>NW_015163761.1:17229-21134 GCF_001447785.1 Gekko japonicus | reverse complement strand
ATCTCCGGTCTCTCAGCCGGCGGCTGCCTCAGCATGAATTCCTCAGCCAGGGCCACCGCCTGGAAGCAGGTCTCTGGGCCACGGTCTCGGACCCACCTCTGGATCTCTGGTGGGAGGATGGTCAGGAACCGCTCCAGGATCAAGAGCTCCAGAATCTGCTCCTTGGAGTGCCTCTCGACCTTCAGCCACCGACGGCAAAGCTCCTGGAGCTGGCCGTAAGTCCCCCGCGGCCCATCGGCCTCCCGGTAGCAGAAATGCCGGAAGCGTTGACGTAGCTTTTCTCTGCAGATGGTGTCCCCTCGCAAGATGGCCGCCTTCACCTTTTCATAGTCCTCTTTGTCTCGGGCCTCCAGGCTGTTAAAGGCCTGCTCGACCTCTCCGCTGAGGGCTGGCAGGAGTCGGGTCGCCCACTCGTCTCTAGGCCACCGACAGGCTTCAGCCACTTGCTCGAAGGCGGCCAGGAAGGCCTTGGCATTGTCCCACGGGGTGGGCTTCTCTGGCAGCTGTGGGATTGCCCCGTCTGAGAGAGGTGACTCTGCGGTCATGAGGAATTCCTGCCACTGGGCTTCCCATTGCTCAGCCAGACCCTCCTCTGGCTCCTCCTTTACCTGATGTGGAGATACTCTGCAGAGGGATCTCACAGTCCCTGCACATGACATCGCTTCCGGGGGATTCCCGGCCTGCTTCCAGAGCTGTGCTGGATCGTCCTCCACGTATCAGGAGATCACAAGTGTCTTTTCCTGTTACTCCCAAGGCCTTCCGTTGCGTAGGACCTGTGGGGTGTTTGGTCTTCCACGGGGATGATCTCACAAAGATATCAACAGAAAACTCTGGAACACTGGGCAGAGACCTAGACGGGCACACAGAAATGTTGAAGAAAAGACCCAGAAAACCAGAAGGAGAAAAAATGAACACAAATAAAATTGTTCAGCCCACAACAATTTCATTTTACATGTGAAATAAGTAAGTGGAGTCACCTCATGGCAGCACCATGCTTTAATCTGCATACACTGGCCTGAACTAGTTGTTTTTTTTTAAGAATATTGTAATGATTCCTAAAGGTATAACTTGAAGAATTCGCACAATGCTCCTTTGAGTCAAGAGCCTGGAAGGCAGCCTTTAAATTGAGACTGAAAGTTCTTTATATGACACCTAATGCTCAAGGAGGTTTTCTTTATCTTTTAAAAGGGGATAATTATAAATGTACGTGGGCAAAACATATAGATAACAAGCTGGAGTGGATTGGTCTCGCCCCTACGGGGCTTAATAATTTAAATTATCAAGAAGCGCTAAATTTGATGAGATTGAGGGTGACAAACATTGACCGACTCAGCACTTCAATTCGTGCTAGGCGAGTATGCTCCAACTCTGCCTTAGGGATTGTTCCACCTAAGAAAACTCCCTCATATATGAGCTTCCTTACATCCCCCAGATCTAGATATGTCTTCACGCTTGCAAGGTTGAATGTTTTTCCAACTGTAGAGCTAAGTGGCCGTTACAAAGATATCAACAGAAAACTCTGGAACACTGGGCAGAGACCTAGACGGGCACACAGAAATGTTGAAGAAAAGACCCAGAAAACCAGAGGGAGAAAAAAATGAACACAAATAAAATTGATCGGCCCACAACAATTTCATTTTCAATGTGAAATAAGTAAGTGGAGTCACCGCATGGCAGCACCATGCTTTAATATGCATACACTGGCCTGAACTAGTTTTTTAAAAAAAGAATATTGTAATGATTCCTAACGGTAAAACTTGAGGAATGGGTTAACTTCTGTGATTGACAGAGCTGAGGGGAAGGTGGGGAATGGAGGGAAAGGGTTCTAAACTGCCAAGTTTGGGGGGGGCAGAGAAAATTCTAGATGAGTGAGGAGTATGGATGAAGGGACTTTGTGAGGTAGACAACCCCAAAAAGGATCCTTGGAAAACGGATGTGTGGTTCAGTACTCCCTCTAAGCTGTGGAGTCTTGAGAGCAAAAATTCTACTTTGTGAGCAACTGGCATTAAAGTTGTGAGCGAGCCATTTGGCTACTGCATAAATTTGTTTACTCTGGAGCCATCCTTCCTGAGCTAAGACCAAAATGTGTGAGCTGGAGGCTAAAAAACTGTGAGCTAGCTCACACTAACTCAGCTTAGAGGGAACACTGGTGTGGTTCTCTGAAAGATCCCCCGTGAGTGGGTCTGTACCCAAGAGAGGGCTGGACTGCAGAATACGAAACATTCACCTCCAGGGAGAGGAGATGTATTATGAACCCTGAGAAAAGGGGAAAGCTCACAGAAAAGTCGGGATAACATGATAATACCCTCTGTTATAAAGTCTGTCGTTTATATTCAGCTAAAGTATCAATAGAAACCATACGCTTTCACCTTGTTCTCTACGAATAAAGTTGTGTTGTATGCTTGAATTTCCCTCTAGCGAATGTCTCTGTCCAGAACTACTCCAAAGAAACTCTACCAAAGGCATCTCATACTACCCTAGTTAACCAGTTCGTAAAATAAAAAAGGGGCAAATAAGATGAGTTAGTGTGAGCTAGCTCACAGTTTTTCAGCCTCTGGCTCACACATTTTTGTCTTTGCTCAGGAAGGATGGCTCCAGAGCAAACTAATTTATGTAGCAGCCAAATCACTTGCTCACAGCTTTTATGCCAGTAGCTCACAAAGTAGAATTTTTGCTCACAAGCCTCCACAGCTTAGAGGGAACATTGCAAAGGACCACAAGAAATATCAGCAAACATTACCGATATCTTCATTTTTCTGTAAACGCATATGTAAAGAGCCATCCAGCTGCAGCCGACTTATGACAATCCTGTAGGGTTCTCAAGGCAAGAGACAAAAGGAGGTGGTTGGCCACTGCCTGCCTTTTTGTAGCAAGACTAGACTCTCTTGGTGGTCTCCCATCCAAGGACTAACCAGGACCAATCCTGCTTAGCTTCTGGGATCTGATTAGAGCAAGCTAGCCTGGGCCAACCAGGTCAGGGCCCCCCTTCCATTCAGGCCAGAATAAACCAGCCAGTCTCTAGAGCTCCACAAGGTTCCCATTTCGAAACACTTCATATAGCTAGACTTCTGAAGCTGGTGGCCCTTTGGAGATGCCTCTGCCATTCTGTTTTCCCTTTGGGGACTAGGCATCACAGAGCCAGTGGTGTGTCGTGGTTACAGCATCAGATTGGGATCTGAGAGGCCCAGGTTCAAATCCCCACTCAGCCACAGAAACTGGCAGGGCGACCTCGGGCCACTCACACACCTCCGCCTTAATCTCTACCCCTGATCCATCTAATCCCCTTTTAAAGCCTTTCCTAGCCCATATGTGCCCCGAAGAGCCTTGCGGTCACAGGACCAACATTTACTGGTTGCCCCAGGTGAAAAGGATGCCCACTTAGCCTGTTTCTGCCTTGGCCCCCGACCTGGTGGAATCAGCTCCCCCTGGAGATCAGGGCCCTGCGTGACCTCTATGGTTCCACAGGGCCTGCAAAACAGAGCTGTCCCGCCAGGCCTTCGGTTGAGGTGGCCGGCGTCCACCTCAGCTGGCCTCCCTGCTTTGGTTCCCAACCTGCTGGAAGGGCCCGTCTGATGACACCTTGTGGCCCCAACAGATTTATATTGCTGCTACCAATTTTATTGTTTATTGTTTGCAGGGGTCATTTCCTGCAGGAGCGCACAGGAGCGGAGCTCCGGCAGTAAAGAGCCCAGGGGGCGGGCACATGCAACAAGCCCCACCCCCTGCTCCCAGCAGCCCTCAGTCAGAGCAAGAAGCAGCCAGGTAAGTTGCAGAGCTCCCCTTGGTCCACGACAGTCCAGTGGCACCTTTAAGACCAAGTTTTATTCAGGCACAAGCTCTCCCTCCTCTGTGAGGACAGATCTGCACGGCCCCCCCCCCAATAGCTAGCAATCCAAAACAGTCCA
>NW_015163761.1:16090-17137 GCF_001447785.1 Gekko japonicus | reverse complement strand
CAGTTCTCCCTGCTGGGCTTGTTTTCTATTTTTTATTTATTTATTTATTCGTTTGATTTATATCCCGCCCTCCCAGAGGCTCAGGGCAGCTCACATGCGGCAAAGCCGAGATATAAAATACAATAAAACATATAATAAAATACAACATTTAAACCACAGTAAAACCTTCCTATAACACGGTGCCATTGGGGAGGGTGGAATAAAAATCCCAAAACAAATAAATAAAAACAAAGGAATTTGGGCCCTTTCGAAACAAGAGAAATCAGAGCCTGTTGTCTCCCTATGAACAGCACCTGATCTACCACTGAGATTGCATCCTCCCCTCCCAAGACCCCAAACTAGTGTATACTCTTCAGGCATTGTCTCCTTAATGGAGTCACAAAAGATACCCTGCTCCTGCACCTGGAGGCTCCATTCTTAGCTCTCCTGACAGACTTGCTAGTATAAGTTTAGACTATTCCACGTGGGGTACATTTCAGCCCCAGGACTAAAAAGAGTGAACAGACTCTCTTTGAGGCTTTTTGGAGGGGTGTGTGTATTTTTCCCTAGGAGCAAGATTGTAAAGCCCCCAGACCACTTGATACAGTGACAATATCTTTCAACAGGGGGTGGGTGGGAGGAATACTTTCCCTGAGGTGGAAAGCACTGAGTGGAAGGGACCCTGCTAGGGTTGCCAACCTCCTGGTAGTGGCTGGAAGATCTCCCGTAATTATAATTCATCTCCAGATAATAGAGATCAGGTCCGCTGGAGAAAATGGCTGCACGGAGGGTAGAAGAAGAAGAAGAAGAAGAGAAGAAGAGATTGGATTTACACCCCGCCCTTCACTTGGAGTCTCAGAGCGGCTTACAAACTCCTTTCCCTTCCCCTCCCCACAACAGGCACCCTGTGAGGTGGGTGGGGCTGAGAGAGCTCTGAGAGAAACTGCTCTTTTCCAAGGACAGCTGTGCCAGAGCTTGCGACTGACCCAAGGTCACACCAGCAGGTGCAAGTGGAGGAGTGGGGAATCAAACCCGGTTCTCCCAGATTAGAGTCCGCACACTTAACCA
>NW_015163761.1:4465-15721 GCF_001447785.1 Gekko japonicus | reverse complement strand
CTCCCCTCTCTAGTTCCAGCTCCTGCCAACCTAGCAGTTCGAAAGCAAGAAATTGCAAGTAGATCAATAGGTACCACTTCGGTGGGAAGGTAACAGCGTTCCGTGCGCCTTGGTGTTTAGTCATGCCGGCCACATGACCACGGAAACGTCTTCAGACAGCGCTGGCTCTTCTGAAATGGAGATAAGCACCACAACCCTAGAGTCGGACTCAACTGGCTTTTGAGCAAGGGAACCTTTACCTTTAAGGTAATAAAAGACACACATCCAATGTCCTGTGGGAATCTCATGAGCTCACCAAGACACAGGCCCTTCCCCTTAATGGCACCATAAAACCATAAGCTTTGCCCACCAACAGGTTATCAGCCAGGCCAAAGCCTC
Source organism: Gekko japonicus (assembly GCF_001447785.1). Lineage (NCBI taxonomy): Eukaryota > Metazoa > Chordata > Lepidosauria > Squamata > Gekkonidae > Gekko > Gekko japonicus. The sequence goes on along the minus strand of NW_015163761.1, from coordinate 15,343 downwards.
TGGCCAGAGCAGGTGAGGTATAAGAGCATATCTAGAGATTCAGCCTTCAGGCTTTTCGCATTTGGCTAGAGGAATGTGAGTTACCTGTGGGAAAGAATTCAGTAGCCAGATGCTGCCTGTGTGGGAAAGACAGCAAAATAGCCATGCTTCAGTGCTTTATGGGATGGAACCAAGTAGGCTGGGTACATGGGCGGGGAATCAGGGAGTGCCACAAAACCACTGGATCTGACGTGTGCATGCTCTCAAAAGCTTATATCCAGAATTAAACTTTGTTGGTCTTAAAGGGGCCACTGGAATCCAACTTTGTTCTGTTGCTTCAGACCAACATGGAGGCCCACTTGACTCTATCTTGAATTATTAAACTGAGTGATTGCAATGTGGAATTTGCTTCCAGAGGATAGACAGCTTTAAAAGGGGATTAGACAGATTCATGGAGGAGTGGTCTATCAGTGGCTGACAAAAAGGAACCTCCATATCCAGAGGCAGTAAACCTCTACATGCCCTGACCTGAATAGTTCAGGCTAGCATGACCTTGTCATGTCTCAGAAGCTAAGCAGGGTCGGCCCTTGGTAATATTTGAATGGGAGACCTCCAAGGAATACCAGGGTCGTGATGTGGAGAAAGGCAATGGCAGACCACCTCTGAATGTCTTTTGCCTTGAAAACATTACAGGGTTGCCATACGTCAGCTGTGACCTGACAGCACACAAACACGCCTCCAAATACTGGTGTCAGGAGGCAACCTCAGGGGAAGGCCTTGGCCACAATGCCCTGTTGTTGGACCTCCAGAGGAACTGGTTAGTCACTGAATGAGATGGGATGCTGGAGTAGATGGACCACTGGTCTGATCCAGTAAGTCTATTATGTTCTTATGGTATAAGAACATAAGAGAAGCCAATGTTGGATCAGGCCAATGGCCCATCCAGTCCAACACTCTGTCACACAGTGGCCAAAAATACCAGGTGTCATTGGGAGGTCCACCAGTGGGGCCAGGGCACTAGAAGCTCTCCCACTGTTGCCCCCCCAGCACCAAGAATACAGAGCATCACTTGCCCCAGACTGAGAGTTCCTATCTATACCTTGTGGCTAATAGCCACAGATAGATCTTGACTCCATATGTTTATCCAATTCCCCCTTGAAGCCGTCCATGCTTGTAGCCGCCACCACCTCCTGTGGCAGTGAATTCCAAGTGTTGATCACTCTTTGGGTGAAGAAGTACTTCCTCTTATCCGTTCTAACCCGACAGCTCAGCAATTTCATGGAGTGCCCATGAGTTCTTGTATTCTGAGAAAGGGAGAAAAGTACCTCTTTCTCTACCTGCTCTATCCCATGCATAATCTTACAGACCTTGATCATGTCACCAGTCAGCTGTCGTTTCTCCAAGCTAAAGCGTCCCAAGCACTTTAACCTTTCTTCATGGGGAAAGTGTTCCAACCCTTTTATCATTCTAGTTGCCCTTTTCTGCACTTTTTCCAATGCTATAATATCCTTTTTGAGGTGTGGTGACCAGAACTATACACAGTATTCCAAATGAGGTCACACCATTGATTTATACAGGGGCATGATACTGGCTGATTTGTTTTCAATACCCTTCCTAAGAATCCCCAGCATATCGTTGGCCTTTTTTATTGCAGTTGCACACAGTCTCGACATTTTCATTAAGTTATCTACTACGACTCCAAGATCTCTCTTGGTCATTCTCTGCCAGTTCAGACCCCATCAATGTGTATTTATAGTTAGGATTTTTGGCTCCAGTATACATCACTTCGCACTTGGCCACATTGAACCCCATTTGCCATGTTGATGGCCACTCGCCCATCCTCGACAGATCCCTTTGGAGTGCCTCACAATCCTCTTGGTTGTCACCACCTTGAACAACTTCATGTCATCTGCAAATTTAGCCACTTAACTGCTTACTCCCAACTCAATCATTAATAAACAAGTTAAAAAGCATCGGACTGAGTACTGATCCCTGCGGTACCCCACTGCTTACCACCCTCCACTGAAAAAATTGCCCATTTATACTCAATCTCTGTTTCCTATTAATCAGACAGTTTTTGATCCACAAAAGGACTTGTCCTTTTATCCCGTGACTATTGAGCTTACTTAGGAGCCTTTGATGAGGAAGCTGCCTTATACTGAAGCTGCCTTATATTGAATCAGAAGACTGGTCCATCAAGGTCAGTATTGTCTACTCAGACTGAGAGCAATTCTCCGGGTCTCAGATTGAGGTCTTTCAAATCACTAGTTGCCTGATCCTTTTAACTGAAGATGCTGGAGATTGAACCTGGGACCTTCTGCATGCCAAGCAGATGACATACCACTCATCCATGGCCCTTCATCCTCAGGAAGACCTCTTAACTGGCAAACTTGCCTGAGGGCTTGTTTCTTTCATAAAGGAAGGAATATATTCCACGCTCCCTATCTGTGCTTCTTAGGCTTCTGTTTCGGTCGCAAACAGAATGTGGGCCAGGATGCTTCGTTTGCCTTCCTTTCTGACACTGCAACTCCCATGGTTATCCTGAAGTTGGTAGCCAATTTTGAGGTTGCTTGCTTTATTTTCTGATAAATTATACCTGTCACAGACAGACATGCACATCTTTTTATAGTCAGTCATAAGGTTACCTTTGAAGAGAGTCCAGAAACTGTTCTAAAACATGGCTGCTAAGTTTTGGTAGGAACATATACCTCTCATTTGGTTAAATCTATTTTGGTTGCCAACTCCTTTCTGCACTCAGGTTTAAAAAAAAACAAAAACAAAACAAAAACAGGTTGAGGCTTTATAGGCAAACACACTCTCAGACAGTCTTGGACCTGCTGGCTGAGGATGGGGAGGTGACCCCACTGGTGGACCTCCTGATGGCACCTGGTATTTTTGGCCACTGTGTGACAGAGTGTTGGACTGGATGGGCCACTGGCCTGATCCAACATTGGCTTCTCTTATGTTCTTATGTTAACTTACTGGGAGCAGGGAGGACTGCTGAAAATAAGTGCAAGGTGCCTACATGACTGGGAAGTGACGTAGGCATGTTGGGGAGGCAAAACTCTATGGTAAAATTAGCCTCTACTATAGAGTTTTGCCCAAAAACCAGAGTGTTGCACCCCGTCCCCAATGTGCTACACCCCTTCTGAGTTATGTAGGCACATTATGTTTAATTTTGGCATTCTTCCCTGTTTGGGGGGGGGGTAAGTCCTGCCCAGCTGGCCAGTGGTGGAGAGGTGGGGCCCGAAAGCAGGGGACCCCCACCAGGGGATCTGACATCCTGCCCTCACAGGAGGATCTGGCATCTGAGACTCCGGGATCTCAAAGATTTCTCCCATGTCAATTGCACAGGCATCAAGGTTCTCAGGGGAGGAGTTTCCCCACACTGCTTTAAGAACAGAGGGTGGCAAAGGAAGGCAAGAGTCCAGTACCACCTTCACTTCACTGATGAAGTGAGCAGTGACTCACACGGCCCTGCCACAAATTTTGTTAGTTTTTTGTGTGAAATGTTGCCAGTTATGATAATACATTTACCCATTGTGAGTTACCTGTGTTTAATATGCACTTTTTGTCTTTGTATTTATCCTCTTCTTTCTGAACTTTGATTATCCAGAGAATGGCGGCGGAGTTGGTTTATTTGTTATTTATTTACAAAATGTGTATCCTGCTTTTCTGCCCCTACGACGGCCACCGAGTTCCCCCCACTTAGGCTATTTCATGTGGATTTAGATGTTCAGTCTAACTGAAGCGCTTCAAGCATTTGCAGATTTGATTTTATTCATAACCTTTTTTGAGCCAGTGGACACTTCTGGAAATCCAACCCAGGGCGGTGGATGCAGCCACAAAACAACTGCTGCCAGAGGCAGAGCCAACCAGAACGATTTGATTTTATTCATAACCTTTTTTGAGTCAGTGGACACTTCTGGAAATCCGACCCAGGGCGGTGGATGCAGCCACAAAATGCCAGAGGCAGAGCCAACCAGAATATGTCAGGAAGTGAGGTAATGTATAACGGTGATTGTAGCTCTTCGGCGTTTCTGGGAGAAGCTCTGTTTAACCGGATGCTTTTTTAAAAAATGAACATACTGTTTAAAAGCATTTTCTAGCACACACACACAAGTACACCTATTGAACTAGCTAAGAAACACTCATCTGGCAGTATCTGGCAGGTCTCCACTGGCCGTTCAGAACCTCTGCTGGCCCCAACCACTTTCTAAAAACACTTGGAGGACCAGAAAAGTGTCAGTGGGGTGCTCTGGTGCCCATAAGTACCACAATGGAGACCCCTGGCTTAGATAAAACAGAATCCTCTGAACCCTTAAAACCATTCAATGCAATCATGCAACTAAAATAACAAAAGAGTCACTACGCAGGGAGTTCCATGGAGAAATCCTGACCAATGAAAACAAGGATCTGATGACATCAGCTCTAATCCATAACTGTTTATGCCACAGCAGATTAATTTTTAAGTTGCCCCCGGACTGTTTACTGTTTTTGTTCTCATAACACTTTGGATACCTTGGTAGTAAATGTCTAGGAACATTCACAGGGGAATTCTCCCTTCCCCCACATATCAATTCCTTCAAGTGGAGTAAGGCCTATTGCTGTGACTGGAGCTCCGTCCACATTCCAAGCATTTACACTGTTTCTTGTTGAAGGCTTTCACGGCCGGAGTTCACTAGGAAAATCCACAGCATTTACACTGTTTCTTCCATGGCTGTTCTCACAAGACCCGGCTGATCACAAAAAGTCTTGCTACAGTCTAAGCATTTATACTGCTCCTTCTCTGGGTGCGTCCTTTGATCTGAGCTGAGGTGTGTGCTCTTTCCACATGCCGTGCATTTATATGGCTTCTCCCCTGTGTGAGTTGTCTTATGTTTCAGAAGGCTCGATAGAGCAAAGAAGCTCTTGCTACAGTGAGAGCATGTGTAGGGTTTCTCCCCTGTGTGGAGTCTTTGATGTCCACGAAGGCTTCCCCTGTGACTGAACCTCCTTCCACATTCCAAGCATTTAAATGGTTTCTCCCCTGTGTGAACCCTTTGATGCTGAATAAGGCTTGCTTTATCATAGAAATTCTTGCTACAGTAGGAGCAGCTAAAAGGCTTCTCCCCTGTGTGGATTCTCATATGTCTTACAAAGTTGGTGCTCTTGTTAAAGCTCTTTCCACATTCCGAGCATTTAAATGGTTTTTCACCTGTGTGGATTCTTTGATGTTGAAGAAGGCTTGATTTATCACACAAGCTCTTCCCACAGTCAGGGCAGCTATATGCTTTATCCCCTGTGTGCATTCTTCGATGTCTAGTAAAGTTTGCCCTCTGATTGAAGCTTTTCCCACACTCCAAGCACTTATATGGTTTTTCCCCTGTGTGGATCCGTTGATGTTGAATAAGGCTTGATTTATCACTAAAACTCTTGGCACAGTACGAACAGCTATGCACTTTCTCTCCTGTGTGCATCCTTTGATGTCGAGTTAACTTTGAGCTCTGAATGAAGCTTTTCCCACATTCCAAGCACTTATACGGTTTTTCCCCTGTGTGGATTCGTTGATGTTGAATAAGGCTTGACTTATCACACAAACTCTTGCCGCACTCCAAGCATTCGAAAGGTTTGTCCCCTGTGTGGAGTCGCTGATGGGACCTAAGCGTTGAACTGCGATTGAAGCTCTTGCCACATTCCAGGCATTGATATGGTTTCTTTCCTGTGCTGAGCATCCCGCATTCTGGAAGTTCCATGTGGATTCTCCACTGAGCACCAATGAAGTCATTTCTTTCTTCCATTTGCTGGACTGTGATTTCGTGGACGTCCCCAACCCGACAAGAAATGGATGACTCTGTCCTCTTCTCCACATGGTCCTCCTCCTGGCTTTGTGGTCCACTTTGATCCGAGAAGTTCTCTTTCAGCTGTTCACATTTGACTTGTTCTGATGGTAACCCACATGGCACGCTCTCATTTTCACTCTTCCCCCTACAACCTGCTGGAATAAAGAGAGAAACGTGGTAAGTACCGATTAGAGAAGCAAAACTTTAAATCCATTCCTCCTATAAATTGCAATCCCTCCTATACATTGTGTGGGCATCCCTGTTTCCTCCTCATTGGCCAGGCCCTCCTACAGAGTGATTCTCTCTGTTCCTTATCTCTCCATTAACATTTTTACTTCAAAGGTTACTAGCCCTTGTGCGGTGGAAGAGGTGTGTTTACCAAGCTGACATTACTACTGATTCCAGTTACTGTAGTGTAAAAGGAACATTGAGATCTGATCTACTCATAAGAACATAACAGAAGCCATGTTGGATCAGTCATTGCTCACTTCTTCAGATACCTGATGAAGAAGTATCTAAAGAAGTGAGCAGTGACTCACAAAAAGCTCATACCCTGCCACAATTTTTGTCAGTCTTTAAGGTGCTACTGGACCTTTGCTCTTTTCTACTTGTGCGAAAGAAAGAAAGAAAGAAAGAAAGAAAGAAAGAAAGAAAGAAAGAAAGAAAGAAAGAAAGAAAGAAAGAAAGATCATTCTGAAACTTCTCCACTTTGCACAGTTTGGTGTAGTGGTCAGGAGCGCAGACGCTAATCTGGGAGAACCGGGTTTGATTTCTCACTCCTCCACATGCAGCTGCTGGGTGACCTTGGCCAAGCCACAGTTCTCTCAGAGCTGTTCTCTCAAGAGCAGTTCTCAAAGAGCTCTCACAGCCCCACCTACCACACAGGGTGTCTGTTATGTCTGCTCTGAGATTCTGAGTGAAGGGTGGGGTATAAATCCAATCTTCTTCCTCCTCCTCCTCCTCCTCTTCCTCTTCTTCTCCTCACAAAGTCTGTAGACAAAGAACGTCCCACTGTCCTATGTGACTTGTCTGGTGTTGGTTAAAAGTAGACCTGCTAATGAATGTCTTCCTACAATGGAGTTTGATATGGCTCCTCTTCAGGTTGAGTCATCTAATGCTAAGCTTCAAGCCACAGCAGCTGAAAGACTACAAATGCTTTCCTGCGAGTAAGCAGCACTGAATATAATAGGACTTCTTTCCACATAGACCTGCTTAGCCTTAGGATTGTTCCCAACAGGGCTTTTTTTGTAGAAATAATGGCTCCTCTTCAGGTTGGGTCATCTAATGCTAAGCTTCAAGCCACAGCAGCTGAAAGACTACAAATGCTTTCCTGCGAGTAAGCAGCACTGAATATAATAGGACTTCTTTCCACATAGACCTGCTTAGCCTTAGGATTGTTCCCAAGGACAGACCAGACAGCTGTATATGTGTGTGTGTGTGTTTTTCTTATAGGCCGCATTCTGATTCATAAGAACATAAGAGAAGCCATGATGGATCAGGCCAATGGCCTATCCAGTCCAACACTCTGCGTCACACAGTGGCCAAAACCCACCCAGTCTACCTACATGCAAACATTTTGTTCCTTACCTGTGTCAGCTCCTGTCTGGACTGTGGTTTCATTGGGGAACCTGCAATCTCCCCCACAGGGAAGGGATTCATCTACATCCTCCCTCAGGTGGGTTTCCTGGCTGATACTCTGCCCTCTCCTGACTTGCTGAGACATTTTCCTGCTTGCAACACTGAGAAATATTCTCTTCTTTCCAAGTGGATATCCCATGTAGTGCCATTTGCTCTGAATTTCCAGGCACATATTTCCCCCCATCACCGATGGCCATCCACTCTTGGGCTGCTGGAGAAATAACGAGAGAATCCCAAACAACTTGTTCCTTGGGCAAGAGGAAAACGGAAGTGGACAAATACAATATAAAGACAATTACAATGATAGAGGATCTGATCTCTGGACATTCCCACCAGCTATATGATCCTCTATCATTGTAATTGCCTTTATATAATTCATTACATTCAATAAAATTAAATAATTTTTAAAAAACCAATGATATAGAGGAAAAACACAGCATTTACTTGCCTCAAAAACTTTGTGGAAATAGAGCTCTGTGGGGGAAGAAGGTATATCAAGGGCATTAAGATATATACCGGATTCATGAGAATATTAGCTTTGGGCAAAGGAAATAAACCCACAAGAATCTCATTCTCATTATATCACCCTAAATAATGTTTAAACATCGACAAGAATTCTCTTACATAAAATAAGCAAAAGTCTGTCCAATATTAGTCTGAAACCTACAAATTAGATGTCACGGAATGCTCTCAAATATCCTAGCTGTGATGCTTCCACCTGTGAGAGGAAAACCATAAATAAACAGAACAAGACGAAAATGTGTGTGGGGGGGGTTAATTTAGGTGGGTCACAGGCCTCTATAGAGATGCTTTTTTTTTTTTTGCTGCCTTTTGGAAGGACCTGCTGCATAGGATAAACAAGGATGCTATGCCTCCGACCTCCCATAAGAATGTGAGCCCTGCTGGATCAGAGCAATAGTAAACAGGGCACGGAGGTTGAGGTCCTCCCCTGAAGCTATCCCTGGCACTGGTATTCAGAAGTTTACTGCCTCTGGATCAGGGCTATTTTTGGGCAGGAACGCACCGGAACGGAGTTCCAGCTGGCTCCAGAGTTGGCCACGCCCAGCAGGAACTCATTAGCATAACAGGCCACACCCAACAGCAGACACTCATTGGAATTGGCTACATCAGGGGTGTGTGGCCTAACATGCAATGGAGTTCCTGCTACAAAAAAACCCCTGGGTTTGGACAACAAACAAGGTAAACAGAATAAGAAGCAAAAGGTGGGTATGGCTGGATGAGCACACTTCTGGCAACATGAGGGTATGGCCTAATATGCTAATGAGCTGTACTATCAGGGGTGTGGCCTAATATGCTAATGAGCTTCTGCTGTTGGGTATGCCTTATTATGCTAATGCGTTCCTGCTGGGCTTTTTCTACAAAAAAAGCCCTGAGCAATAGTAAACAGGGCACGGAGGTTGAGGTCTTCCCCTGAAGCTGTCCCTGGCACTGGTATTCAGAAGTTTACTGCCTCTGGATGTGGTGGCTCCCTTTAGTCACCCTGGTCAGTAGCCGCTGATTGACTTCTCCATGAATCTGTCTAATCCCCTGTTAAAGCTGTCTGTGCCTGTGGCCATCACTACATCAGCGGCTGTAGCAAATGCAGCAAATTCTACATTTTAATCACTCATTGCGTAAAGAAGTATTTCCCTTTGTCTGTTCTGAATCTATTGTCCACTAAGTTCATTGGATGCCTTTGAGTTCTAATATTTTGGGAGAGAAAGTTCTCTCTGTCATAAGAATATAGAACGAGCCCTGCTGGATGAGACCAATAGTCCATTGTGTCCAGCATTCTGTCTCACACAGTGGCCAAAAACAGTTCCTCTGGATGACCAACAACAGGACACAGAGGCCGAGGCCTTCCCCTGAAGTTGCCTCCTTGCTCTGGGATTCAGAGAATTAGTGACTCTGAATGTGGAGGTTCCCCTTCAGTCACCATGGCTAGTAGCAACTGATAGACTTTTCCTCTATGAATCTATCTAATCCCCTTTTAAAGTTGTTAATTCCTGTGGCCACCACTACATTATCTGGCAGGGAATTCCACATAAGAACATAAGAGAAGCCAATGTTGGATCAGGCCAATGGCCCACCCAGTCCAGCACTCTGTCACACAGTGGCCAAAAATACCAGTGCCATCAGGAGGTCCACAAGTGGGGCCAGGACATTAGAAGCCCTCCCACTGTTGACCCCCCCAAGCACCAAGAAGACAGAGCAACACTTGCCCCAGAGCCCCTATCTATACCCCTATCTATTCCCCTGAAGTTGCCTCCTGCCTGTGAAAGTCAGAGGATTAGTGCCTCTGAATGTGGAGGTTCCCCTCAGCCACCATGGCTAGGAGCCACTGATAGACTTATCCTCCATGAATCTATCTTGATAGACTTATCCTCCATGAATCTATCTAATCCCCTTTCAAAACTGTTTATTCCTGAGGTCATCACTACATCCTCTGGCAGCAAATTCCACATTTTGATCATTCTCTGCGTATTTCCTTTTGTCCGTCCTGAACCTACTGCCCATCAGCTTCCTTGGATGCCCCTGAGTTCCAGTATTTTGGGAGAGGGAGGAAAAAATCTCTTTGTCAACTCTCTCCACCCCATGTCATGTCCTCCCCCTTAATCGTCTGTTTTCTAAACTGAAAACTCCCGGACTTTGTCCGCTTTCTCTACCCTGTGCATGATTTTCGAAGGCTGAAGATATAGAGGTGGGAATGCTTTTGAGTCATTCGTCATACTTTCCCCTAAGATGTCAAAGGCAGAGGGGACTCCCGGCAGATGCTGAGCTCCTTATAGGGCTCTTTTTGTAGCAGGAACTCCTTTGCATATTAGGCCACACACCCCTAATGTAGCCAATCCTCCAAGAGCTTACAGAGCTCTTCTTACAGGAGCTACTGTAAACTCTTGGAGGATTGGCTACATTAGGGGTGTGTCGCTTAATATGCAAAAGAGTACCTGCTGCAAAAAGAGCCCGGATAGCAAAGGCGAGTCTTGGCATGAATTTCAGTGTCTCCCACAGTTCCGAGGCATCTCCACTTACCCAACAGATGGGCCTCCCTGTCCTCTTCCCACTTGGTCTCTCTGTCCAGCTGCTTCTGCCTGACATCGGCTGGAGTCTGGCCGGCCTCAGTGGTCTGTGCTATCGCCTCCTGGAATGCCACCTGCCAGACCAGAGAAAGTTCTTCAGAGTCAAGTAGCAGGCTAGGAAGGTGACTGACGGCAGTAAGGGAACAGATAAAGAAGCGTAATGGGGAAGCAAAATGATTACACATGTAAAACAGACAGGGCTCCTTTTGTAGAGAAAGCCCAGCAGGAACTCATTAGCATAATAGGCCACACCCAACACCAGAAACTCATTAGCATATTAGGCCACACCCCTGCCAGCACAGCTCATTAGCACATTAGGCCGCACCCCCATGTTACCAGAAGTGTGGTTATCCAGCCAC
>NW_015163761.1:779-4341 GCF_001447785.1 Gekko japonicus | reverse complement strand
GCAGGAAATCCTCAGCCAGAAACACCGCCTGAGAGCAGGTGTCTGGACCACTTTCCCTCACCCAGCTCTGGATCTCCGGGGGCAGGATGGTCAGGAACTGCTCCAGGATCAGCACCTCCAGGATCTGCTCCTTGGAGCACCTCTCCACTTTGAGCCATTGACGACAAAGGTCCTGGAGTTGGCCGTAAGCCCCTCTCGGCCCCTCGGCCTCTTGGTAATGGAAACGCCTGAAGTGTTGGCGCTGTTTCTCCCGGCTGAGGACGTCCCCTCGCAGGATGGCTGCCTTCACCTTCCCATAATCCTCTCTGTCAGCAGCATCTAAGACAATAAAAGCTTGCTTGGGTTCTCCGCTGAGGGCCGGCAAGAGCCTGCTGACCCACTGTTCTCTAGGCCACTGGCAGGCTTCGGCTACTTGCTCGAAGGAGGCCAGAAAGCTTTTCGTGTCTTCCCACGGAGAGGGCTTCTCTTGCTGTGGTGAGATTCCCCACCCTGAGTGAGGGGACTCCACCCTCCTTAGGAACTCCTGCCATCGGGCTTCCCAGTGCTCAGCCAAACCTTCTTGTGGCTCTTCTTTCACCTGATCTGAAGGAGGTGCCGATCGGAAGGATCCCCCACTGCTTGCAGGCTGCATAGTTTCCAGGCGTTTACTTTCTCTCTCAGAGTCTATCAGAGACGTGCAGTCTACAGAGTATGGGCCATTGTAGCGTTCTTTTCCTGGTCCCTCTGATGTCACACCAGGTATGCAGCCTGCAGGGTTTCTCTCCTCCATTTTCATCATAGTGAAGACTCATGTGTAATGCCAGTGATCTAAATAGTCGTGCTGAGCTTTTGCCTGGGGGGGGGGGGGGGGGGACAAGGCAGAGAATTAACATAGCTCGACATCTATCCTCTGGTAATGCTTCAGCAATTCGACAATATTGGTCATATGCAAATGATATTTAAATACAGGGCTATTTTTGGGCAGGAACGCACAGGAACGGAGTTCCGGCTGGCTCCCAAGCTGGCCACGCCCAGCAGGAACTCATTAGCATAATAGGCCACACCCAACAGCAGAAACTCATTAGGATTGGCTACATTAGGGGTGTGTGGCCTAACATGCAAAGGAGTTCCTGCTACAAAAAAAGGCCCTGGGTTTTGACAACAAACAAGGTAAACATTATAAGAAGCAAAAGATTGGTGTGGCTGGATAACCACACTTCTGGTAACATGGGGGTGCGGCCTAATGTGCTAATGAGCTGTGCTGTCAGGGGTGTGGCCCAATATGCTAATGAGTTTCTGCTGTTGGGTGTGGCCTATTATGCTAATGAGTTCCTGCTGGGCTTTTTCTACAAAAAGAGCCCTGTTTAAATATATTTTAACATGTTGAATGTGCCCTTTTAAAAATGCATAAAGAACATAAGAGAGGCCATGTTGGATCAGGCCACTGGCCCATCCAGTCCAACACTCCATGTCACACAGTGGCCAAAACCCAAGGGCCATCAGCAGGTCCACCAGTGGGGCCAGACCTCCAGAAGCCCTCCCACTGTTGTTGCCCCCCAAGCACCCAGAATACAGGGCATTGCTGCTTTGTGGCATTCTAATATAAACGCTCAGAATGATCTTAGGGCACTTATCTAGGAGGCCATATTTTTTGCATCCAAACTGTGAAACACGTTATACCTTGGTCCACAATGAATAAGAGGCAAGTTATCACGCAAGGGGGCAAGGTAGACATGATCTTGGGCACATTGCCACCCCATCCCACATTCTGGAAATCCCATCATTCAGATTTGGGGGCCGCCAGCCTGTATCAAGGGTAAATAAAAAAATGTCCAGTAACGTCAGATTCTTTCGTTTCAGAGCGTAGCTGTGTTGGTCTTCCCTTCAGTAGAACAGCAGGATTCGAATCCAGTAGCTCCAACAAGATTTCCGGGGTAGGAACTTTTAAGAATCAAATCTCCCATCATTTGAGCCAGCATGGTGTAGTAGTTAAAAGCGGCAGACTCTAATCCAGAGAACTGGGTTTCCCACTCCTCCTCCCCGTGAATCCTGCTGGGTGACCTTGGGCCAGTCCCAGTTCTCTCAAAACTCTCTCAGCCCCACCCGCCTCACAAGGTGCCTGTGGTGGGGAGAGGGAGGGAAGGTAACTGTAAGCCGCTTTGAGACACCTTAAGGTAGAGAAAAGAGGGGTATAAAAACCGAAAGCAGGGTATATAAACCAACCCTTCTTCTTCAGAAGGTACCTGATGAAGGGACCTTTAAATCTCAAAAGCTCATACCCCCCAAATCTTGCTGCTACTGAACTCAAAGCTAGAGATTTTCTAATCATTCAAGACAAGATGGACTTCTTAAGCCATCCAGATGCCCCAAATAAGGAACCAATCCAGAGGAGAGAAAAGAAAACTGACGGTTTCTGATCAGACGCAGTCCCCTGGGCTGGAAGGGGAAGCCGTGCCGAACACAAGGATTCCATGGGACAGCCAAGTACATAGAGGGGAGTTGTGATCTAATGAGTGATTTGTGGTGTCTACATTTTAAAAGTGGGAAGAGCCAGTATGGTGCAGCAGTGAAAGAGTGTTGGACTAGGATTCTGGGAGGCCCAGGTTTTCCCCCCACTCTGCCATGGCAACTCCCTGGGTGGCCTTGGGCCAAACACACATGCTCAGTAACCCACCTCACAGGGCTCTTGTGGGGATAAAACGGAGGACAGGAGAACAATAAGTCCAATCCAATTCCAATCACCTTTATTGGCATAACAATAACTTTAAGGAAAAAATAACAGTACAAGGACAATAAGTCACTTTGGGTCCTCGCCGTGCAGAAACTACCGTATTAGTGATCTAATGAGTGATTTGTGGTGTCTACATTTTAAAAGTGGGAAGAGCCAGTATGGTGCAGCAGTTAAAGAGTGTTGGACTAGGATTCTGGGAGGCCCAGGTTTGAATCTCGCCACTCTGCCATGGCAATTCCCTGGGTGACCTTGGGCCAAACACACATGCTCAGTAACCCACCTCACAGGGCTCTTGTGAGGATAAAATGGAGGACAGGAGAATGATAAATCCAATCCAATTCCAATCACCTTTATTGGCATAACAATAGCTTTAAAGAAAAAATAACAGTACAAGGACGATAAGTCACTTTGGGTCCTCGCCGTGGAGAAACTGCCGTATTAAAAAATGATGTAAATAAACAAATAAGACCCATACTGTATAAACCTCGATCATGTCACCCCTCAGTCGTCATTTCTCCAAGCTAAAGAGCCCTAAGCGCCTTAACCTTTCCTCATAGGGAAAGTGTTCCAACCCTTTTATCATTCGAGTTGCCCTTTTCTGCACTTTTTCCAAAGCTATAATATCCTTTTTAACTTTGTTCATCCTAAAGGGGCCACTGGACTCCCATATTGTTCTGCTGCTTCAGACCAACACAGCTACCCACTGAAGCGAAATCCAAGGTGTTTCTTGTTCTGGGAAAGAGAGAAAACTGCCATGAAAATGCTCCTGAGCCCACCTGCAGGGGTACCTGTGTACATTAAGGAGAAGGGTCTTCCAGATGAATCAGAGGGTGCCTTTTCCGGGGACAGCTT
>NW_015163761.1:0-742 GCF_001447785.1 Gekko japonicus | reverse complement strand
CTCAGGGCCCAGAGAGAGAAGGAAGTCACTGGCTCACTTGTGTGGAGATGAAGGAACACAGATTCTCCACCACATCCACATGGGCTGGAATCAACCACATCTTTCTCTGTTAAAAGGCAGCTCTTTCTTTCCCCGGTCCCAGAGCCACTGAACATCCCTATTCACCTCCTGAGAAAAAATGACCTGCTCCCAAAAGGGCTTTCTCATTGCTGTTCCCCAGTTGCTGGATCCTTCCTCCCACCCTGCTGGATCAGACCAATAGTCCATCTGGTCCAGCATCCTGTCTCACACAGTGGCCAACCAGTTCCTCTGGATGCCAAACAACAGGGCATAGAGGCCGAGGGCTTCCCCATGGTCACCTCCCAGCTCTGGGACTCAGAGGATTAGTGCCTCTGAATGGGGAGGGTCCCCTCAGCCCATCCTGGCTAGCAGCCATTGATAGACTTATCCTCCATGAATCTATCTAATCCCCTTTTCAAGCTGTTTATTCCTGTGGCCATCACTACATCCTCTGGCAGCAAATCCCACATTTTCATCGCTCTGTGCAAAGTGGCATTTCCTTTTGTCCCTTCTGAACCTACTGCCCATTGGCTTCATTGGATGCCCTCGAGTTGTAGTCTTTTGGGACTGGGAGGAAAAGTTCTCCATGCCAGCTCCCTCCACCCAAGGCATAATTTTAGAAACCTATATTGTGCGCCCCCTCCCCTCCCCCAAGTCGTCTCTTTTCTAAACCAAAAAGTCC
>NW_015163760.1:48546-73988 GCF_001447785.1 Gekko japonicus | reverse complement strand
TTTCCTGGAGAAGTTGGCATAACATCCCTAACCAAATTTCCCTTTGGTAGAAAACATTTCTGGCATCAGAGAAGGGCAGTAATTTTGCTAGTTCCCCCCACTGCAGACCGCATACTGTTCTGAGGATTCACTGACCATGGGGCATGATTTGGGGGGAGGAGAGAGTAGGTTGCAGCAGGAAGGGGAAGGCAGGAAAGTTCAATAATGTGAGTGCCAGCAGTACATTGACACTAGATAGGATCCTCCCCTGACTGACAAAACCTCTTACAGGAGGTAAGGATACAGCCCAAGTTTCAGTTACGCTGACACAGAGCAGTAGAATGAATGGTTGCTGTCTATTGATGAGAAGATCTGAGAATAGTGACAGCAGGTTTATCAGGGGCTGGCAGATCACTGTATGCATTCTTGGTTATCAGCCGAAGTGAACAAATGTGTTATGGCATACATCAAATCAGAGGTCATTTCGGGGGGGATCGCGGGGGATCGCAGTTCCCCCGGGTGAGGTACGGGGGGCGGGGCACATGACGAAGCCCCGCCCCCTGCTTCCAGCTGCCCTGCTTCCGGCCGTCATTCAACCAGGAGGAGGCAGGAGAAGAGGGAGGGTAAGTTGCTTCCTCCCTGCCTCTCCCCACCCCTGCCTGCCTCGGGCCAGGGAGGGCCTTCACGGGGCTTCCTTGCACTCCCGCCGGCCTTGCAGGTCCACCGCCGGGCCCCTCATGGGGCTCGGCAGTTGAGCTGCAAGGCCGGCGGCCGGGACCATTGGGGGCAGGGTGTATGGCCTTATGACACACTTCTGGTGATGTCAGGGGGTGTGGCCTTATGACACACTTCCGGTGATGTCAGGGGGTGTGGCATACGCTAATGAGTTATGCTAATGAGTTCCCCTAGCTCTTTTTTTATGAAACGACCCCTGCATCAAATGTTTCCTCCTTAAATCTCTGTGGAAGCCTTTTGTATGTAACTTGCTTTCAGGTTTCTCTCCCCACCCCCTGGTCTTTATTCTTTCACACCGTATATATGTAGTGTTTGTGTTATTTTTAATCCCCACCCTTTCCCCCCCGTATGGATTTATTTTAAAACTCGTTTTAATGTTTCTGATTGTACGCCACCTTAGGGACCCTAGGCTGAGTGGAAGGTGGCATAATTTTTTAAAAAATAAATGCATTTGTTGCCCTACAGACACAGTATCAAAAATACATGAAATCCAAAATACATATATAAGCGTTTTGTCTAAAGATATTTCTTTGCAGAAAGCCCTTTTGACAAGCTTTCAAACTTGCCACAACTATGAAACAACAAGTAAACAACAAATGTCCAGTGGACCACATGTTGTGTTGATATTCCCTCAACATCACCCTCTTGTGGACCTATTTTTAGTTTCTTACTTTTAAAAACTGTATATCCTGCTTTTCTCCTTGATCAGGGACTCGAAGCGGCTTTTCAGATAGTTCCCCCCTCCTCCACAATCCCCACAACAATGACAACCCTGTGAGGGTAGGTTGGGCTGAGAGATTGTGATTGGCCCAAGGTCATCTGGCAGGCTTCCATGGCCAGCGTGAGATTTGAATCCAGTCATCCCAGGGTACTAGTCCTACGTTCTCTCCAACACCAGCCCTCTGCTAGTTGTGCAGTGTTCCCATTTACGTAGTGCCCAGGTGTCTTCTAGTGTACATTAACTGAACAAGAGAGTCAATGACACTTGTCAAGTGCACCCCATTTTACCAGGTTGGAACCATAAGCACAAGCAATTCTCAACAATCACAGGCCTCTAGCAGAAACCAATGCTTAATGCACCAGTAGCCAGACTTTCGTTAATGTGGCTCCCAATAAACTTCAAATAAAAACTAGCCCTGTGGCACACTATTGTATTTGCCACCGTTAAATAGAATACCTGCTGTCATGAGCAGTGATGATTAAAGTAAAATAGCCAGCGGGCTTGAAATTAAAGCATAAATGAACTTATCAGCGACAGTATCCACCAGCAATATATCTCTTTGTAGGCCCCGTTTAAGTGAATAGGATTTTCTAATGGAAAGACTTCTAATGGGATTGGTCTCACGCTGTATGAAAACTTGGGAACTAACAGTCTAACACTGATGATATTCTGACAGTAATTAGCGTATACATGAGTATCTAGCATATCATTTAGCGGGGGAAAACCCATATATGTTAATTATGTGCATGCAGGATAACTCCCCCCAATACATTGTCTATCCTAAACTGGAATTGTGTTATGGCTAATAGAGCATTAGCAGTTTGAAAGCAAGAAATTGCAAGTAGATAAATAGGTAACACTTCGGTGGGAAGGTAACAGCGTTCCGTGCGCCTTGGTGTTTAGTCATGCCGGCCACATGACCACGGAAACGTCTTCAGACAGCGCTGGCTCTTCGGCTTTGAAACGGAGATGAGCACCGCAACCCTAGAGTTGGACTCGACTGGCTTTCGAGCAAGGGAACCTTTACCGTTTTACCTAATAGAGCATGCTAAAATGTAATCTCACCTCTACTATGAACCGTAGGCAAACTCTCTTAACTTCAGCTTCCTCGTTTGCAGTAGGAGAATAAGAACATACTGATTTATTTCAGAAGGCTATTGTCCAGAAGAGAATACATTAAACATGCTATATACCAGGGATCCTCAAGCTGTTTGATCCTGTGGGCACCTTTGTAATTATGACACAGTATGGTAGGCACAGCCACAAAATGGCTGTTGCAGGAGGCAGAGCCAGCTACAAGCTGGCTGCCACAGCTTACCATCAGTCACACAGTGAATATCCTTGTGCTATGCTGGCAGCTGCTGCCAAGGCAACATCTTAAAAAATCTTCACAGCCAATCAAATTTCCAAAGGCCAATCAAAAGCCTTTCTGAGCAAAAGCCCCACCTGGCCCCACCCACTTCCTAAAAACACATGGCAGGTACCACTTTAGGGACCCCTGCTATAGACACACTCTGCATTATATAATTACTAGGAATAAGGCCCGTTGTGGATTTCCAGTTTCAGCATTTCGCTGCTCGGACACATCCCGTCTATCTCTGATGGAGACGTGACGAGACTCTGCTGACGGGAAGGGTCCGAGCTGGTCCCAGAAAATAAGTGCTTTGGAAAGTGGGCTGTATGGTATTCTGTTCAGCTGAGGCCTCTCCCCTCCCCAAACCCTGGCTTCCATAGACTCTACCCGAAAATCTCCAGGAATCTCCCTACCTGGAGCTGGCAACCCTAGTCAGGACTGGCCCCAATGAGTTCCTCACAAAGGCCTGCAAAGGTTTCCTTCCTTTGTCTGAATCAAGCTTGGTTGCCTACCATGGCGAAACGGGCTCCAGTTTACAACTCAGCTGTTTGCCTCCCATCCTCATCACGGAATCATCACTGCCTTTTTAGAGGGACAGTAAGACTCCTCTGGCTGAATCTCCCTATTTGGAGATGGAATCTCCAATCTTTGGGGGATCCCTGGAAAGTTGGTGACCCACAGATCTGGCCTTTCCTTGCTTCCCTGTGCTACCCCCCCTCCCTTTGGTATTGTGCAGAGCAGGGGAGACTATGTGGTCAGAGCACAACGCAGATTATTAGCCCAAATTAAAGGATTTTTTTTAACTATTTACACAGTTATGGAGCACGCACACACTGTAGAAGTAAGCACCCACTATGAACCAACAGGGCATAAACCAACAGGGGTTAAACACAATCCTCTTTCCCTACACACAATACTCTCTATCTCTGGAGGTTGTGGGCTCAGGATAGGATCATTCCTTGGACCGGCCTCTGGCTGTACTTCAGCCTCTCTCTCTTGCCCAAGAGATCAGGGAAACTTCCATTCATTCCCCAGTCCAGCCAACTGTGGAGTGGCTGAATTTCTGCTGCCTCCCAGGGACGAAGACTGCCTTAGAACAGTCCCTATTTTCCTGTACTTTTTGGCCTTGGGGTAGCTGGGAACTGTAGGACAGCAGATAAGGAAGCCCCATTCAACCCAGTGAGTGATACCCCTGCAGGCCCCTCTCTGGAACTACAGCTAAATTAAACCTTATGGGGGAACATTTTAAACAAAGAACCACCGCTATCTTACAAACACAGGTATAAATTTTAAAGTGTGAGCTAGTTCACAGTTGAATGAAATTTTATTACATCATCCAGCCAGAGCAATCTAAACACTTTAGCAGGTAACTGCCACTTCGTGACACCTACCAACAGCCACTGAGGGGAAAGTTAGTCCCACTCAGGAGGCAAGCAGAAAAAGTATCTTTGTCAAGAGAGAAAGCCGTTTGCGAGTAATTCTGAAAGGGCACAGTGGCTGAAGGGGGAGTGAGCGGGGAAGAGGAGCAGACCCAGAAGCCGGCCAAGGCACACAAGTACTCTTGAGTGGTGGCTGACGGGCCAATGGTTGAGGGAGCGCATGGAATGTTGCCACTTGAAAACAGAATTATTATATAGAGAGATATATGCTAAATCTCATTGTTTGTTTTGGAAATTGCAACTCAGGACAGCTACACACTAGGTAGTACTAATAAAACAACACATATGTGTTAGTCTTATGCCTTAGCCAGGGCTTCTGGTATATATATGCATGCGTGTGCAATTTTTAACCTTATTACAGTTCCTCTGGAACCCCTCCCTATAGTTCCACCTATGTCCCTTGTCTCAGGTATTCTTGGCTGCATTTGATTTGTTGGGTTAGAAGTTACATATCTTTGTGGGGGTGCCAGGTCCCCACGTTGCTCCAATGGGAAGCTTTAGGTGGAGTTCTGGGATTGGGCAGGGATGCCTCCAAGCCCCATCCCAGGCCCCACTCCAAGAGCGACCACTTGCCCAGCCACCCCACTTACTCCCCTCCTGCCCAATTTAAAGGGCTTCAGCTGATCAGCAGGGATCTCGTGGCCCGCTGACCAGCTGGAGGGCCCTTTAAATCTAGCAGGAGTGGGAGTGGGATGGTCATGGGGCACATGCTTGGCTCACAAAAAGACCCTTTAAAGGTTTTTTAAAACTGTATCTCCTGGTACTGTCTCCCAATTAACATTCCATCCAGGCCTGTAGCCAGGATTTTTTTTTGTTCAGGGGGCATTTAAATTTTTAAGGTGGCAGTTAAATTACAGTTAATTAAATTAATCCGAATGCCTGTCTTTAAAGGGAGAGGCTCTGAGCCTGTTTCTAGCCCTTCCTTTCAAGGGACAGGGCAGCCAGCACATCAGTTCCTAGAAAGAAAAACAGCTCAGAGGGTATTTAATTGCCTTCAGAATGCATTTGCCTTCTGAGTTCCCTTCCACAGGGCAAGAAAGCTTAGAAGGGCACTCCCCCTTTCTGCTAACCCAGTCCTGCTATATACCAGCTAGGTCATGGTGAGTCTTTCGAAAGCATTCCCACGAGCCTTTGGGAAACATGCAAGGGGGGATGTTGGAGATGTATTGAGGGTGCCACTCTTGAGTGCCCTTCTAAGGTTTCTTGCCCTGTGGAAGGGAACTCAAAAGGCATTTAAATGCTTTCTGAAGACAAGTAAATGCCCTCTGAGCTGTCTTTTCCATGGTCCCAATCCCATGATGTCCCCCCCAGTTCCACAGTGGAAGGGAGAGGGAAGCCTGAGGGCAAGCCGCCACCACTCTCACCCTGGTCACGGCCTGCAGCAGGCAGCAGGGGTCTCTCCTCAAAAGTAAGGTTTCTGGCATGGCTGTTTACGGGGCAGGGCTTTTAATTAACAGGGCAGGGCCCCCAAATGCCCCACTGTAGCTACGGGCCTGATTCCATCCAATTAAGCACCTGTGGGAAACCAGTTTGGGCTGGCTGGAGACAGACCCATCTCCATACTCACATGGTCAGAGGTACGATTATGTCATAAGAACATAAGAGAAGCCAATGTTGGATCAGGCCAATGGCCCTTCCAGTCCAACACTCTGTCACACAGCAGCCAAAAATACCAGGTGCCATCAAGAGGTCCAGCAGTGGGGCCAGGACACTCCCACTGTTGCCCCCCCCCCAAGCACCAAGAATACTGATCAGTGATTGGCTCATTCAATTGGCTATAGGTAATTGCTGAAGCCCTGATTGGTGCAAAGGCCTAGCAACAATTGGGACTGTTAGCAATAAAGGTATCATCTTCAAATATATCGTTACCAAGACATGTTGGCATGCTCTGGCTCATTTTGGCAATCTTAGACTTATGCTTGCTGAAGCCAAACAGCACTGGCTTTGCTGACCCTCAACTAAGAATGGGTAACATCTTGTAACTTGTGAACCAATGTCTTACAGTGTTTAGTTAGCTTTTAAATTTCTGGTATTATTGTTTTCTCCTTACAGTAACTGTTCTTGTTTAAAGTATTACTTGCACCTTAATGAAAATATATTTTAAATATTAATTGTGGTCATTTGTCTCCACAGCCTGCAATTTGAATCTAGTGCCTAAAGTGGCAGACCACCTATCACTTTATTTAGCTTTTGTGGAATTGCTGCTGTGAGTCTACCTCCCAGGGAGGACTTCCCGGGAAAGTCAGGAGTTTATCCTTTGGCTTCTGGCTGGGGGGATGGAACAAAAAATTGGTGGCAGCTTATCAGTTTGAGGTGTGCACAATTGCACCCCAATATTTTGTAATGTCTGTTTACTGCCCTCTTGGCGAAAGGCATTTAGCACAAGCTGAGTTGATGACCATTTGACAAACATAACCAAAGAAACCATCCTGTCAGAGGAACTAACTATATATCACAAACAAAGTCATGTAACAAATTCGCGTTGCAGTTTTTGAAAGTCCTCGTGGAGGAAGCAGGGGGATTTAGAGTGAAGATATAGCAGAGAAGAGAGGGTGCTTAATCTCCCCCCCTTTTGTTTCACATTTTCACCCCTTCCTATTAACTTCTTTGTTCTCATTGGGTTCCAAATGCATGTAAAGTGTAGGGAGTCCCTCAGTTTCTCTTGTGTCAGAGTTCACATACACAGATATGGTCCAAGATTTTGCCAGCCGCTCTACAAATGTACACATTATTGCTTGCCATTGTTCCCACTTTGATGTAATCACAAAATTGCCCGTTCAACAACTTGATCCATCATTCAGTTAATCTGAAGTACTTGCACTTAAACCAATTTATTCTCATTGCAGGCAATTGCACTAAATTGATTTAAATCACAGTACTTCAGTTTCTAACCACGTGTTTCAAGTCAGAGGGCTGTAGATTTTGTTTATTCTTATAATAAGAGATTCTTTTTGTTTGGACCTTACGTGCAGGTTATAAAAAATGTAAGTCTTGTTCTCACTGTGTTTCTTTCCCATAAAGCGCATGCAGTTGTGTGTTTTTTTTAAGTTACATATTTCTACTATGATTCTTGTTATGTTGATATTAACTTATTTTGTTGAAATTATAAAAAATGATTGGTTAGACAACAATGGTTAATTATTTAGAACTCAATTCCAGTCAGAACAGTATTGCAGCTGTCAGCACTGTCCTTATTAAAATTAAAATACTTTAATTGAGAAGTAGTTAAAATCAGGACTTTTTTGTAGAAAAAGCCCAGCAGGAACTCATTAGCATAATAGGCCACACCCCTGACAGCACAGCTCATTAGCATATTAGGCCACACCCCCGTGTTACCAGAAGTGTGGTCACCCAGCCACGCCCACCTTTTGCTTCTTATTCTCTTTACCTTGTTTGTTGACAAAACCCAGGGCTTTTTTTTGGGAGCAGGAACTCCTTTGCATGTTAGGCCACACACACCCTAATTGTAGCCAATCCGAATGAGTTTCTGCTGTTGGGTGTGGCCTATTATGCTAATGAGTTCCTGCTAGGTGTGGCCAACTTGGGAGCCAGCCGAAACTCCGTTCCTGTGCGTTCCTGCCCCAAAATAGCCCTGGTTAAAATGTCTCATTTAGGTTAAATACACCACCTCCTGGGTCCCAGATGTTCGTCTGGGTACAACTGTATCTTTCTTGGTTTTTTGAACTTCCTTGAAGATTTCTTTATTTACATATTTTATATGAAACATTTTTATGCCACCTTTCCACCTGATCAGGGTCCCCAAAGCCGCACACACGAAAACATTTGGACGATTAAAAACATTTAAAACTATTAAAAAATTCGACACAGAACATAAATAATACCAGAACCAAGAAGGACGGCCAATAACATTTATTGGGGGTATACCAAATGAAATAAAAAAGTCTTCACCCACTGGTGGAAAACACTGATAGAGGGAAAATCTCCCTGGGGATGGGAGTTCCAACATTTTGTTGCCACAACCAAGAAAGCCCTTTCTTCAGTTGCCACCCATCTAGTCTCAGACGTTGAGGGCAACCAAAGAAGGGCCTCTGAAGATGACTAAGTGGACAGTTCATACTGGAGAAGGTGGTCCTTAAGGTATGTTGGTTCCAGGCTGCACAGGGCTTTAAAGATAAATCCTAGCACCTTGAACTGAGCCTGAAAGCAAATTGGAAGCCAGTGTAGGTAGAACAAGAATGGAGTAATATATTACTAATGCCTAGGGGAGTGCAACCCCCCCCCAAAAAAAATATCAGTATTTCCTGATATTTCCGAATCCCAATACCGGTATGGTATTGGGATTCTGGAAATATTCAGGATTCCTAAGTTTTTTCAGGTCCAATGGACCCAGGAAGAAAAAAATGAGATCAGCTGGGGCAGTGATCCTGGACTGGCTCCTCTTTGCAGCTCGATTTAGACAGAGCTGCCCCCATCCGCCATTATTTCCAGTTGAGGGGGGAAAGACATTTAAAGGGATTGCAGTTCCTTTAAATGCCTTTTGCAAACATGAGTGAACTCCAAAGCGGCAAGTTCACCCAGAAGGTGTTTAAAGGGACTGCAGTCCCTTTAAATACCTTTTACCTTCAGCTATCTGACAGTCCCAAAAAATCTCCAATATTTTTGGGATTTTCGTATAGCTGAATAAATACTGGGCTCTATATCCAGCTGAAAAAATATCTGGAAAATATCGATAAGGTATTTTTCGGATATTTTTTCGACTTGGTATAGGCCAAATACTCACTCCTACCTATGACCCCCTCTAGTCAACACTCTGGCCACTTTAGATCAATATTAATTTATAAGAATAAGTCATGTAAGACTTATTTCAAAAACTAAAACATAATTCAAATAAGTAGCATATTGTGATCAGTTTAAACATCATGATAGTCAAGAAGATGAATTGATTTTAATTATATTTCTTTAAACCTTCCAAACTTTTCTTATACAACATTCAAATTGTTGTACAATCCATTACCCACCCAAAGAAAACAAAATTCACAATATGGAAATTTAATAAAATCCAGAATAAAATTTCTTATTCAATCCCCTTAATGAGCATTTTACAGTTTCATGGTTTCCTGAAAGGGAGGTTCTTTGTTACACCTGCAGTGAATAATCATGAAAAAGACCTTGCTCATACTTTCACTGACATAGTCTTTCTTACAGAACGGACCTGTATTGTGGGTTACCCAATCCAGATAACCTGGGGAAGGAAGGCTCATATAACCTTAATGCAGCTCACAGTTCCTGTAGGTTTTCAAAGATAAGAACAAAAACCCATTGGGACCTGGGGACTGGCAACCCTATCAAGAACCCACTTATATGTCTTTTTAGCAGTCCACAGTATCTGTAAAACTCTCCTCCAACACTGCATTTCAAATGAATCAGCTTTCTTCCTGCCTGTTTTCTTCATTGTCCAACTTTCACACCCATATAGAATAATGGGGAATACCATAGTATGAATTATTTTCTTTTTGGTCGTCAATGGCACATCCTTACATTTTCTCGTTCCTTCATGGCTGCTCCCTCCCACCTCAGTCCCTTCTGATTTCTTGGTCTCAGTCTCCCTTTTGGTTGATGATTGAACTAAGTAATAGAAAACCTTTAACAATTTCATTTTCTTCATCGTCAACCTAAAGTTGTATAATTCTTCATGATGTTTGTCTTCATGATGTTTAACTGTAATCCTGCTTTGGCACTTTCTGCTTTAACCTTCATCAGGAGTTGTTTCAGGTCTTCACTATTTTCTACCAGTAAAGTGGTATCATCTGCATATCTCAAATTGCTAATGTTCCTTCCACCAGTTTTCACTCCACCTTCATCTAAATCTAATCCAGCTTTCATGATATGTTCCGCATATAGATTGAACAGATAGGGAGATAAAATACATCCTTGTCTGACACCTTTGCCAGTTGGAAACAATCCTGTTTCTCCATCTTCTGTCCTAACAATAGCTTGATACAAAAAGCAAGAAAAAACTGTGAACAAGTGATGCTTAATAATTGTTATTTGAAGAATCAAAAGTGAACAAAGTTAATATACAAATATGGAAAAATATATATTTGACGGTGATCTCCGGAATGTCTTGCTGTTTCAAAGGTTGATCTTCTTCCAAATAAAGATGTAAGACCTTATAAATACAATAATGTACATTTTTGAATTTCTTAACATTGTATAAATCATTCTAATAATTAATAATAAAATAGATTGGAACCTTACAAAGACTGTCTCTCAGTGATTCACTTCTTCAGGTGTCATTTCACAAATATCAAAGAAGATTCTTAAAGAAATGCAACAAACTCCATTTCAATACACATCTCAATATTCTAATACACATCTTATAACAAAATGATCTTAAAATACAAAACCTACATATCTAGAGAACTTACCAGTATTAGTAATAGCTGTAATGTCTTGTAAAACCTGCCATGGGCTAAGATAATGATAATGCTTAATCAGGTAAGGCTCATGTGGACATTATGTATTCTTTTTACATGAATCCTATCATGACTTAACGTTAATTGTCAATTACTAGTCAGGGTTCTTCCTTAATCCTGGTGCACCTAAGGGACCAATATGTTCCTAATGTCAAACAGGTGAATCTCTTACTTCATACAAATCCTCTCATTGCTATCACAAGTTGCCAACTTACAAGTGGCTATGCTCCCACAATGGCATACTAAAACCTACCATCAACTGAAGAAAAACTGATGTTATAAATAACTAGCTAAGTCCAGAGATGCATTCAGACCTGATGGATACACCGTATTTAACTTAAAGATCCAATAAGCTTCACCCCGCAAAAGTGCTTGGCGAATATCTCTCCTATGGTACCTATTAGACTGAATCACTTCTATCACAATGAAGTTAAAATCATTATGACTGTGTCCCATAATGTCTGTGTCTGAAACTCTCCCATATGCTCCAGTAAGTAATGTAAATTTGCAATATGATCTCTAGTGCCTCTTCCTTTTCTGAATCCAGTTTGAACATCTGTCATTTCGTCTTCTGTATATGGTAACAGTCTTTTTTGTAAGATTTTGAGCATTGTTTTACTCACATGAGAAACTAATGCGATGGTCTGATAATTGCTGCAGTTTTTGACATCTCCTTTTTTTGGAACTGGAATGTAGATTGGGCATTTCCAGTCTGTGGACTGTTGTGTTGTTTTCCATATTTGTTGACATATTCTTGTTTAGATTTTGATGGACTGTTTCTGTGGTTTGAAATACCTCTATTGATATTCCATCTACTGATATTATATTGATATTCCATCTGGTGATTTGTTTCTCCCAATTGTTTTCAGTGAAGTTGCCACAGGAAAAGTGTTTTTGCCATATATCAAAGGAATCACTGATCATATGGGAAAACGTATGAAAAAACACAACCTACAAACAGTATTCAGACCCACCAGAAAAATACAACAGATGCTACGATTGGCAAAAGACAGAAGAGACCCCCTCACGTCTGCAGGAGTATACTGCATACCCTGTAGTTGTGGCCAGGTTTACATCAGGACCACACAGCATAGCATCCAGACAAGAATATAAGAACATGAAAGACACTACAGACTTGGCCAACCTGAAAAATCAGCAGTGGCTGAACATAGCCTAACTCAAACAGGACACAGTATCTTATTCCAAGACATTGAAATGCTGGACAACACATCCAATTACCATGTCAGATTACACAGGGAAGCCGTTGAAATTCATAACCATAAACACAATTTCAACAGGAAAAAAGAGAGTTTAAAAATAAATAGGGCAGGGTTTCCTGTCCTGAAAAACACAAAATGCTCTACATCTTAAAACAGCACTACAGTAGGATTAGAATTTCAACAACCAATCCATGTGCAAAAGAACTTCCTCAGGAAAGCTCCTCCATTAGCATGTCACAGCCTGGGAAGCTCCTACAGGATAATGACTCTGCCCTACCCCACCTTCCTGAGTAGATATAAATTACCTGCTGTATACAAATATTGATTTCTAAAAGCCCCCTGCCTTCTCCTGTTCTGTCTTTGATAACGCTTTACCTTGTTTCCTCTTACAAGCCAAATGCTGAGGCCAGATGGCCTCAATAGCATGCCATAAACCCACATTCTTTCACATGTTCATGCCGAAAGCCAGACCTGGTGGCGCTTGCCATGCGAGATGTCACGTACACAATGAAGTAGTTGGAATCTGGGGTCACATGCCTGCAGGTGTGGCCTCCAAACTCCTAGCCATTCCTGTGTTGCAACCATGGCAACTAGCAATTGGCCACATCCCATACTCACTCACAATTGGCTGATGGCCACAGCTGATTGTGACTGAAATTGGACTATATCTGTTCAGACCCAATGAGGAGGAGGAGGAGGAGGAGGAGGAGGAGGAGAAGAAGAAGAAGAAGAAGAAATTGGAGTCTTCACTTGGAGTCTCAGAGTGGCTTACAAACTCCTTTCCCTTCCCCTCCCCACAACAGACACCCTGTGAGGTGGGTGGGACTGAGAGAAATCTGACACAACGGTCACATCAGCCGGTGCAAGTGGAGGAGTGGGGAATCAAACCCAGTTCTCCCAGATTAGAGTCCGCGCACTTAACCACTACACCAAACTGGCTCTCACTCAATGAGAGAGACTCTCTCTGTCCCTTGCTCTTCTTCTGCTCTTGCTTCTTGGTCTCCTGTTGTTGCCTGTTTATTGCACCTGGACATGTGCTCTCTGGAAGAGACAAAGGACTGCTTTGTGCCTTAGAGCACATGGAGGGCAAAGAATGGGATTGTTCCTAAAAATCCCTTGGCACCTAACTGGACTGTATCCTGGACACTTTTGGAACATGGACACTGTACTGGTAATTATGCATATCTCTAATGTGTAGTTAAGGCAAACTGCCTTAGGTTTGTTATTTTTAATTCCTATAGTCTAATTGCAATACTCTGTGCTGAATAAAATATTATTCTTGTTTCTAACTTGTCTTTGAGGTTGTAACTGAATTCTAAGTCTAAATCTTGTAGCCTAGCGCTCACACCAAAGTGTGCAATTCTGAGTTAGAGTTGCTAATGTGCTAAACCCTAGATACCAATTGAGATTTTAAACCTCTGATCTCAGGTCGGGGGGAGGGATATTGCAGAAGTTCTGGTGGCACATTGTTCTGAAATCCTACCTCTCTGGGTTGTTGTTAATGTATTGTAAAAGTATAGGATTCCCTCTCATACCTGGACAGGTTTGAAGGGAAGGATCCTATACACCTGCCTATCATTTTTCTTCTCACATTGACACAGAGAGTACTCCATCTTTTTGTGTTATACCACTGAGGATGCCAGTCACAGCTGCTGGCAAAACATCATGTACTACAATGCCAAGATGACAGCCATACCGCCCGGAAACTCTAAAACAACTAGTTTTACTGTAGTAATGTATCTTAGCCATAAGCAATTGTAAATCCATTACAAACAAACGTGAGAGTCAATACGTATTCCAGGCACTTTATATATACTATAACCAAATAATCTTTCTACTCAGGTATAAGGAAATGTTTCATAATCCTAATATTCTCAGGAGCAGCATTTCAGCAGGATTCAGAGGTAATTTGACATTGCATTAATGTTCACAGATTGTTCCCCTGTTTTGCTAGCTACTCAGGCAAAGGATGCAACAGACCAAGTAATTAGTATAATTTGCCTGCTAGCCAGTATTCTAATTCTAATAGATGAAACAAAAGAGTTATTGTATAAAAATGGGGTCAACAGATTGTTTCTGTGTTTAGCTACATGGGCACAATCCAGCTAAGGTTTAAGTTCATTGTTTTCAGTGGAAATGAAACTTCTGCTTAACTTTGGGGGATGATTCTCTAAAGTACCATTCAAATAGTGAAGAACTTCTTGATCTGACAGATCTTCATACTGTGCATTTTGAGTGAGTAAAAGCTTCTGTTGAAAAGCACTCTGCTCATTTAGAAATACCACATAGGAGTTTTTCCCCAGTGCTTCCTCATTTCCCCCCCATTGAAAAATAGAAAAAAGTCCACATTCCCTCCCCCCAGTCTTTATTTTTCTTTTTCTTTCTAGGTCGTACACTTCACTTCCACATCTACCAGCTTCTTCTGCCTTCGTGCTTATGCCACCACTCAGGTTTTATTTAAATTACACCTCATTATATGTGTTATCAGTTTTACCAAATTTACCAAATAAAGTTCTGTTTAAGAACAAATATATCCTGCCCTATTCCTGGCAAGTATGTAACAGTTACTTTGCCCCAAAACCAGAGAGTCACCCCTGACCAGAAGTAGGCTTGAAACTGGAAATAGGCCCAAAATTGATCAACATCACTTCTGATCTCCCGGAAGGATGTCGGGAGACCCCTGCTGGCCAGGTAAGTTGATTTGGCAACCCTAAGTGGCACCAACCAATTCACTAGAACTAAGGACCCTTGAAACATTATAGAAGCATCATGGAGTGAACCTGGAAAAAATCAGGCTCCACTGCACAGCTGTAACATGTAAAGATTAAATAACATCTATCAAAGGGTAAAATGAAATCACTTCAAGAAAACTACAATAGAAATGCAACAGGTACACACATCATTAGACAGGCAGCATTCCACAGCACTTTTACTAAAATATGTCCCTGAACTTATTCTGGTAGAATCATACATAAATGTTTTGAAATTTGCATCCAGAAATGACAAGCTGTTTGTATAAGGGTATTGTCATGTTGTGCTTGTCATGCTTGATTGTGACCATAATTGTCAGTGTTACAGGTATGTTGTCTTTAGGTGTTATTGAGGTACAACAACTAACATTACAGTTCAGCCCTATGCAGGGTTACTCCAGTCTAAGCCTATTGATTCGAATTGATTTAGACTGGAGTAACTCTGGAAAGGATTGTACTGATAATTTAGGTGGGTAGGCATGTTTGGTCTGCATTAGAAGAGCAAGATTTGAGTCCAGTAGCACCTTAGAGACCAGCAAAATTTCCACGTTTATAAGTTTCGAGAGTCAAAGCTCCATTTGTTGGATACAAGTAGGAAGGGAGCTTTGACTCTTGAAAACTTATACACTAGAAACCATGTTGGTCTTTAAGGTGCTTCTGGGCTAAAAACCAACATTAGGTAGCTGTCTGATATGTGTTTGTAGACACTGTTCTGTTTCAAATACATTTGATAATAGGGGCCTTGCTGGGGTTATTTCCTTTAATAGGAGCAAAGAAGAGTACATCTTGGGGAACTATAATGCTGTTGTTCAGTATACATCAAGAATACACTTCCGGTTTGTGACTCACCATCTTTGGAGGGCTCCCAGGAGAGCTCCTGAGGAACCCCTGAACCTCCTGGTCCCAGTGGGAGATCCGGAGAGATCCAGACTTCTCAGAGCCTTCTTGGAGGGAGGCCCTTGCAGGGGGCTTGAATTGGGGGCTCTCGCATATGGCGGTACATGAGTAGACTCCTCTTCACCCCGGAGCAGGGACCTGGAAGGGAGTGCTCATGATTCGCCATTGAAGCATGGAGGTGCGATCAACCGATTCTGGAGCTGTACTCCAACTAGAGAATCGTAATCTTCAAACTTTCCTTTTAATTCTCTTCTTTTTGTATTTTTTCTCTTAATATATCATATTTTCTATTTTCCTGTTTTTTCATCCATGCTCCTTGATTAATGCACCAGCCTCTTATGAATGCCTTAAAGGCATCCCAAATTATTTCTATAGGGGTATCCATTTGGGTATTAATCCTAAAAAACTCTTTTATTACTTTTTTGATTTTTTCTGTTATCTCTTTATCCTTTAGTATATCCAAATTAATTGTCCAACTTGACTTTCTGTATATAGGTTTTAGTGTTAACATAATGGGATTATGACCAGCAAACGTACTGGATAGTATTTCTGTTTCTTCTACAGTTCTAATAAGAGAATTTGATACCCAAACCATATCAATACCAAACCATATCAATCCTCAATCAAAAATACAACAAGAAGAGAATAAAATAAAAAATAACAATAATAATACAGACAATAAAAGATTTAAATTAATTAAATTGCAACACAAACTTAATTTACTTATGACACAAGAGGTAGCTGAAAAATTAGAAATATCTAAAATGTATTATTTTGAAAACGCTAAAAAGCCCTCGAGGTGGCTAGCATATAGGCTGAAAAAAGAAAGAGAGAAAAGAGTAATAAAATCTCTAAAAAACGAGAAAGGGGAGGAAAAATTTAGCCAAACTGAACTTTAAAAGATAGTTGAGAATTTTTATAAAAATTTGAACCAGAATCTAGAGACAATAAATAAAGAATTACAATAATATCAAGAAAAATGGGGAAAGAAAAGGTTTAATAAAGAACAAATAGCTATACTAAATGAACCGATAACAGTTTGTGTATTAATAGAAGCAATAAAAAATGGGGTAAAAGGAAAATCCCCAGGACCTGATGGTATCCCCACAGAATTTTACCAAATATTTGAGGATCAGATACTAGAACCTTTTAAATATTTACTACAAAATATTCTGAACTCAAGTAAAATCCCCCCTTCATGGAACGAGGCTACTTTAACACTGATTCATAAAACTAATTCTAATGAAGGGGAAATTAAGAATTATAGACCAATATCTCTCCTAAATACGATCTATAAACGTGTCACGGCAGGACCAGGGGGCGTGACACAAGCAAGCAAAAGTCCAGGAACAGTCCGAGGTCAAGCCGGGCAAACCAGGTAGCAAGGTTCAAGCAGGTTTAAATCACAGTCCAAAAGCAGGGTCAGACATACCAAAGTTTCAAGTCCATAAAGCACAACAATACCAGAGGAGTCAGAGATGAACGCAGGGTCAACAAAGCCGAAGGTCAAAAGCCAAGGATCAAGCCGAGAAGAATTCCACAAGGTCTGGAGCAGAGATGCAAGGATTCAGGTCCTGAACAAACGACGTTGCCAGCACAAATGACTGCTGGCAACAGACTTGCATATATACAGTGCTAGCTAATCAACTCATTAGCTAGCCAGGAGTGAGGACAGGATCCTGTCAGTAATCAGGGCTAAGAGATCTTCTGGCACGCATGCGTGCATTCTGCCTTCGCTCTCTCAGCTGTTGTCTTCTTACATTCCTGAGCCTGGTTACAGGTGGAGGCGAGTCTGATGATGAATTACTGGGCTGCAGCAGAGACTTATCCCTTGCAGGTGTTCCCTGGGAGGCTCTATCCTCCTCATCACTTAGATAGCTTTCAGCTACAGGATCCAGTCTTTGCCTTTCTGCTGCAGTACTGTCCTCAGGAGCCTGTTCAGGGTCCTCAGGAGCCTGTTCAGGGGCATCAGCAAAGGCAGGCATGACATCAGCAGGGGCAGGCATGACAAAACGCTTTGCAAAAGTTTTGGCAAATAGATTGAAAAAAGTACTAGTTCAAATAATACATAAAGACCAGTCAGGGTTTTTACCTAAAAGACGAATTCAAAATAATATTAGAAATATAATTAATGTACTAGAATATTATGAATTACACCCGAGAAAACCAATGACTCTAATACTCCTAGATGCGGAGAAAGCTTTTGATAACATTAATTGGACATATATAAGTTTTCGACTTGGGAATGTGGGATCAATTTTTTCACAATGATAAAAGCCATCTATACTACCCAAAGTGCCAAAATTTTAGTTAATGGAGAATCCACCCAAAATATTCAAATACAGAAGGGGAGCAGACAAGGATGTCCCTTATCTCCCTTACTGTTTATATGTACTTTAGAATCGCTAACTGAATGAATAAGGAATAATGATAGGATAACAGGATTGAGAGTAAAAGGTGAGGTGTTTAAGCTTCAGGCTTTCGCAGATGATCTGATTTTTATATTAGAGGAACCAGAACACTCCATAACCCATTTAATAGATGATATACAGGAATTCGGTAATATAGCTGGATTAAGAATTAATTTTCAAAAAACCAAGATAGTTAAGAACTTCACAAAAATCAATACAAAAAATAAAAGAAATTTCAAATATGAAAGTAGTTTAGAAAGCAAAATATTTAGGAATTTGGATTACTAATAAAACGTCAACTCTATATGAGGATAACTATCTACAACTCCTAAAAGAAATAAAAAGAGATTTTTTTTTTCCTTTTTATTATCAAGGTCAATAACAATAACATTTGCCAAACATATTCAACAACTTATAACTTGCAAGTTCGACCAACTACTAACTTGTGTTACAATTAAAAGTTAAAAGTACACACATTTATAACAGCAATTGACATATATTAGTGAACAAAGAAGGCACATAGTTAGATATTAAACGAATTTCACAACACCCAATCATGGCGAATAAAATTATAATATTGGGATTGCTGTGATTTGGAGACTCTTTCTAGGACATATTCTAGATTTTTCAATATAGGATTCCATCTGCCATAAAAAGCATCATATTCATATGAAGGGTCATTGCTATTCAATTTGTCAGAGATTTTATCCATCAATAGATGGTTCCAGATCATTGGGATAAAGTACATCTCTCATCATTGGGCAGAATAGCAACAGTCAAAATGAATATATTACCAAGATTCCTTTTTCTTGCCCAAAATTTGCCAATAATAAAAAATATCAATATTTTAAAGATTTGGAGAAAATTGTGGGTTAATGTATATGGCAATCCAAAACACCGAGAATAAAAATTAAAGATCTTCAGGAAAATAAACAGAAAGGGGGCTTTACCCTGCCCAATTGGCAATTATATTATTTTGCAGCAGCCATGGGATGGATTAGGGAATGGGCTAAATTAGAATATACAAGAACATTAGCTCTAGAGGGATTCGATTTAGTAATGGGATGGCACTCCTACTTATGGTATGGGAAAGAAAAAATTCACTCCAATTTCCATACACATATAACTAGAAGTGCACTTATAAAAGTTTGGAATTCAATAAACGACAAAAACTATACAAAAATACCAATGTGGATTTCACCTATAGAGGCATTTGCAAAACCCACATTAATAATAGGAAAAAAACAAAGAAACCTATCATAATTTATTAAACAAAAAAATGGAACTGAAATCAGAAGAGTTGTTAATAAAACAAAACATAGATCTTTCCTGGTGGGGAAAAAATGTACTGAAATCAAGATATAATGAAGATTAAAAAATGGGATTTTATGCTAGCCCAAATGAAATTGATAAAATATGGCTTTCATCAAGCGATAAATTAATCCAGAAGTTGTATAAAAAATTACTAGAGGACTTTTTACAAAATGATACCATAAAAACATCAATGAAAGCCTGGGTGAAGGAGATTGGTCACTCAATAGAAACAGATCACTGGCTAAAAACCCGGAAAGCTTTAAAATATATGAGAGTGACCCCTTATAAGGGAATATATATAAACTAGTTTATAGATGGCATTGGACTCCTGAAAAAATTGCAAAATGCTTCCCGAGGTCATCCAACATCTGTTGGAGATGCAAAAGGATAATTGGTTCATACCTTCACATATGGTGGAGATGTGACAAAATTCAAGTCTTTTGGGGAAAAAATCTATAAGATATTTCTAGATGTATTAAAAATTAATATTCCTTTAACACCAGAAACATATTTACTTAATATGATACCAGATAACATAAAAGACCATAATTATATAATTGTCTATATACTGACAGCGGCAAGAATACTTATCGCGAAACGCTGGAAATCAAGAGCTATACCTTCTGTAAAAGAGCTTAAATATAAGATATTAGATATAGCAGAAATTGATAAATTAAGTATAATATTACAAAATACACCAGAGGAGCAATTTAGGAAAGATGAAAATTAATTTATGATTGGCTGAAGATGAAGAAGATGGTTGAGACTCGGAATTATGTTAGTTAATGATATTTTACATTAAAGAAGAAAGATGAATTTTATGTTATGGAATGTATAACCTTATAAATGAATATACTATTGATGGGAAATGAAAATAAATTTATATATTAAAAAACCCTTTCCTTTCCGCACCATGAATAGCTGCACTCCTTCTGAGCATTCTGAACTGATACTTTGCTGTTTTTATGGATGATAAAAGTGGTCCATTTAAACTTTAAAAGACCTGGGTGAAAAGAAAGAGAAAGGGTGGAAGGACTCCCCCCCCCCCTTGCAGCTTGGAAGTGCAACCCAGGCTTCCTAAGGTTTATTGTAAAGACATGAGAGGACCTAGAAAGCAAGAGAAAGCTGATTCTTATTAATTTGAGATTGTGGAATATATGGAAAGATTGATACATTTTCTTTTTTAATGGACGCTGTAACTTATTTTTTTCTTTGAGGGACTTGTGGATTCTTTTTTGTATTTTTATAAGACTGTGCACTGGTGGTTTTGGTAAGATCTAATTAATTACTGCTGGTAGCTGTTCCTTCCCTTGTTCCTTTGGATGGTTGTTTCCTTTGCTTACAAGATCTAACAAATAATTGAATTTTTTGAGAGATCTACAGGACTGGAATATTGGATTAAA
Source organism: Gekko japonicus (assembly GCF_001447785.1). Taxonomy (NCBI): domain Eukaryota; kingdom Metazoa; phylum Chordata; class Lepidosauria; order Squamata; family Gekkonidae; genus Gekko; species Gekko japonicus. The sequence continues at coordinate 53,328 of NW_015163760.1, read as the reverse complement.
CTGGACTTTCATACCTTAAAGCTGGTTAACTTAAGAGGAAGATAAAGACTTTTGGAATACTATCTCTTTCCTTGTGGATTTACAAATTATACCATTGTGGATTTACAAATTATCCCCATTTGAAGGTTCTCCCTGCCTTATTGGATATAGGGGATATTGCTGACACTTTATACAACAGAAGCAAAATCAGAAGGTACTGGTAAGACTTGGGAACTGTGTCAGAAGAGAGAAGAAGAAAAAAATCTGTTGGCTAGAAACAATATAAAAAAATTATTTTTTAAACTTGGGAACTAAGAAATAGTTGTTACATGAGAAAATGTTTTTTTTATGACTGTGCTTGACTCTCCTAAACTACATTGAGAAATTGTTTAGGCTGTTCTTGTACTTTTACTAACAACTGATAAACTAGAAGAGAAACTGTGTTAGTATTTGGAATTGAGGAACAGGAAATAGTAGTGTGGTTAATATTGTTTTGGAACATTTGAAGCATTTTGAAATAACCCGTATTGAAACGTTTTTTTCTGCGTACTTGACATTAGTGGAAAAAGAGAGGGAGGCCTCTGAGGTGTAATTGTGAATTTAAATGAAACATGTCTTCTGGATCAAGCAGGCCCTCCCCAGGTACAGTCAAATCAGTGGCCACAAACCTAGCCAAAATGTCATTACAAGAGATGCAGGCCATAATTAAAGATGCTATTAATAAAGCAATAGAAAATGCAATTCCCCTAAGAAAAAGAGTACACACTACATTAAGTAATTCTATGGATTAATCATGGCAACAAGTGAAGAGGATTAAAAATAATCTCCCTTTTAAAAAGCTGATATTGCATAGCTAGTGAGGCCAAGCATCTCCTTGCATAATAACTCTGAGTCAATAGTAAACCCAAGGAGTTCATACTGTATGGTCAATGAGCTAATTCACACATGCATGTATATCACTAATTATGTCATTTATTAATGACTCACAACTAAACACAGTCTTTTTTGCTTTTATCACTTCGTAAAAAGTACTATGTATGCTGGTAATACCATCTGTTTGTCTGTCTGTCTGTCTGTCTGTTTGGGCATGAACCTTTGTAGGCTCAGCATCCATGTTTGAAAATCTTAATAATAAGCATAAGGCATAATAAAATCCTAGTTTCCCCCTCTGCTCCCTTGCATTTATAAATGCTAGGTCATTATGGGGAAGGTATTTAAGCTCCTCCCTATTCCTTTTCAGCCCTCCCTTGTCTGCTCAATCAAAGAACAACAGTTCATAGCTCACATTCGTTGACCCAGCTGGAGATGGATTGGACTGGAACATGGGAACAGCCCACAGGCTTCCTATTCCCTTTTATGGCCTGGTGAGTATGGAACATTGATGGGAGGAGGAAAGCAGGTCCTTCAAATGCAGGTGCTTGGAGAACACTTAAAAAAAATCATGACCTGATACATTATTTGATGTTGCATTGGATTGATAAATAAAATGTTGAGACTTTGCACACATAATTCAAAAGAATATCCAAATATCACCACTGTTGTGTGGTTTCCTTCTGAAAATGGATTCTGCATAGTTCCATGCAGTGGTGGTAACATCTGGATTTAGCTTTCCACATAAGTTGGTTAGATGACCCTGTACTACCTCTGCTGGCTGCAATGAATATACAGTTTTAGTACAAAAACATGACTCTTGATCAGGTTGAATGAGTTAGGATGTTGAATGTATAGAGCCCAGATAATGTGGTAACACTGCAATCGATCATAAACCCTTTTTGACTCAGGTCAAGAGTTTGTCTTGGGATTCCAGTTCATCAACATTTGTTTTTCAATTCCATGAAGTTTAAAGTGAAAAGCACCTCATTTTTATTGTAACAACTGCTTCAGATATCAGAAGCTTTTCTTTCATATTGGGAATAAAAAGAAAATCGTGTTCTGTGAGAGCAACCATATTGAATTCTTTTTTTTAAACTGGGGATCTCCACCCTCGTATACTAAGTATATCTATTTGGTTTTTATGTACTGTATGGCCATTGTTTTATAAACTGGAGAAAACAAAGGCTAATGAGCAAGTCTGAGAAGGACACATTCAGGTTCACAATAGATATGATAAGTTCATAGAGCTGTGTCCATCCGTAATAAGTAAATTGCATATGTAGCCATGGTGGGAAGGTGAGAAGGTCTTTAACCCTCCAGTCCCTGTTTGGTTTTCCTGATAAATGCTATGCTTCCTTTGCCATTATTAGCATTTTAAAGGAAACAAACATTTAAATAGGACACACACACACCAACTGCTACCGTGTTTCCCCGAAAATAAGACACTGTCTTATATTTATTTTTTCTCAAGAAGACACACTAGGGCTTATAACACAAATGCATAGAAATCCTGCTAGGGCTTATTTTGGGGGTAGGTCTTATTTTCGGGAAAACAGGGTATTAATAGAATCAAAAAAGAATTCCAGGAAGGTGGTCCATGGAGAAAGATCCAAGTGGACCCAGGGGGAAGTATGTAAGAACAGACACTGGATCTAACAAAGGGAATGGAAATGCAGGGTACACAGCAAAGCAAAGATCCAGTTACTGAGCATCCACAAATTGGGGAATCACTGGCAGCTCTAATAGGATAGCAGGACAGTCATAACTGTGTGCCATCAAGTCGCAAAAGGCTAATGGGGACCCCGGGACCATGGGGCTTTCAAGGCAACAAATGTGTAGAGGTGGTTAGCAATAGCATAGCAACCCCAGTTTTCCTTGGTGATTTACCAGCCAAAAGATGTTTTCCAACTGGGAGCTGGTAACCCTAACTATACAGTTAGGCATTTGATTTTTTAAAAAATCTATATAATATTTACAATTCTAAATTAAGGAGCTGGCACACCAGTTTTTTTGGGGGGAGGTTCCCACCCCCTTTTCTGAGCTCTGCACCCTTCCTCTTCACAATCTGGTATTTTTAAAAAAAAGTTCTGTCTCCCAGCTTTTTTTTCTGACAAGAGGCCCTATAACGTAGATTAACTTCTAAATGCAACCAGCAGTTTATTCATTAACCAACTAGAACTACTCATTGCTTTTTTAGAAAGCAAAATAGAAATGATTAGGACCGCAGGGATTCGTATTTGCAAATCAAGCCCGTTGCCTTTTCTCTCCCCGCCTCAGGCCCACTAGTTTCGCAACCCAATTATCCAGTTTTTTGAGTGCCAGAGTTGGGGGTGGGGTGGAGAGAAGATATTTGTTTGCTTGATTCCACATGACAACTCCAGGGTAACTGAATAGACTATACGGTTGGTTTGACAGGGCAAGTACACTGAGCCAGCAGCCGCGCATACCAGAGGCAAGGGTGGGGGGGTCTGGCAGGGGGACTCTGACGTAATGGATTTTATCAGAATTTCTGCAAAGGCTGGCTATTTTGTCTTCAATTATTAATGTTTTTCTGAGGGGTCCCCCCCCCTTTCAGTAAGGTAATGAATAACTATTAAGTTAAACCAATATGCATTCATATTAGCTTTTTCAGCAATGAATAATTGATTGTGTGCGCGGGGGCGGGAATAGTCTTGAATGGCTGCATGTCAAAAGACTAAAGTGGATTTCTGAAGCGGCATTAAGATGTAACCTTAAAAGTTGTAATTGTTTGGGAGATTATGTTAACTATGGGTATGCTACAGTTGTTTGTTTGTGTGCATTACTATTTTATACTTCGGGAATGTGTGGGGAATTAGTTTCATACGTTACTGAAAGGGGAAGGAGGATCTGTGGAGAGCATGATGTTTCGCAGCACATAGATTAATATTTCATTGTGCTTAATTTTTCTTCAGGGTTCCCGGGCAACCTATTTATCTCTCACTACCCTCAATTACAAACTTCTCTACCGCTGCAGCCTTAGTTTGGGGTGAGGGTGGGGAATGGTCAAAGGGGAACAAAGATATTGTCTTGTTGCACAATTTCTTTTAACAGTTGCCTGGTTGACTGATACTGAGAAAGAACTAAAGAGTGTTGAGGGAATGCTATGGCTTTCATAGAAGAATGCTGTGGAATTCATGCTGTGTTTTGAGGCTAACAGTCTATTGATTTGAATGTTTCCATTTGAAGTGTCTTATTCTTACTGGACTTCTGGGTTCAAACTCTTCTAGGATGCTTCATTAACATCCATCTTACCTGTCTCTCTCTCAGGTCTGCAATATGTTTGTCACAATCAGCATAGCCTGGTCCTAATGTCCTTAGTATCATGATAATAAATAGCTTATTTACTTACAAAGTTTTGTCAGTACTGCAATCCCCAAATGACATAAATTTATAGATCAATCACTATAAGGATGCAGTGTGGAAGCACTGTAAAATCATAAACTATCGTTGTGGTATCTGTACTCCTGTTATTAGGTGCCAATGCCATTAAATGGTTTAAAAGTTAGGACAATGCTTAATAAACTCGTAGTTAATATTGAACTGGATCATTTTCTCTAAACTCACACAGTTAATATTGAACTGGATCATTTCTCAACATTTGAAGCGATACTGCTCAGATAACCATAAGGGATGATAATAATAACATGACTACATACAATTACGTAGCACCTTTGAAGTCAATTGGATAACAACAAGTGGATGACTTTCTGCCTGGAGAGTGGCATTGACCAAGTATTTATTGCAGTTATTCAAAAAGTAATTGAAGCGGAGTGATACAGAAATGGGCAAAGCCCCAGTTAATCCATATTTTACCAATCCTATCAACCAGTAGTCTGTTGGGTCACAAATACTGGATCTAAAAAGCCTTTAAACTTAAGCTTTCACCCACCACCTCCTGCCCTGTCTTCA
>NW_015163760.1:21206-48476 GCF_001447785.1 Gekko japonicus | reverse complement strand
AAAACTAAGCTGTTTAGAGTAGTACTTTTACACTGTAGATGGTCCAGGGTTCCCTTCCCCCCAGCCATAGGCACAAGAAGTCCATTGGAGGCTCTCATGAAAGTATCTTAAGATGATGGGGTGATGTGTGATGACAAAATAGTTCTTAAATGTTCCTTTCATATAAGAACTCATATTAAGATTACCTGTAGTACATTGTTTAGTTGGTTCACTTTCATGAGTGATATGATCGACTTGTGTTTGTAGTATGTTTTGAGTTCTCTGCTGTGGATTCTGTAAATAACCTCCAGGTTAGAAACACTCAGGCCGAGGACTGACTGGCAGTTTGAAGCACGAGGGAGTTATGGCAAAAAAGACCTGGAACAACTTGTTCCGGGTATTCCTGGTCACACTGCACTGACTGATGCGGGAGCATACCGGGGAGAAGGCGCAAGGGAGTGTTCGCACTGTTGGCCCGCCCCTGGTGGAGGCGCAGCTGTAAGGCACGTTTTTGGTTTTTTTGTAATCCGGAGATATGCGCATAAGCGCACAAGCAATTGCGGCTTTCAGTGTTCACACTTTGTTGGTGCGGGATGAATGCAGGATGACCGCGCTCTCCAGGGTTTGCTACCACTTTCACCAGGTACTTTTTAAACTCGGGAGACAAGTGCTACAAGACGGGCTGAGTAGGGCTGGGGAACAACTGACAGATGTGCCTGTGTGAACCGGCCCTTTAATCAATTTGTGAAACGTTTCTGGCACATGCCTATCTCAGGGCACACTGCCAGTCTGAACTCAGCCTCAGAGTTCCCCATCTGTAAAGTGGGTAAACGACATTCTGAAGTGGGTAAATGTCTTCTAACATCCTTAATAACTTGATTTGTTGTGTAGTTTACAGTTGCACTCACCTGCTTGAGTTCATATTTTTGTGTTCTTATTTTGTGCTTGCGACACAGCTGACAACTGGATTCGATTCAGTTGGTATGTTTTGGTTGGGTATTATCTAGGCATGTATTGTTTGGTGACAGCATTCCCTCTAAGCTGAGTTAGTGTGAGCTAGCTCACAGTTCTTTAGCCTCTGGCTCACACATTTTTGTCTTAGCTCAGGAAGGATGGCTCCAGAGCAAACTGATTTATGCAGTAGCCAAATTGCTCACTCACAGCTTTAATGTCAGTAGTTTACAAAGTAGAATTTTTGCTCACAAGACTCCACAGCTTACAGCGAGTGTTGGTGACAGGGGACTTGTAAACACATGAAATAGTTATACCCCATAGATCAACAGACCATTTGCATCGGGCTGCAAAATCAAATGTACAGACTTATACCCCTTTACTGGAAGATGCCATTTCCTGGGTCTGGGCTGCTTCCTCCACCAGGCAGTTTTTCCATGATAGTCTGTGAAAAGTACTGGGTTTGCCGCATGGAGGACTCGGACGACGACATACTGTAGCACACGTTTATTGTACTTCACACAGACAAAGACTAACCCTAACGGCCAACAGGGCCAACTATACACATATCCACCCAGCAACCCCCCCACTCTCACTGGAGGGTTTGAATGTCCCGCCAAGGTGGCTATTGGTTGGGGCTGGGGGATCCAGGATCCGAAGTTTCCATTGTTCTCAGATCCAAGCTCTGGCCAGTCTGCGGACCCCTGGTGGCGGTCCACGTACATAACAGTCTGGTTGCTGATGTGATTGTGTGTGAAATTGCCCTTGCAACAGAGATTCTAGACCACTCAGGGTAATCCATTTTCATTTTAAGTGGTTGTTTCTCTTCCCCCCCCCCCGACATGGAAAGAAGCCCCCCCTGTTCTCACATGACCCTCAAGATTCTCCGCCCACCCTGTTTATGCAGTGCTTCATAGAAATAACACAGCGCCCTTAAAAAACTTTTAAAAACTCTCCACCTCCAAGGATCCCCTCCACCCTTCCTAAAAGGCAGGCAGAGTTCTGAAGAAGTGAGCAGTGACTCACAAAAGCTCATACCCTACCACAAATTTTGTTTGTCTTTAAGGTGCTACTGGACTCTTATTCTTTTCTGCTTCTACACACAGACTAACATGGCTACCCATCATATGGATGATTTCTTTTTCTTTTTCTTGAAAAGCAAGTATGAGTAATGCTGGATCAATACCTTTAAGAAACTTTTTTAAAAAAACACCTCCTTGTATTTGCAGAGCCTTTGACTGTCCCCTCCCCTCAGTTTAAAAGGCAGAGGATTCTCTTCTGTGATGCTAATTTTTGCTAGGGACTGGCCCCTTGCATTCATCAGCAAATGAAAAGGGAAAATGACTAGCTTTTCACCAAAGCCCCTTCAGACACCAGAAACTGCTTCTACCGATAGCATCCTGCCCAGGAAATACTGTCGTTTTACAGGTTTAAAACAAAGCATTTTTGTTGTATGGGAAGAATGGGCAGCTAAAGGGGTGTGAACAAATATAAGGTGGCATCATGCAAAAACATGAAAAAAGGTACCAGTCAGGTAGCTGAAACGTGGGAGATTCTTGGTGAGGAAAGCAGCCCAAGGCTGTGTCCACTGACCCCACTGGGCTCCATCACCAAATCCAGAAGGCTTCATTCTCCCCCAGAGGCTGCCTCCTCATCCCTTTGGACCCTACCCCTGGTGACAGGCTCAGGTTCTAGAATATTGTCTACACGAGGGGGTGGACATTAGGGGAGCTACATTCAAAAGAGGGGTCTAAAAGAGCAGACTATTTCCTTGCGGCCCTTTGAGTTCTACCAAAGTTAATGAACGTCAGCAGTATTTACTAAGAACGATATGCATGTTCAAAAATTAGAGTATAATATGAGAAAACAAACTGCATGTACTTTCTTGCATTTGGCAATAAATGCATTTCTTCTGCAAAATGTAGTACGAAATCTGCTAAGACTTATTTATGTACTTCATTTATACCCTGCCTTTCTCCTCAGTGGAGACTAGGGTTGCCAACCCCCCCGGTTTGCCAGGGGTCCCCCATTTTTTTGGGGGGGTTCTACTCGCCGCTGGCCAGATGGCCAGCAGGGGAAGCCCTGCCCCCAACACCCACAGACACCCATCTCTCTCCCTTTAAGTGTGTGGAACCTGTGTTTCCTCCCAAGCCGAATCTCCGCAAGCTTGCAGGGAAATGCCAGCTTCGTGCTCTTAAAAGGGAAACGCAGCTGCTCTTAAAGGGGAAACGCCGGCTCCTGCATTTAAAAGGGAAACGCCAGCTCCTTTAAGTGCAGGGAACTGCCGTTTCTGGAGAACCGGTGCACGGGCAGGTGGGGGCGGGGCGGTGGACATCCCCAACACGACGTCATCACATCGGGGATGCCCCGCCCCCTCCAGGAACACCCCCAAAGTCGCCCGCTGGGGGTGGAAGATGGTCTTGGCAACCCTAGTGGAGACCCAAAGCGGCTCACGTTGTTCTCCTCTCTTTCATCCTCACAGCAACTCTGTGAGGTAGGTCAGGCTAAGGGTGTGTGGCTGGCCCGAGGTCCCCCAGCAAGTTTCCATGGCAGAGTGGGGGTTTGAAGCTGGGTCTCCCAGATCCTAGTCTGACACTCTAACCACTGCACCACACTAGATCTCAAGATGTTTCAGTCTTATTAGAAATTTCAGTCCCATCAGAAGTTGCCGTTAAAAATGTTGGCTTCATCAGCAATAAGCACCTTTAACATATGGGAGTGCAAATGTTCATTTATCAATACAAAACATGGCACCTGCAAAATAATACAGTAAACTGCTAAGAAGTCACTTCTACTTTTGCTAAAACAGATGCCTTTCTTTGGTCATGTGACTGGCACGCAGCCTACAAACTTTTTAGTTAGTCCCGACAGAAAGAAACCAAGAGGCATGTGAGAAACAAAAGGAGTTTTGTGGCAAGGGTTTAAATGTACACGTCTGATCCCATGGGAACTGCCCTAGACCATACATGCTGTTTTTAAAAGATGCTGATCAGAATAATCTTTAATTCTTTTCTTTCACTTGGGGGGGGGGGGTGTTCTGTGAAACGCTGCTGAAAGGTCAGTAAGGAGATGCTTTTTTAAAATTCTTCACTAATGATTTTTTTTCATATTCTTAAAAGGTAGCCCAAATATTTATTTCCAAAAGCCAACTACTATTGTGTGATAAAGATGGTATAAATGACAACACTACTAAAAAAACAGGATAAAATATACTTATTAGCGTTATTCAGAATGAAAAAATAAGCTTCTGGTATCCCAAACTATAATTTCACAAAGATTTAAGACACTGATATTAAGATTAATACATTTAGTATTTATGATAGAGCCCTCAGATTTCAGTCAATCTAGATTCGTAGATTTACAGCACAATCTTAAACTGAGCTACTCCCTTCTAGATACATTAAGTCAATGAGTTAAGAAGGTTGTAACTCTATTGCACTGTTAATCTAAGCAAAATACTTGATATAAAGTTAGCTGGTTTGTGGATTGCATCCAAGGAGGGTTAACATCACTTTGCTGAAATTGATCAACACAGCCATTGAACTGAAGAGAGTTGCAAAAGAGCATAACTGTGTATTTTGGTAAAGGGGACGGGGGATCTGGAATTCATAAACTGTGAGGTTATTGGGGTACATGCTCACAGCAGTTATCAACATTAAATCAAATAGGTCACCATTATTGAATTGCTCATACCACTAGTCCTTTTTCTCAGTGGATTCAGATAGCCAATGATCTTGGGCTAAAGTTGCCCTGTAGCTAGTTTAAAACTCAAAGCATAGTAGTGGTGCAGGCACGTCTGAACTCTGCAGTTGAAAGAAATAAGACAGACCTTTCTACGGACCTGAGAAAAGCCCCAGATTTGGAGAAAAATCTGAAATCTTTTTAAAAAACAAACACTGGGGGTTAACACCCTAATGATAAAAGGAGCACCTGTAGCTTTAAGGAACAGATGCGCTCAGTGGCTGTTGCTAGGCAACCACAACAGTATTGCCAGCCTTTAAGCCTTGGTTTCTGACAATAAAATGCAAGGGGAAGGGTCAGGGCCCTTTCCAGGGCTATTTTATCCTTTGAGGGACAACTCATTATGGCCAGGCCCAGCAGCAACCACCAGGAGACTTGCTACCATGTGACTTGCATGACTCACCCAGGTCTGGTTGCTTGCTCCAGTTCAACAGCAGCCACCCCACTAAAGCCAGTGTAGTAAAGTGTTTAGCATTTCAGACTAAGATCTGGGAGACCTAGGTTTGAATCCCCATTCTACTGTACTAAGTGTGACCCTTTCTGTTCTCTACAATGTTTTAACAGTAAAAAAACCCTTCTCCTTTCTAACTCCCTAGACTTTACCACTCTCTGCTTTTCAGTATTTAACAAGTACATTCCCAAACTCTTCCCCAAGTTTATAAACTGGGTCCAGGGCTACCTATTCAAGCAATCGTATAGGCCTTCTTTTCTTTCAGTCCCCCACTGACGAGCTGATTGGTGCCGGGGGAGGGGCCCCGCAGCAGGGGTTCCCTCCAGCAGGTTCTGGCAACCCTACTCTGCCATGGAAGTTTGCTGTGTGGACATAGATCAGTCACACACTCTCAGTCTTGGATTGCCAGTCTTGGCCTGACAACCTGTGGGAGGATATGGGATGGTTTGTCAGCAATATAACTACTGAGGAAGACCTGGAAGTGATGTCACAACTCTCAAGGAATCATTGGAAACTCTATGCTAGTATCACAGAGTTTTCAGCAATTCCTAGAGAGGACTGATGTCACTTTTGGGTTTCCCCCGGAAGTGACATCACACCACTGCTGCTTCAGATGGTAGCAGAAATGAGGTGCAGGGCAGGGATTCCCCCACCAAAAAAACCAAAGCAGTAATTGAATAGCTCACACCAACACAAAACTTGCAATTATATAAAAACTGGAAATGCTCCCAAAGTTAGTGAGATGCCTAGTTAGATGAAATGCTGCTCACAAAAAATGCACATCAGGACAATCTCATTTTGTGAGGAGATCTGGGTGGATGACATGCTCGTCATCTTAACACTGGTGCATCACCCATGCTGGCATGATGTTGCTAGTTGGTGTCTTGTGACCACTCCACAGAAGATACCTAAGTACACAGAAGACCTCATGGTCATGTGCAGAGAGCATAGCAATTGTACAAGTCAGTATCAACCCCACTGAAGCCCACCATCAATCAGAACACAGTGTGCCAAGGACACCCCTATGACAGAGTCTGATAACTTTTATAAAAATGTACACCAGTTCAATCCTGCGTACTGTGGCTGTCTCCAAATAGGTATTTATCATTTGATACCACTGACAACTGCAGTGACATCAGTGTCTCCTCTAAACATTTAATATGGTCGTAACAGTATACGGACATTGATTTTGCTGTCCATTTACCTGCCCTTATTTCATTGGAAATTAAAATGAAGTTCCATTGAGTTATTTGAATACGACCTGTAAGACTACTGAATATGCCATTTTTATAACTATTGCAAATTGTCATTTATTTGTTCTCCATATATTTGCAAGGAGCCATGAGTTCTAGAACTGATAGGCCAGAAGAACAGCAGGTAATTTCTTTGTTTTTAAATTTGAAAATTACTTTTAGCTCATGGCCGGTGGGACTGTTGACAACCTGGTTCCCGGACTGTAGAATAGCAGTCCTTAACCTCTTTGACCTTGCAGGCACCTTTGGAATTCTGACAGGATGGTGGGCGCAACCATAAAATGGCTGTAACAGGAGAGAGGGCCAACTACAAAATGGATGCTTCAGAAGGTGGAGCCCCACACACGAAGTAAGCATAAGCGCAGGGGAGAAGACAGATAATTTTTAAAAATACACTGGGAAAGATGAGTGAGAGACTACAAGCGATACTGTAGTGGCAGCTGCTGCTAAAAAGCGTTATTTTAATCTGCCCAGCATTTTGGATCTCCAAGGGCCAGTCAGAAGAAGGAGAAGAAGAGATTGGATTTATACCCCGCCCTTCACCACCCAAGGGAGTCTCAGAGCGGCTTACAAACTCCTTTCCCTTCCCTTCCTTTCCCCGCAACAGACACCCTGTGAGGTAGGTGGGGCTGAGAGGGCTCTGACAGAAACTGCTCTTTTTCAAGAACAGCTGTGCCAGAACTATGGCTTGCCCAAGGTCATCCAGCAGGTGCAGGTGGAGGAGTGGGGAATCAAACCCGGTTCTCCCAGATTACAGTCCGCGCACTTATCCACTACACCAAACTGGCAGCTACTCCACCTGATCCCAATGGGTGGGTGCCAGGCAGAGGTCATTTCGGGGGGGAACGCAGTTCCCCCGGGTGAGGTGCAGGGGGGCGGGGCACATGATGAAGCCCCACCCCCTGCTTCCGGCCGCCCCGCTTCCAGCCCTCATTCAGCCAGGAGGAGGCAGGAGAAGAGGGAGGGTAAGTTGCTTCCTCCCCGCCTCTCCCCACCCCTGCCTGCCTGGGGCCAGGGAGGGCCTTGGCGGGGCTTCCTCGCACTCCCGCTGGCCTTGCAGGTCCACTGCCGGGCCCCTGATGTCAGGGGGTGTGACATATGCTAATGAGTTATGCTAATGAGTTCCCCTAGCTCTTTTTCTACGAAATGACCCCTGGTGCCAGGAAAGATGTCAGCAGGTACTAGAGGCACCATGCTGGAGATTTCTGCTGTAGAATAAAAATTGGTTTCCAAGGATATTTTCCCTGTTCATCCATTAAACTAGACTAGTGTCATTTTCGTTTCAGAGAGACTGGATGATCTTTAAATAGGAGAAACATGGAGTGACTGGAATTCTGGTCTTCAATGAGAAGTTTGTAGCTTGAAAGTAACGTTTCCCCCTACGAGGTTTCAGAGCATATGCCTATATTATGGTGCATTCTAATGCCCAAAAGTTTCTGAAGAACTCTAAGTCTTTAGAAATTATTTAGAATCCTGTTTCTTGGTCCCAGTGGCTAATTGTGAAGCATGCAGCATTAAGACAGAACTGACTTTGATGTAAAATAATATACAGAATAATTTCAAAAGCAGAATATTTATAACTAGAGAGATGCAGTTGTATAACTAATCAAAATCTGACCTATATGACATCCAGCCTTTAATACAGTTCATATAATTAATAATGTAGCCATTTTAGTGACATCTGTTAAGTCAGAAATGTTCAGACGGGAACATTATTCTGGTACCTTGACACTTAGTTTCAGTTCCCTTGGGTTGTGGGTGGGTTCATGGGGGGGAGGGAGACTGACTCAGAACCTGTGTGACTAACAGTAGAAGAAGAAGAAGAAGAAGAGAAGAGATTGGATTTATACCCCGCCCTTCACTACCCAAAGGAGTCTCAGAGCAGTTTACAATCCCGTCCCCTTCCCCTCCCCACAACAGACACCCTGTGGGGTAGGTGGGGCTGAGAGAGCTCTCTCGAGATCTGCCCTTGAGAGCACAGCTCTGAGAGAACTTGTGACTGACCCAAGGTCACACCAGCAGGTGCAAGTGGAGGAGTGGGGAATCAAACCCAGTTCTCCCAGATCAGAGTCCGCACACTTAACCACTACACCAAACAAGTAACATTATCAATAGTTAGCAAAGGTTTTGCCAAACAGGATTGTACCAGTTGCTGTATCTGTGCATAGTGTTTCCACCATAGGGTCTCAGGTTTGGCAAAGTGGTTAGGAACAGCGGACTCTGATCTGGAGAACCGGGTTTGATTCCCCACTCCTCCACATGAAGCATGCTGGGTGAGACAGACTTGATGAGTGATAGTAATAGAGAAGAATCAGAACTCTCTTTATGTAAGATAACCTCTTGAGACTGCAAACTCTTGACATCAGTGATTTTTTAAAAAAGCATCCAGAAGGGAGGCCAGTTTGGGAAGAAAGATAGACACCCATTCATAGTTCAGGGCCAAACCGGGCAATCCTCATGAATTTATGTACACGTTCCCATTCATGAGTAAACTGGGAGGTGGGAGACACACCCCCCCACCCCATTTTTATTTTTACAAAAGCAAAGTTCGCAAGAGAGACCGAATTTCAGAAATGCAGTTGAGCATCTTTCACATCAGAAGACTGGCATTGTGCTAGGAAGAGGAGTGGCTTCCATGCTTCTGTCTGGGAGTGTGCTGGGGGGGGGGGGGGGGGGAGCTATGCAGGCAAGAGAAAGCAAGGAATACAGGATTAAGATGCAAGCCATGAGGAAAGGTTCAAGGAAATGCATACATTTTGCTTAAGGCGATGAAAACTGAGATGGGAGGGAGGGGCACATTGTGATCTTCAAATATGGAGAGGTTGCACAAAGAGGGATAACAATTGCTCTTTTGACTAACTAGCAAGAGGAAGTTTGGTATTTTTTGCTTTAGGAGAAATTTAGGTTAGGGGGGAAGTCTGAAGAGATGCCCTTTGGCATTAAAACCAGAAGCACCTGGAATGGTCAGTCTTACCACTAGCTCTCCTAGGTGTCTGCCTGGAATGGTATTTGCGCAAAATGACCATTTTTGCTACATAGGAAAAACAGACAGGATTTTCTTTACATTGTACCCTGTGTGGAACTCAGGTAAGGAAGATATTTTGGCAGCAGCACCTTTGGGTAAAATCTGGTTTTGAAAAGGGTAGTCAGACATAGGACTGGAGGGTGTGATGCATGCACAGAAATATGCACACACTTAGTGGAGTTCTGTTTACTCAAACTATAGAGCTAGATGTACTGCCATACCTGTCAACCCTGACACTTACTTGCACAATGTCTTGTGCAAGAGGAAATGCAAGTTAAGATACAGTCACTTCAACACAATTCAAGCTGCCTGCACAATCTTTTTTACTAGACTTCTGCTTGTGGAAGTGCAATAGTGCAAGCAGCATTCTTCTGCTAAATACAAACCATAGTGCATCCAGCTGTTATTCAGGAGGGTTGAACTAGATGATGAAAGAATTGTGTGTGTGTGTGTGTGTGTGTGTTAACTGCTGTCAAGTTGCTTCTGACTTACGGTAACCCTACGAATGGATGTCTTCCAACATGTCCTATCATTAACAACCTTGCTCGGGTCTTGCAAAGTGAGGGCTGTGGCTTCCTTGAGTGAGCCAATCCATCTCATGTTGAGTCTTCCTCTTTTCCTGCTGGCTTCAACTTTTCTTAACATTATTGTCTTTTCCAGTGAGTCTTATCTTCTTGTAATGTGACCAAAATACAATTGCAGATGGGTAAAATGTATTGTAATGGCCTCACCAACTGCCCAAGCAGTGATAAATAAAACACAAAAGCAAACTAAAACTGAGAATGATGTTAAAACTTCCAGAGCCGAAACATAACATAAATTGTAACACCATTAAATGTTAAGCAAAAATTTGCATGAATTTTCTTAGCAGCCAGTAGATAGAGATGTCATATATAGGTAACATCAGAAGGGGGGGGGGAGATTTTATCTACCACTGAGTGGAAAGCTAGCCTGGCTAAAAATGGCTGCAAGAAATTTGGACCGGGGAGTTGATTAAATATCAGAAGAATAATACTAAGTAAGGTGTTTTGTTGTTTTTCATTCGCGCAGTCAAGTCCGACTCTTTGTGACCCCATGGTCCACATCACGCCAGGCCCTCCTGTCTTTCGGAGTTTGCTCAATTACATGTTCGTTGCGTCAGTAACACTATATAACCATCTCATCCTTTGCAGTCCCCTTCTTCTGTTACCTTCAATCTTTCCCAGCATCAGAGTCTTCTCCAGTGAGTGCTCCCTTTTCATTTGGTGGCCAAAGTATTTGAGCTTCAGCATCAGTATCTGGCCTTCCAGAGAACAGTCAGGTTTGACTTCCTTTAGGATTGACTGATTCGATCTCCTAGCAGTCCAAGGGACTCTCAAGAGTCTTCTCCAGCACCATAATTCAAAAGCATCTATTATTTGGTGCTCAGCCTTCCTTATGGTCCAACTTTCACAGCCATACAAGGTGTTACTTTATCTTTATATTGTTTTCTACTGAAGGCTATTGCTGTATGAGCAGCGATAGACAGACAGACAGACAGACATACTAGATGATGATAGAATTCCCCTAGGCCCTTCCAAATCAGCATTGTGTTCTTTTGTGGAGTTTTCAGATACTGCAGTGACAGACAGACAACCTTTATTGGCATGTTACTGCAGTGTTATCATTTTTCATAACTGAGTTGGTTTTTTTAAAAAAAAACTGAATTAGTGAGAACCAATTTGCTCTTACCTTTCAAACTGGGCAGCTAAAATTAGAATCAATATTTGGGACCAATGGGGTGGATCTTTTTCTGTGGTTTTAAACATATCCATGGTGCCTTGTGTGACTTGGGCCACTTGGTTTCAGTTGACTCTTCCACACTGCTACCAATAAATCACTTCATAACCTAGGTATATAGACACACAAGCAGGAAATGACGAGACTTTCGGGGGAATCCCATCCACAGAGCCAGTGTGCTATAGTGGTTAGCAGGGCTATTTTTGTAGAAAAAGCCCAGCAGGAACTCATTAGCATAATAGGTCACAGCCAACAGCAGAAACTCATTAGCATATTATGCCGCACCCCTGACAGCACAGCTCATTAACATATTAGGCCACACACCCCATGTTACCAGAAGTGTGGTCATCCAGCCACACCCACCTTTTGCTTCTTATTCTGTTTACTTTGGCCCCGTTCATACGAGGCGTTTTGGGCCGGGAGTGGGCCGGATTGGAGACGGAGCAAACGGGCGCGATCCCACGCCAACATCTGGCTGGCGTTGCGCTCCCGTCTCCGATCCGGCCCTTCCCCCGAAGAGGCGCGTCAAAAGTGAACCACCTACCCAAGGTGGTTCATCCGGACGACGTGCCGCAAGCCGGGCCGTCGGATCGCCAGCGCGTCTTTGCGCCGGCGCATCCCCGGCTCCTAGCCGAACTGTGCATGCTCCGACATGCGCAGTTCGGCAGGCTCCCTGTCAGGGCCGTGTTTTCTCCCCGGCGTCTGATCGTGCTGGGGAGAAAAGGCGCCACGGCCAGGGGATCCGTGGGATCCCGCCACGGCATCTCAACTTCAATCCCCCAAAGAGGATTATGCTCAATGGATAATAACTAACTGGTGATCCCTGGCCCGAATAGTATCCGGCTATCCGGGCCCAAGGGATCTGATGTAGAACCTGCAAGACAGAGATGTTCTGCCAGGCCTATGGTTGAGGCCAGTGACGGTTTCCATCTAGTCTGGCCTCCCTCCCTTCTTTTTCCCTTGTCCCTTCCCCCTTTCCCTGTTGGTTATTCTCCCCTGGATAAGGGGCACTGTGTCATGCTTCCCTTTTTATGTATTAATTTACTACTACCCAGTAGTATTGAAAGAGTTATTTTAATAATTTTTAAATTATGAATATTGTTTATATGAATCATGTTGTCACCCGCTCTGAGCCCTGCTGTACTCGGGAGGGTGGGCTATAAATCAATCAGTCAGACAAACAAATACACTCTCAGCCTAGTCCGTCTAGGTAGGGGCACAAATGAAGTCAATAAAAACAATAAATAAAATCATCCTTCCTGCTTACTTGGCCAGCCACTCAGCAGCCGGACCACCTGCCATCAGTACCACTGTGTCTGCCATTCTGGCTCCTGCAGCTGTGGCAGCGGTCGTAGGGGACAGCGGTGACAGCTCCTGTTTCCTCTTCCCCCACTTGCCTGTTTGCAGCACCACCATGTTTGTCCTTCTCCTCCATGTTATCCTCACAACAATAATCTGAGGTAGATTAGGCTGAGAGAGAATGACTGTCCCAAGGTCACCCAGGTTTCCATAGCAGAGTGGTGATCAGGGGTCATTTAGTAGAAAAAGAGGTGCAGGAGCTCATTAGCGTAATTCATTAGCATAACTTATTTGCATATATCACACCCCCTGACATCACCGGAAGTGTGTCAGAAGGCAACACCCACCGCTCAGGCTCCACTGGACTGTTTTGGATTGCTAGCTATTGGGGAGGGGGAACGTGCAGATCTGTCCTCGCAGAGGAGGGAGAGCTTGTACCTGAATAAAACTTGGTCTTAAAGGTGCCACTGGACTGTTTTAGGCCTGGGGTCCGGGGGGGGGGGGCTCTGCAACTTACCTGGCTGCTTCTTGCTAAAAACTGAGGGCTGCTGGGAGCAGGGGGTGGGGCTTGTTGCATGTGCCCACCCCCTGGGCTCTTTGCTGCCGGAGCTCCGCTCCTGTGCGCTCCTGCAGGAAATGACCCCTGGTAGTGATTTTAACCTTTGTCTCTCAGATCCATGTCTGACACACTGATCGCTACACCACACTGGCTCTCTTCAGGGCAGGAGGGAAGGGAGCCAGGGAGGACTGGGAGGCCAGCATAGCCCTGAGAAGGGCCCTCCCCTCTGCCTTTTCCTGACAGAAACCAAGGCTTGATGGGGGACAGTGCTGTTATTGTTGCCTAGGAACCCCCAGGATGGAGACAGGGGACATTCATTATTAAAGGTATGGGTGCTGCTTCTGTGATTTTAGGGAAGGTTAACCCCCTAATGTTTGGGGTTTTTTTTAGATTTCCAATTTTTCTGCAAACATGGAGCTTTCCTCAAGTTTGGAGAAAGGGTGTGTCTGTCCAAGCCTCCAATCTCCATATTTAAGCATCCACAGATGAGGCCACATTGAGAAGCAGATATACTGCATGATGCATGCATAAAACTTTGCCATACCTTTTTCCATCAGAAGGCTTTTGCAGTTGAAAATATGTAGATTGTCTTTTTAAAACTGATTTGATTGTTTATTGATTCAGGTGTGTAGCTTTGTTGGTCTGAA
Organism: Gekko japonicus; assembly: GCF_001447785.1. Taxonomy (NCBI): domain Eukaryota; kingdom Metazoa; phylum Chordata; class Lepidosauria; order Squamata; family Gekkonidae; genus Gekko; species Gekko japonicus. The sequence continues at coordinate 34,813 of NW_015163760.1, read as the reverse complement.
GCAGCAAACAAGGTTTGAGTCAAACTTTTATTGTTTATGTTTACCATCATTGTAGGTTACACTTTATCAGTTTCAAAGCTTTCAAGATATATTATCTGTCTAAAGTATTTAAGAATCTACTGTGGTTTGTTGGGGTGGGGTTAGGTCAGAATTCACATTTTTGTGTTTGCATTGCAGTTAGAGAAAGTTTCCCCTCCTTTGCATTAAGCTTTTTCCTTTACTGTAAAAGAAATTTTGCAAGCTGGAGAGTTTGCCTTGAACCATGAAACCACTAATCTGTAGCCTTATTCCGGGTCTGATGATAACAAGTAAATGACATATATGTTTTTAGATGAGCCCTGAAAGCAAGCATCCTGGGTCATATATACTGTCATTTATCTTTAATATTGCAAATACACAATGCAAATATATACAATAAAAATATGTGTATCCAAAAAAATGACCCCCCCCTTGTACTTAGAACGTAAGAGACATAACTATACAGTGTGAAACAAATGCAAGAACTCCTTCAGGCTGATAGGCCAAAGGCAGAGGAATTTCCCCAGGAGCTGAATACCATTCCTTCTAGCTCAGGATAGTGTTGAGAATCTGATGGTCTGTTGCTGCTTTTCTGTAGAAGCCTCAGTTAGTGAATATTTTCTGCAGTGGTTGCGCATGCAGAAAAGACTTGGGTTGCCAACTCCAGATTGGGAAATTCCTGGAGATTTGAGGGTTGAGCCTGGGATATAATGCTGTAGAGTTCATCCTCCAACCCTACAAAGGACCTAGGTTGTGGGTATTAGCCAGTATACCATTTCATGTGCTCGTGCATGAGAGAATGCAGAGGATGGGTGTGTATTTCTTCCATACCCTGCCCCCTCCCAGTTCTGTTGTGTTGAAGGAAGTATCAGTGAGTATCAGCAGAGAAACATGGCAACTTCGGGGGGGGGCAGCAGGATCTGTGAGAACCAGGGCTATTTTGGGGCAGGTTCAGGAATGCACAGGAACCTCTGTGTGCGTGGCTACAGAGGGAAGGCCTGGAGAGTGACCCCCCCCGGTGACTCCGAGGTGGGCGGGTCAGGGGGGGCACTGGAGGGATCGGGGAGGCATTTAAATGCTTCCCTGTGCCTTCCCAGGCCTGTCCAGGGGCCGGCTTGCCCGGACTCCCCACAGCTGTGGGGCACCAGGGCAAGCCAAGGGAAGGCATGGGGGTGTGGACTAATACGCTAATGTGCTGCACTGTCATGGGTGTGGCCTATTATGCTAATGAGTTCCTGCTGGGCTTTTTCTACCAAAAAAGCCCTGGTGAAAACCATTTTCCCACTCACTTCCTTGTACAGCTTCTTCAGCCCATAGTTGAACCCAGGCACAGGACCTGTTAGGTCTTACTGTAGTTTTCAGCAGTATGTCGGGTTGCCAGGTCCCTCCTGGCAATCAGAGGGGAATGGGGGCGGTAACTTACTAGGACAAAGAGGAAGGCCTAGGCCATATTGCCGGTGTCGCACAGGAAGTGACATCATCACCCTGCATCATTGCTGCAATGCTCTGGTATTCGGGCAAAAACTCTATGGTAAAAACAGCTTCTACCATAGAGTTTTTGCCCAAATACCAGATCATTGTCCAGATGTTGCTGGCGTGATGACATCACTTCCTATGCAATGCTGGCATTGTGGCCTGGGCCTTCCTGATTGGCAGTGGCAGGGGTGGGGCCTGGCAGCAGGGGACCCCCACCTCCAATGGAGGGGCTGGCTACTCTAGCAGTATGTCAGCTTTATAGCAATTTCTCAGCTTCAAAACTGATGCACGGCTCGGGTCGTCAAGTCCAGAGTGGGAAATTCCTGGAGATTTGGGGCTGGAGCCTGGGGAGAATGCAGTTGAGAAAGGGCAGGGAGCTCAGAAGGGAGGTAATACCAGGTCACCTTGGCTTCAAGCCATGTAAGGTTAAAGGTAAGAAACCAGCACTTTGAATTGGCTTGGAAACAGATGGCGCAGATCTTTCAGCACAAGGGTGATAGGATCCTTCTTGTAGGCTAGTCTCTGACAATAAGCCTTACAGCTGCATTTTGGACCAACTGAAGTTTCCAGACTTTAAAGGCACTTTTAAAAACTTATTATTGCCCTGGCTTTCCCAAAGAGTCCTGAGCATTTTAGAGATCCAGAGTCACCCTTAACAGAATTACAGGTCCCGAAGTTTCCCCGGTAGAGAAGAAAGGACGTGGACCACAGAGCGGAGACTTACTTCATCTCACACTCACACAATGTTCTTGGTCAGGGGTGCAAAAATATTGACAAGGTGTTTATGAAATGGAAAGCTGAAGACAGCTTCTGACCTCATGCTTTGTATTCATGAGCAGTTTTATTATTTGGGGGGAAAGAATGGCTGCTCCATAGCGGCACCATTCATTTGCTCTCTTTGGAACAAGGGCGGGGGGGGGGGGGGGGGGGAGGAAGCTCACTGGGGTCTCTTCCCAAGAGAGGATAGTTTTCCACCAACAGAGAGCTCTCTCTTCTGCATGGAAAACAACAGGCTGAACAGGCTTTTTTCTTTTCTTTTCTTTTTTTTTGTATTTTGCCCCAGAAACAGAAGCTTTCATTCAGAGATAAGGCCACTCCGCTTTTAGGTACTTTCTGGTCACCTGACCAAGCCCTTGGTAACTTTTAGGCTGCTTTAGTCTGCATTCCTCAAATTCCTGATTCCCGGCCTGGCAATTAACAGCTTCAGGTTCACTGCGTTAACTGCAGATTCCATAACTTTCCACTTGTTGTGCCTTTGGATGCTGAACTGCTGCAGCAAACTGGCGAAACCGCACTGTGGCGACCCAAGTTTCAAAATACACAACCTGGCAGCTGTGAATGCCCCCTCTGAATGCTGTTGCAGAGTCATGTCCAGGTAAAGCAATGCCTTGCGTTTGTCTGCTCCTCGGAGGTTCCTTTATACTAGAATAGCCCCAGCACTGAGCCTGGGTTCTTCTTGTTCCATGGTCATTTTTTTTCCCAGATTGCCAAACATTCTGCTTCAGCAGAGAGAGAATCTGAGGATCTGTTACTGTTAGGCTAGACTTTTTTTGCAACCAAGATGTATGATTGCTTTCTGTAATTCTTTGATGTTTGTTTTTAATGAGGTAAATGACAGGTGCCCACTTGAGGGGTGGGGGAAAAGTATGTTCCCTGTGTTGTGTCAGAAGCATTTGTAGCCGTTACAGAGTATTGTGCTCAGTGTGGTTTCTAAATAAATTATTATTGAATGATGAATTCACATTAAATGAGAGTCACTGAGAGGAGTGGCGGGAACTGGTTCAGTGCGGATGATTTAGTTGTATAACTTTTCCAAGTGAGGTACCTTTGAGATGTTTTCAGTGGAAGTAGCGTGGGAAAGAAGCCTGAATGAGCCTCTTGCTTAGAATCAGCGAGCTCATTTTGTACCTGGGCGGGAGGGAATTTTGACAGGGCGTGTGATATGCACATTCATTCTATATTCCTTTCAGAATTCATACAAGTTTCAAACTGTAATGGTTTGATGTCATCCAGGGCACTTTTTTTGAGTGGGGGCAGTACTCACCAGCACTGGCTACCAGCACCTTTTTTCTGGGCTCTCCCAAGTCCTGAGGGGGGAATTGATAGAAACTGAGACAGTCTTGTTTACACATAAAGGTAAAGGTAAAGGTTCCCTTGCTCGAAAGCCAGTCGAATCCGACTCTAGGGTTGCGGTGCTCATCTCCGTTTCAAAGCCGAAGAGCCAGCGCTGTCCGAAGACGTTTCCGTGGTCATGTGGCCGGCATGACTAAACACTAAGGCGCACGGAACGCTGTTACCTTCCCACCGAAGTGGTACCTATTTATCTACTTGCAATTTCTTGCTTTCGAACTGCTAGGTTGGCAGGAGCTGGAACTAGAGACAGGAGCTCACCCTGTCTTGCGGCACCTGGGTCTTGAACCGCTGAACTACTGACCTTCCACAGCCTGCAGTTCAGCGTCTTAACCACTTGAGCCACCGCAGCTCCACCACAGTATGTTTACACATACTGGTACCAATATAAGCACTGTTGTTATCACTGCACCACATCTGAGTTGTGCGAAGTGTGTTCATATATCCTTCATTATGCTTTAGCTACCAAAAGGGGCTTCTTTTCTTAAGGAGTGTTTTTTTAAAAAAAGAAGTGTGACAGTGAAATGAGATGTGTTCGTGTGCTTCTAAGGAGTGTTTTTTTAAAAAAAGAAGTGTGACAGTGAAATGAGATGTGTTCGTGTACTTAGTCTGACTAGATTATATGAGCAGCATTTTTTTTAAAAAAAATTCAGCCTAAGAGTGAATGTTTAGAGCTGTCTTTTGCTGCAAGCATGAATTCACTTACACAAAAGGTGAGATGATTTATTTTTTATAATTGGTTTAACTAGTTCAGTACTGACCTCAACTGCAAAGTATGCAGTAGTGTCATTCCAGTGCACTCTAAAGGACATATCCCAGTTCCTGTCCTTTGGAATGGTTGTCTCTTTAGATCCCCAAGAGGAAGCAGCAAGTGTTGAAGAAGAATTCTGTCTTGGTTGAGGATGAGATCGCCAAAACAAGGCAGGAGTCACTGAGGCTGACCATAACAGCACAGAGGACGTAGACGTTGCATCAGCAAAAGCTGAGGGTAGACTGAGGCCTTATATACTCCCTCAAGGAGCTGGCGGTACAAGCCCCACCTCTCTGGGGCAGGCTACTAGTTCTTAAAGGCACCATGCCTGGTTACAGCAGTAAATGCTCCAGTGGGGTTGGGGTGGTTCTTGGCCTTATGAGGTTTGAGAGATGAGTTGTCGAGAGACCTCTGGGTCTCCAGTGGACTCTGGGCTGGGGGTTTGGGGTCTGAGTCTAAGGAGGAAGGCAGGACTGTATTCCAGGGCTTGAGAGCTGACAGCCTCTTGGAACTCCTAACATCAAAGGGGCTCCTGCTGGAAACTCTGATGCTTCCTTCTGAGTAGTCCGGGGACCTCAGCCTCCTTCTCATCTGTATTTTTAGCTTCATGGCCTGGTGAAGAGGGAGATGCCAGCCTCCAGATGGGACCTGAGATCCCCCAAAATTACAGCTTCAGACAGGATAGATCAGTTATTCTGTCGAAAATGGAGACTTTGGAGGCTGCATTTTATGGCAGGGTACCCGACTGAGGTCCTTGTCCTCCCCAGGCTCCACCTCCAAATCTCCACCCCAAAGAGCTCTTGTTTTAGGAGGGCCCACTCCCAAATTCCAAGCTGGAGTTTGCAACCCTACCCTTCCCCCATCCCCTGCCAGTGGCCAGGGAGGACCTGGAGCCCAGGAGGAATCAGCGCCCCAGTCCATGACCGTGATCTCATTGCCAATCCCAGGGACTGATCCTATACAAATGCAATGAGAGTCGAAATTACTGTGTCACTTCATAATATTGAGCCCTCATGCCTCCATTTAGTATAGTTGGAAATAATGGACAAAGGCTCTGCAAGCTCTCTAGAAAGTTCACTGAGCACTCTTGGGTGCACAGCATCTGGCCCAGGGGATTAGAACTCCTCTAGTGCAGCCAGGTGCCTCTCAGCACCCTCTCTGTCCATGGCAGCCAGCATTACAACATTTTCTTTATCCCATGGATAATGTTATAATCCTGGTATGTCCTTTTCTTCTAAACTGAAAAGACCCAGACTCTTTAGCCTTTCCTCATAGGAAAGGTGCTCCAACTCCTAAATCATTTCCGTCACTCTTCTGCAGCTTCTAGCAGCTCTGCAATATCCTTTTTTTGTGATATCCTTTTATGTTCATAGTACTTCAAGGCGCCAGTTGAAGCGGAGGGGAAGCGAGGCTATTTCCTCCAGAGGAATTTGACACGCAGTTGCAAGATCACACAGCCCTTTGAAGCTGCACGCTTAGCCCATCATTGTGTGATCAGATGCAACTGCAGTTGAGTCGTTTTTTGGGGGGGTTGCTGTCTGTTTCCCTTGGACGTAAACAAGGATTCGCACCTCTACACTGAGGGCCCCCTATGGAGTATGTGATGATGTGCATACTGTGAAGGGGGGGAGAAACAATGGTACAGAGTCAGGATGGTCTGATCAGACCATCCCGACAGCATGAGAGCGTGCTGAAGTGATCAGACAGGGGAAAGTCCATCCGTTACCCATAGCAACCCGTTTACTACCGGACTTTCCTTGGTGTCTTTTAACTCCATTTCCATGGCGGAGCAGCACGGGTTGCTGATGACTGTAGGATGCTTCTCAGATGTTGCTGTCTGATCGTTCCCTTTAGATCCATCTAGCATTCGCACATATGTCAGATCTAAAGGAGCGTGTGATCACAGCCCAAATGAGGAACACCATAGCTCTGTATCAGGGCTTTACCACTGTACTTAGCACCAGTAATGTCCCCATGAACTCTCCATGTCTGTCTGTAGCCATACCTTGTGATATATGAGAGCCAGTTTGGTGTAGTGGTTAAGTGCACGGACTCTAATCTGGGAGAACCGGGTTTGATTTCCCCACTCCTCCACTTGCACCTGCTGGATGACCTTGGGCAAGCCATAGTTCTGGCACAGCTGTTCTTGAAAAAGAGCAGTTTCTGTCAGAGCTCTCTCAGCCCAACCTACCTCACAGGGTGTCTGTTGTGAGGAGGGGAAGGGAAAGGAGTTTGTAAGCCGTTCTGAGACTCCTTTGGGTAGTGAAGGGCGGGGGATAAATCCAATCTCTTCTTCTTCTTCTATATTTATCCATGCTACACTGAACCAAGTCTTAGTTTGGCATCTGTAGCCCTCAGCCTCCTACAGGTTTCAGCTGGTGGAAGGATCAGGAAGAAATTGGTGGGGAATTACATCACATGCCATTGTAGGTTCTTTGGAAATACAGGAAGAGCCTCACCTCTTTGCCTGAAATGCACCTAATGAACTGTTGTTTTCAGTACAAATTGTGGCTAAACTTTTGATCTGTCCCAATTAATGTATGGTAATTCTGTTAATCATAAAGATGTGAAAACCTATGTATAGTACCCAATGAACTTGGTATGTATATTACTCTTTAAAATGGTAAGCAGCTTTAATATTTTATACTCTGCTGTGAGATTACCTGTTAATATAACCTGATTTCCTAAATCATTTCTGTCTTCCTCTCAGCTTTTCTTTTTCACTTCTGCAACACACTCCACACTGGTCTCAGTATATGTTTACACTTACAACAACACACCCAACTTTGTGCAGAATGTTCACATATAAGCACCTTTATTCTCTGATTAAACTAACTCACACACACATTTCTGCACCCACCCACCCCGAAAGCCTGAGGAAACAGATCGAGCAACAATCACATACTAGAAGTCACTAAGTAAAACTATGACCCCAAGGGAGGAATATGGTTCCAGAAGACTCTATACTGATCTGTACTGTCAAAATACTAGGGAACATTCACTTGATCACTACCAATGTATAGCTCAAATCCAAAGTATTATGGGCATTCTACAGTTTGTTTCTGATTTTGGCATGAAGCTTATGAAGCTACCTTCTATCAAGTTACAATACTGGTTCCTCAAACCTGTGTCCACTCTGACTCACAGCAGCTCTCCAAAGTCTGTTTGCCCACTGTGGAAACAGATAGGATGCCATTTGTCCCCCCCTTAAATAGAGTCTGGGGGCTGTTTTACATTGGGGGGAATGGTGCAGATGGCGCTTTAACCCTCTCCATTCAGGAACTTATCACTTCAGACACACCTCTGGAACCTCAACCAAGTATCTTTTATCATCTACCCAAAATACACAAACCAAACAACCCAGGGCGCCCTATTGTCTCAGACATAGGCACTATCACCGTGGGGGTATCTGGATACATGGACTGTGTTCTAAGACCCTCTGCCATCAATGCTCCTAGTTATGTTTGTGACACCACAGACTTTCTGAGGAAAATACAATCTTTGCACAACCTTCCAGAGAATACTATTTTAGCCACCATGGATGTGGAATCTCTGTATACCAACATCCCACACAAAGATGGATTATAAGCCATGAGGAACATGATTTCTGACAACAGCACAGCTGACTTTACCATCAAACTATGCCATTTTGTTCTCACCCACAACCACTTCAGATTTGGGGATGACCTGTTCCTCCAGATCAATGGTATCCGCATGGACCCGCAATATACTAACATCTTCATGGCTGACTTGGAACAACTCTTCCTAAACTCCCACCGACTCATACCTCTCTTATATTTGTGTTACATTGATTATATTTTTATTGTCTGGACACATGGTAAAGAAGTCCTGGACACATTCCACCAGGCATTCAATGATTTTCACCCCACCATCAACCTGACAATGAACCAATCCATGCAAGAAATACATTTTCTGGACACTACTATAAAAATACACAACAGATGCATAGACACTACCTTATACCAGAAACCTACTGACTGACAAACATACCTACATGCCTCCAGCTACCATCCCAAACATACCAACTGATCCATTGTATACAGCCAGCCTCTACACTACAGCCGCATCTGCTCCAGTCCTACAGACAGAGATTCTCACCTGAGGGATCTACAACAAACCTTTTTGGAACTAAAGTATCCACCTGATGAGGTCAGGAAGCAGATTAACAAAGCCAGAATGATACCCAGAGAACACCTGTTAGCATACAGGCCCCAAAGAGACAATAATAGAACACCACTAGTAGTCGCATACAGCTCTCAGCTCAAAACAGTACAACACATTATTAATGACTTACAACCTCTACTGGATAATGACAGATCTCTTTCACAAGTACTGGGGGACAAACCTTTTCTTGCACACAGATAACCCCCTTATCTCAAACAGCTGCTCACCCACAATAATGCAACATCTCATTTGAACATGGACACTGGGACCAGAGCTTGCAGTAAACCCGGATGCCAACTTTGCTGCCACATACACCCAGACAACACGATCACTGGCCCTAACAACATCAACTACACCATCAGGGGCTCATTCACTTGCTCATCTTTTAACATTGTGTACAGGTCTTTGCCCACCCAAGCCAGTCGAGGAATGGGAGGGAATCCTGTACTTTTTCAATACATTAACCAACAAACCATGAGGTAGGCTATACCCCCTCAGGTTTTCAGAACAATATGCCACCAGAACCTCTTTTCACTAGTCCCTGCCTTTCCTAAGGGAGAGATTCCAAACCCTTAGTTAGCATCTGGGATTTAACACAATAGCAACTCACTCAGAGATGCACAGTCTTACCAAGGTAGCGTATGTGGTCAGGGTTAGCCACCAGATTTAGCCTTGGAACTCAGGTACAACTTCAGAGACCATTTAGAAGAGACAGCATTTCCAGGTGCAATAAACCAAGCAGAGAGAGCAGGAGCAGAGACTCTCTCTCATTGGGATCAAACAATTATACCCCCATCTAGTCATGATTAGCCGTGGCCATGCAGCCAATCACGAGTGGACAGGGGATGTGCCCAATTGTTGGTTGTCATAGCTGCATGTGGGGATAGGCCAGATGTTTGGGAACTCCTCCTGCAGTCAGGTGACCCAGCTTCTAGCTTCTCCATCGCCTACGTGACTTTTTGCATGTGAGCCAGAGCCAGGAGCCATCAGGTCTGCCTCTTCCACTTAGAGGTGTGAAAGAATGTGTGGTTATATGGCATGGCTATTGAGGCCATTTGGCCTCACCATTTGGCTTGCAACAGGAAACTAAGACACAGCATGTTATCAAAAGACATCACAGGAGAAGGCATGTGAATATAGAAGCAGAAAGCAAAATTTCTATACACATTGTATATGCCATTAAGTGTCAACAAACAAAACAAACCCTGTGCTAGAGGATAAATGGACACATCAGGAATCACAAGATTGAGAAACCTGTAGGAGAACACTTTAACCTTCCAGGACATTCAATGGATGACCTCAAAGTAGCTGTTTTATTACAAAGGAACTTCAGGAACAGAATGGAAAGGGAAATTGCTGAATTACAAGTTATTACAACACTTGGAACAAAAACTTCCCCAGGACTCAACAGGGATATTGGATTTTTATCCCATTACATATTCTAACTCATTCAGTCCTCACATATGTATTGTCAACAAGAAGGGCTATAAATCCTCTATATTTTAGTGAATTTCTTTTTCAGAATAATATATTAGACTACTGAATGGATGTCTGCTGACAACAGCTCAAAGTGCCCTTCACACGCCTTTAGACATTTATCTGCTATTGTGACATATTTATTGCTTTACAACTGTTGACCTTATAACCTTAACTTGTTATTTAGTTTTTCACTTTGCATAACTTAAACATCGTCATGTTACATGTTAATTTGCTGTTAAATCCCTGTCTATAAGTTTAGAACTTCATCTTCCATTCCAGTGTATTTGAAGAAGTGTGCCTTGCACATGAAAGCTCATACCTTGAATAAACCTTTGTTGGTCTTAAAGGAGCTTTTGTTGTTGTTCAGTCGCACAGTCGAGTCCGACTCTTCGCGACCCCATGGACCAGATCACGCCAGGCCTTCCTGTCTTCCGCCGTCCTCTGAAGTTTGCTCAATTTCATGTTCGTTGCATCTATGACACTGTCTAACCATCTCATCCTTTGCCGTCCCCGTCTTCTTTGACCTTCAATCTTTCCCAGCATCAGGGTCTTCTCCAGTGAGTGCTCCCTTCTCATTTGGTGGCCAAAGTATTTGAGCTTCAGTTTCATTATCTGGCCTTCCAGAGAACAGTCAGGGTTGATTTCTTTTAGGATTGACTGATTTGATCTTCTTGCAGTCCAAGGGACTCTTCTCAAGAGTCTTCTCCAGCACCATAGTTCAAAAGAATCTATTCTTTGGCGCTCGGCCTTCCTTATAGTCCAACTCTCGCAGCCATACATGACTACAGGGGCTACTGGACTCTAAATTTGTTCCTCTCCCCTCATTTTATGGTCCTAATTGGAATCCCCCCCCACCAATGTTATTTGTCATGGAAACGATCCTGGGTGCATTGTTCACAGAGCTCCCAGCATCTCATGGAGTCTGGACATTTTTCACAGTCCTGAATCCTGAGGTATGGGGTATGGAAACTGTGGCCTTCTGCATGCGAAGTATATGCTCCATTTCTGAGCTCTGGTCTCTGCCACAGCATGTCTTTAATCTCCAGACTCTCACACACGCTTGAAGTCATACAACACGTTTCAGGCCACTCATCTCAGATCCCACTCAGTTGATGAATTGTCTGCTAAAGAAATGTCCCCAGCCATTACAGAACATTACAGTTCTGACTGCCATCCAAAGACACCCGAGGCAAAGCCATAGTGATAGAGGTACAATAACTTGACAGCATCTTCACAGCAGCTCTAATGCCTTCAACAAGCAAGAGGTAGGGAGGGGACACAACAGAGATTTTTTTTAAAAAATGTGAATGGTGTGGAGAAAAGAAAGAACTTGGTGTGGAGAAAAGAAGACAGCGAGAACTATTTTTTGCTGCTCCCAAATTCAGAGGCACCCTACTAATTTGCTTGTGGGTAAATTCAGGCCAGAGAAAAAGCAAATGTGTGTGTGTGTGTGTGTGTGAAGTGGCTTCCAACTTATGGTGGCCCTATGAATTAATGTCCTCCAAAATGTCCTATTGTTAACAGCCATTTGCAGGCCTTGAAAACTGAGAGTGGTGGCTTCCTTGATTGAGTTAATTCATGCATTCCTCTTTACATGCAGCCTTCAACTTTTCCTAGCATTACTAACTTTTCCATTGACTCTTGTCTTATAATGTGACCTAAGTACAATAGCCTCAGTTTCATCAGTTCAGCTTCTAGGGAGAGTTCAGTCTTGATACAATGCAGAACCCACTTATTTGTCTTTTTGGTGGTCCCAGGTATCCATAAAACTCTCCTCCAACACCACATTCCAAAGGAATCTACTTTCTTCCTGTCAGCTTTCTTCAGTGTCCCAACTTTCACACCCATACATAGTAATAGGGAATATCATGGCATGTATTATCTTGATCTTGGTCGCCAGCAACACATTCTTACAATTAAGAATCTTTTCTAGCTCCTTCATGGCTGCATTCCCTAGTCTCAATCTCCCGATTTCTTGATTTCAGTCTTCCTTTTGGTTGATGATTAAGCCAAGGAATAGAAAATCCTGAACAATTTCAGTTTCTTCATCATTAATTGTAAAGCTGTTTAATTCCCCAGAATTGATTACTTTTGTCTTCTTGATGTTCAGCTGTATTCCTGGCACTTTCTGCTTTAACCTTCACCAGCAGTCATTTCAAGTCTTCATTGTTTTCTGCCAGTAATGTGGTGTCATCTGTGTATCTCAGACTGCTAATGTTCCTTCCACCAATTTTCATGCCACCTTCATCAGGGCACTCCTGCAGGTAGAGATCGTGGGCATAGAGTGTGTCAGTGCGATGCTGGAGGCTGAGGAGAGTTTGGCCATTTGGTTGGTGTACCGACCACCTAACGCACCGGCAAATGGCTTGCTATCCCTGCTGGAGGCCGTATCAGGCTGGGCGCTGGAGCACCCAAGGCTGCTTGTCTTGGGCGACTTCAACGTCCATGCTGAGGATGCGGCCTCCAGTCGGGCTATGGATCTGGTGTCGTCCATGGCAGCACTGGGACTCTCTCAGTTCATTTCGGCTCCCACGCAATGGGCCGGTCACACGCTTGATTTGATCTTTGCGGCAGGAGTGACGGTAGACCGGATCACTGCTTCGGCAGTGCCATGGTCAGATCACCATGCCCTGAAGGCCCATCTGAATGTCCCACCCCGACCCTGCTTAGGTGGCGAGCTGATTTTGGCTCGCCTGTGGAACCAAATGGACCCTAGGCGGCTCCAAACGGCTCTGCGGGATCCGAGACCCCCTGGCGGCTCATTGGATGAGCTGGTGGAGGACTGGAATAGCCGACTCTCCTCAGCCATCGACGAGATCGCTCCCAGGCGCCCTCTCCGCACTCGTGTTAGGCGAGCGCCCTGGTATACCCAGGAGTTGCACTCGCTGAAGCGGGAACTGAGACGGCTAGAGAGACGGTGGCGCCGTGCTCGTGACGAAGTGTCCAGAACATCCTACAGGATGCTTATGAATTCCTATGTGATGGCAGTCAGGGCCGCAAAGAGGGATTTCTATGTGGCCTCGATTGCGTCTGCTAGCTCACGCCCGGCCCAATTATTTAGTGTGATTCGGTCTCTGACATCCTTGCCCCAAGGCAGACAAAATATTAGGGAATTGGACATTGGCTGTGAGGCTTTCGCGAGCTTTTTCGCAGATAAAGTCTTGGCACTCCGTCGTGCCCTCCCCGCCACACTTGATACAGTTAGGGAACTTGAGGCCCCTTGTACGTCTTTGGAGACGAGTTTAGTATGTTTTGACCCACTCAGCCTGGAGGAAGTGGACAGGTTGTTCATGGCTGTGTGCCCAACCACATGCGACCTTGATCTGTGCCCCTCTTGGCTGGTTAAAGCTGGCCGTGAGGGGTTTCGAGGTGCTCTACGGGAGATTGTGAACAAGTCCCTCACTGAGGGGCGGTTCCCGGGAGCACTCAAGGAAGCGATGGTCCACCCTCTCTTGAAAAAAACATTGTTGGACCCGGCCGAATTGGCCAACTATTGGCCGGTGTCCAATTTGCCTTTTTTAGGCAAACTTATTGAGAGGGCAGTGGCAGCACAGCTACAGGGCTACCT
>NW_015163760.1:20712-20854 GCF_001447785.1 Gekko japonicus | reverse complement strand
GTGGCGGCACTGGTGCTGTTGGACCTGTCGGCGGCGTTCGACATTGTTGACCACCAGTTGCTGGCCCGCCGCCTCACCAATGTGGGGATTCAGGGGCTGGCCCTTCAATGGCTTACCTCTTTTCTCCAAGGTCGGGGACAGA
>NW_015163760.1:0-20404 GCF_001447785.1 Gekko japonicus | reverse complement strand
CCTTCGGCGGGACACCATTGGTGCCTAAGCGGGAGGTTAGGAGTTTGGGTGTGCTCCTGGACTCCTCTTTAACGATGGAGGCCCAGGTAGCAGCCACTGCCAGGTCAGCCTTTTACCATCTGCGGCTGGCTAGGCAGTTGGTTCCCTATCTCGGCCGAGAAGACCTGGCCACTGTGATCCATGCGAGGGTCACCTCGAGGCTGGACTACTGTAACGCTCTCTACTTGGAGCTGCCTTTGTCGCAAATCTGGAAGCTGCAGCTAGTGCAGAATGCTGCAGCGAGGCTGCTGATGGGTCTCTCCAGGCGAGACCACATCCGGCCAGTGCTGCATGCACTGCACTGGCTTCCTATAGCATACCGGATTCGCTTCAAAGTGCCACCGCCACTATGCAACCAATGATATTCCAACCATCCACCCCATATGTAGGGGTAGATGCCGCCCAATAGAGCTGGGGGAACATTCTTCCTGGTGCTTCCGCTGTGAAGAACTTGGCCGCCAGTGGGACGTCGCCTATCTTGGATTTTATGTAATTTATCTGAGCACCAAATTTTATGTTAAGATATAGTGTTTTATTATGTGTTGTTTGTATATTTTTAACTTCGACATGGCCGTCTGTGAGCCGCCCCGAGCTGAATATTGGATGGGGCGGGATATAAATCTAAAAAATAAATAAATAAATAAATAAATAAAATCTAGTCCAGCTTTCCTTATGGTGTGTTCTCCTTACAGATTGAAGAGATAGGGTGATAAAACATATCCTTGGCTGCGGTCACACGCAACATTAGCCACGCAAGAGATACGGAAGACAAGCGGAGTTTCCGGTCGCGATCTCACCAGCACATCTGGGAAGCATAGCGCTTCCGTGGCACAACTGAGGCTTCCTGCCGAAAAAGCGCAGCAAAAAACTAGTACCTTGGAGGTACTAGTTTCCAGAAACTGCGGGGCAAGGGCGGGCGTCTGATCGCGTTTCCGGTGGTATCCGGCGCCCGCCCATGTCCCCTTGCGGAAAAGGGTTTTTTTTCCCCCACGTCTCCGTGGATGCGCACACGCACCCAACGGAGCATGCGCATTCGTAGTGTACACAAAAAAAGAAAACCAGTTCGCCGCGCGCTTCTTCATTGCGCGCAGGCGTGTGTTGTGATCGGCACCTCTCCCTTGCCATGGAACCTCCACAGTACCTCCACAGAACCTCCACAGTAGGTCTGATCGCTTTACTGCATGTTAGTTTGCCCCGGGGCAAACAGCCACACTTCTCCTCTGCAGTTTCCTGCCCGTGTGACAGGGGCCTAAGTCTGACACACCTCTGCCAGTCACAAAAAATCCTGTTTCCTAATAGTAGCCTCTTGTCCAGAGTATAGGTTGCAGATCAAAACAATCAGATGCTGAGGCATACCCATTTCCTTTAAAACAAACTAAAAAGCAAGTACTTCTGTTTTTTAAAAAGTATAACATATGGGACTTGCTGCCACAGGACATAGCAATGTTATCTAAATGGAGCTGACTAATCTGTGGAGGATAGGGTTGCCAACTCCAGGTTTGGGAATACCTGGAGAGTGCAGTTAAAGGAGGGTAGGGACTTTGGTAGAGCATGGAGCCGTGTAGTCCACCTTCCAAAGCAGCCATTTTCTTCAGGAGAAGTGGAATAAATGTTTTAAATAAATAAATGAATGATAAATAAGTGATCTGTGTAGTCTGGAAATCAGTTGTAATTCTGAAAGAACTCCAGACTCCCATCTGGAGGTTGGCAATCCTAGTGGGAGATGGTTCCATCAGGTTACCTAGAGGTCCCTAGAGGTATGCAAATTCAGATGGACCCTGAAAACATATTTTCCTGGTGTTGCACATATTATTGATTTAAGAAAAAAAAATCTATGTTTCTGTTGAGAAATGTTCTTATCTTTTGGCCTTTTGCCAATCACTTTGAACAACTTAAGTGTCCTTGTGTTTTCAGTACATTTCTTTTATCATGTGGCACGGCACAGCATATTTCTCAGAAGTGTTTGTACAACCACTTTATATTCCCTGAGATTTGTTCTTCTGTCCCTTGCCTGTATGGCATGCATGTGGAAAATACGTCTCTTACTGCTCAGTTAAAGTTTCCCCTTTTTAAACTGGTCCAACTAATAACTTTTGAGAAGGAACTTTACCCCCGCTTTGCCCTGGGAGTTTGAAAAATGGAGGAAGAATTCATTTAAATATGGACTTTTTAAGAATCCATAAGGCACACCAGAGTATTCTATAAGATCACCTAAAGGTCTATACAATCAGTAAGTGAAAGTCCTGCATTGGTTATAACAACATTCTTATGTGTTCACCACTTCCCCAAGTGGTAAGAAATTCTGAGTCAGTGTTTCCTAGTTTTGATTTCCTTTGGATAAGAAAGAACACTGGAGATCTAAGGCGTTTTTGCACTATTTTCTTTATTCATAAACATATATGGATATGTAGCATGTAAGTATTGGCAAAGAGCCATCAGATCCTTCACATCAAATCCTCAGGGGTGCAGAGAGGTGTGGGTGGGGAGTAGACAAACTGGCCTGAAGCCCCACAAATGTATGGTTTTACACTGCTGAAGGTTAATGGAGAGAGAAAGTTGGACCTTCAAGATAGTCTCTTATAGAGTCAAAGAGAAAGCCAATGTTCCTAAATACCGGATGACTATTAAGAAATCCAGCATTGTTAAAAATATTACATACTAGGGATGGGCACGAACTGGGAAAATGGTGGTTCATAGTGGTTCATGGTTAATTGGGTTCCATGAACCACAAACTTTCGTGAACTTTTCTGTTTGCCGAACCAGTTTGTGGTTCCTGCAGTTCGTGAGTTTAGGAGGTGGTAGAATGGCCCCCTCGTGACACCAAACTCACAGGGAATCTTCAGCACGGTCTCCTCCACCCACCTTCCACATCTGGCAAAAATTGCATTTTTAAAGGAAAAAAAGAGTTCCCCCCCCCCACCTGGCACAGGCAGAGAAAAGCTAGTTAAGTGTGTGACTCAGGTCCCTGAAATCACAGCAAGGAACACCTTCCCAGCCAGGAGAGGTGTTTAAAAAATTGTTCCACTGTGTGTGGGGGGAAAGGAGTCCTTCAAAGCCCCCCCCCGAATCAGCCAGCAGCAAGCAATTCTTCTCTTAACTCTCCCTCACTTGAAGACTAACTCCTCTCCTCTCTCCTGCTGCAAAGTGAAAACAGCTGAGTCAGGGTGTGGTACAATCTGCTCCCACAGAGCAGAATGGGAGCTCCATGACTGGCTGCCAGAGCTGCCAATCAAGCTATGGACAACTATTACGGGTGTTTCTCAGGTTTTCTACAAGTCCACCCACAGCGTTACCTAGGAATTGATTGAATCGGTGCCAGGCTGTCTGGTCAACAAACCGCTCTAACGAACCACCCAAACCTCTATGGAAAAAATGGCAGTTCATTGTTGGTTCAAGAGTGGCGCAACCAAATGAACCAGGTCAAAACAAACCATGAACTGGCCTGGTTGAAGTAAAAACACAGTTCGTTTTGCGGTTTGTGCCCATCCCTATTACATACTAAACTATTAGAGTCAAGCCCAGTAGTACCTTAGAGACCAACAAGGGTTTCAGGGTATAAGCTTTGATGTCTGATGGAGGAAGCTTTGACTCAAAACCTCATTCCCCTTCCAAAATCTGGTTGGTCTCTAAGGTGCGACTGGACTTGAACCTACCCGTTCCACTGCAGACCCACACAGCTATCCTCTGAAACAATACTAAACTATAATACATTATTATGTGGCTATTTCATGTACTTTGATATGCATTATACCTTGAATAAAACTTTGTTCTGCTGCTTCACACCAACATGGTGACCCCACCTGAATTTAAATATGCTATGTTGTCCAGGGGTTGTTTCGTAGAAAAAGACCTAGGGGAACTCATTAGCATAACTCATTAGCATATGCCACACCCCCTGACATCAGGGGCCCGGCGGTGGACCTGCAAGGCCGGCGGGAGTGCAAGGAAGCCCCGCCAAGGCCCTCCCTGGACCCAGGCAGGCAGGGGTGGGGAGAGGCAGGGAGGAAGCAACTTACCCTCCCTCTTCTCCTGCCTCCTCCTGGCTGAATGAGGGCTGGAAGCAGCGCAGCCGGAAGCAGGGGGCGGGGCTTCGTCATGTGCCCCGCCCCCATACCTCACCTGGGGGAACTGCGATCCCCCGCGATCCCCCGCGAATCGACCTCTGATGTTGTCTACTAACAGCATTTGGGAAGTATAGAAGGAAGGCCAAAAGCTGCTTTTGCCACAGGTTCTACACATGCATGCGCGCGCACAGACACACACACACACACACACTTGCAGGAGCCCTGTTCCCCAGGGGCCTCACTTTTAACCTCCTTGCAGCTCTCTTTCAGCTCTCTCTTCCAAGCTGCAAACCATCTGTTCCTTTAAACATACCTTTTCACTCCCCTCATCTGCAGTGATGACACTCCCCCCCCCCAACTCTGATGGGCTTCATAGTCAAGAACACAGAGCTACTCAGGGACCATCTGCTAACACTCAGCTCCCATTGAGAAAAACATTTGCATCTATTAAAGAACATTCTTTTGTTAAAGGCCTTGACTTTTGTCAGATGCCAGATTATAGTGTTCACCGTAGTCAGACAAGAAGCTTGTATAATAACTTGTGTGGAAGTAACTGCCTTTGAATTCATTACAATTTAGGGCTGGTCTACTTGATCAAAGATACCCTGTGGTAAAGTCATTCCTTGGCTGTCAGATCTCTGGCTGCTGCTGCTGGGAAGAGTTTACATTTTAGGATGCCCCATCATGTAAACAAAAATACCCCATAGAGAGAAAACCAGCAGTTTAAGACAGAATATTCTTGTTTCATCTTCTCCCCGATGTGCTCATTTTCTACATGAGGAAATCTGCTCAGCCTACTAATACGAGTAAACTGCACCTATGTGTGAGGAAACTGGTCAAAATTAATGTGACGATGTGGTCGTACGCCACTTAGAGACACTCCTAACCAAGGCTCCCTCTAAGCTGTGGAGTCTCGTGAGCAAAAATTCTGCTTTGTGAGCTCCTGGCATTAAAGTTGTGAGCGAGGGATTTGGCTGCTGCATAGATTAGTTTGCTCTGGAGCCCTCCTCCCTGAGCTAAGACGAGAATGTGTGAGCCGGGGGCTAAAAAACTGTGAGCCAGCTCCCATTAACTCATCTTAGAGGGAACCATGCTCCTAACCAGGTCTACTAAGGCTGTGGTTGCACACACTAAATAATCCACTTTCAGTGCACTTTCCACTGTTGAAAGTGGATTATTTAGTGTGTGTGACCGCAGCATAAGAAATAAGTCCCATTTTATTCAATGGGGCTTACTCCCATGAAAGCGTTCTCAGGATTGTAACCTTTGGTTCCTCATTGGTGGTGGTGTATAAATATCTAAATAAATAAATATTTTTAGAAACAAGGATGACTGAATGAGCCAACAGATTGTTTGCAACCATATTAGCCCCAAAGTAAAAGCCAAAAACCACCATTCATGCGATACCCAATGGGCCATGACACATAACAATGTGCAAGCTTTTGGGTTTCTCAGAATTCTTCAACAGGTCAAATGTTACAAAATAAAAAGGGGTATGAACCAGATTGCAGATCATCATGATCTTAAGGCCTTCTTATGCCAGGCTACGGTAAACCTGAAATCTGCTGGGGTTTTTTCCCCTCTTTTGTATTTTGTAACATCTGGCCTGGTGAAGAGTTCTGGGGAACTTGAAAGCTTGCACACTGTTATGTGTCACTGGATTGGTCCCAATAAAGGTATCACATGGGTGGTGTTTTTGGCTTTTTGAATGACAACGAAGAGCCACACTATGCCACGTCACCAGCAACTATGAGACAGATGTCGCAGCACCTTAAGGACTCTGACTAACCAAGGTATTACAACAAATATTCTTATGGGCCAGGGTTTATTTCATCACATGCACCTATAAACTCGGCTCTGGCCCATGAGAGGTTATTCCCCAATCTATATGTTAGCTTTTTAATGATGTACTCTCATTGATGTTTTTGCTGCAGAGGATGAACATCCCCAGAATGTATATGGTTCACAGTTAAGCATACTTCCAAACAGCTTTTGCGATGATTACAATACAGCATTGAATGCTGTGTACTGTTTCAATTTTTATCTTTTTTGTTAAAAATGCATAATAGGCAACAATGTGACATCCACATGTTTTGATCCATTTCTTCAACCTCTCTCCTTTCAGGCTGTGAGGGAAGAGGAGGTCAAACATAAGCGGACAATGTATTCTACACAGAAGAGGGATGCCGTTTGGATTATGGGTTACCTGGCGTGATTGAAGCCCGTGGTCAGCTGTACCCATCCACGATGCATCATCTCTTTGGAGTTGTTTTGGGACAAAAGGACCTTTCACGTGCAGGGGACCTCTTCTCCTTAGACGATTCCGAAATAGAAGGGTGCCTGTCAGAAGCTCTTGAGCAAATAAAAATTATCAGTTCTTCTCCGGTAAGTAAAACATTCCATGGCTGCGGTCACACGGAGCATTAGCCACGCTACAGAGATGGAAGATAGGCGGATTTTCCAGGCGCGATCACACCGCAACATCTGGGAAGCGTAGAGCTCCCGTGGCTAACCTGAGGCTTCCCGCCAAAGATGCGGCGTAAAAAACTAGTACCTCCGAGGTACTAGTTTCCGGAAACCGCGGGGCAAGGGCGGGCGTCTGATCGCGTTTCCGGTGGTAGTTCGTGGCATCCGGTGCCCGCCCATGTCCCGTTGCAAAAAGGTTTTTCCCCCCAAGTCTCCACGGGATGCGCACAAGCACCCAACAGCGCATGCGCACATTTCGGTTAAAAAAACCCACAACCTCGTTTGCCATGGCGGCAGCACCTAGCGGTTGCTGCTGTGATCGCGCCGCGCCACTTCTTTGTCGCGCCGCAGGATTGTCGTGTGACTGGCACCTCCCCCCGAACCACGGGACGTTGGCGAGACGTGTGATCCGGTGGCCGCGCGTTAGTTTGCTCCGGGGCAAACAGCCACGCTCCCCCCCCCGCATTTTCTGGCCCGTGTGACCGGGGCCCATGTTCCTTTTTTTGTGCACGAAATGTAGGATAAGGATTTTTAAAAAGAAAGAGTTTGCAGTCACATGCATTTACTGTGAATGCAAGGATTCAGTATTGTCTCCCCATCTGTAAAATGGGAACAGGGATAGTTGACCATGCAGGAACACGGTGAGAATGAATGGGCCGTGCATCATTAAGTGCTAGATACAGATCTCATTAGTTGGTAACAATAACAGGCTCACCCCGGCCCTGGAATCCTGCAGTCCATTTAATACTTGCTTGTAAATTCTTTTGAACTGCCTCTGTATTAATAAAAATCCTGGAGGCAATCTGTGAGATGACAAAGGAGGGTAGCTAAAATAGAAAAATACAATGATAAAAGGGGGGGAGTATATTTTGGTGCAGGGGCTGCGGTGGCTCAAGTGGTTAAGATGCTGAACTGCAGACCAGAAGGTCGGTAGTTCAGCAGTTCGAGACCCGAGTGCTGCATGACAGAGTGAGCTCCTGTCTCCGGTCCCAGCTCCTGCCAACCTAGCAGTTTGAAAGCAAGAAACTGCAAGTAGATAAATAGGTACCACTTCGGTGGGAAGGTAATACCTCGTTTTCGAGTTTGTATATCCAACCAGTGCTGTCCAAAGACCTTTCTGTGGTCATGTGGCTCTTCGGCTTGGAAACGGGGATGAGAACCACATCCCTAGAGTTGGATTCGACTGGCTTTCGAACAAGGGAAAGCTTTACCTTTGCCTATATGTTGGTGCAAAGTAATATTTATTAATGTATCCCAGTGTATTTTAAAGCTCTGCTTTTACTTTTGGGAACACTTTTCTTCCGAGACACTCTTGCTCCCTGGATAGACAAACTTGAAAACAATCACTCATATTAAAATTGACCACATCCAGAGGTCACAACGATCTGTTCACAATTGGCTCAGATGCAGCTTGTTTGTTGTGTTCACACATTCCCCTCCTCCATTCACCCTTTGAACACTGAGCATAATTGAAAACTTTGTTATTTCGAAGACCTTCAATCAACTTCCAGTTTTCCATGTTATCTGAATGCATGTGACTGGGCAAATGGGTGCTTGTGGCCTCCTAGGGCTGCCAAATGTGGGTGGGGGGTGGGGAATCCCCCGCTTTGAAGGGCCGATTTCCGACGCGGCGGAATCGGGCCCCGGGGGAACCCCGCCCCCGGCGTGCGCATCACTAGCAAGTGACGTGGGCACGCCGGGCACGCTGGGGGCGGGGCCATGGCCATACAAGGGAAAACTCTATGCCTATGTCACTTCTGGGTGACGTGCACGCGGTGCGCGTGTGCGCTTTGCGTGCACGCACACCCCCGACGCCGGCTGGGAGCGGGGGGCTCCCGGCGAAGACAGATTTGGCAACCCTATTGCCTCCTCATCAACTGGGATTCTAGACTGATCTTAAACTGTAGTTTTAGAATGTATAGCAAATTGAAGGCTTCTGTATATGCAAGGCAAAGTAGGGGAGAGCAGGAGGGATGCAGTGAATGAGCACAGCAAATAAGACACGGGGCGGGGAGGGCGGGGTATAAATTGAATAAAATAAATAAAATAAATAAATAAATAAAAAATCATGCCTGTCACAAACAAACGGGGGGTCTTTTGTGACATCCGAACATGACATCCATGTTTCTCAGTACACTAAAGCTAAAATGTACAGTTTTCTAACAACATTCTGATTTTGGGTGCAAGGTTTATTGTTTTTTATCTGCTCTGAGAACAGCTGCTCAGAAAAAGAAAAGAAACGGAAACAATCCTCTGTAAAAAAAATAAAATCTCTCCCTCTCTAGGAATTTAATTTACAGAAACAAAACCATGGTAGCTTTTAAAGACAGGTACCTGCTTACAAAGGAGCTGCGGTGGCTCAAGTGGTTAAGACGCTAAACTGCAGGCTGTGGAAGGTCGGTAGTTCAGCAGTTCGAGACCTGGATGCCGCATGATGGAGTGAGCTCCCATTTCTAGTTCCAGCTCCTGCCAACCTAGCAGTTTGAAAGCAAGAAATTGCAAGTAGATAAATAGGTACCCCTTCGGTGGGAAGGTAACAGTGTTCCATGTGCCTTGGTGTTTAGTCATGCCGGCCACATGACCACGGAAACGTCTTTGGACAGCGCTGGCTCTTCGGCTTTGAAACGGAGATGAGCACCGCAACCCTAGAGTCGGATTCGACTGGCTTTCGAGCAAGGGAACCTTTACCTTTACCTTTACCTGCTTACAATGCCCATGACTCTCTGCTACTTTCGTGATTCTACTCTGTTAGAACTTATTGGAGGACTGTCCTCCTGAAGGAGGCATCAGCTGATGCTGCCTGGTCTATGAAAAAAAAAATTAAAAGGTAGGTGCCTAATAGAGTTAGTACAGCACTTAGATTGCTGTACCTCCAGTTTATCTGTTGTTTGTACAAGCTCTAGCAGATATTCTCTCTACACTGCATCCATTCACAGGGCAAACTAGACAAGATACTGGGCATTCATGAAGGTTCATTCAGACTGATCCTGCATCATGGGTGAATAGGAATTTACACATTTCCTTAGCACTGTTTTTTCTTCTTCTGACTTTAGACTCATGGAGCTGCTGTTTGACCCAGTCAAACAAGACAAGACAGCACAGGGAAAAGGGGACCTCCTCTCCCCACCATGGCCTTACCTGAATTTGGAGGATATATTCATAAATCTCATCTTGTCTGGCCCTCAGTCTGGGTTAGTAAGCATCTCCAAACCATGACTAAATAAAAAGCTCTTATGAGTGGATTTTTAAAAAGAACTTTTACAAGTTAATTGCCACTAGAGGGCAGCAGTGGTATATAATTGGTGTGGAATATTATTTAACATTATTTTCATATTCGGATGCTGGAAGAAACAAGCATTCTCTCTCAGACATGAATGGAGCCTTAGAAAATTGTTGATATCTGCATGCTTCAACATATCCCTTCTATCTATAAGGACATAGGTCATAAAATGGCCAGAGCACTGTTCTTTTGAAGAAGGTCATTCAGACTTTATAGCTCAAAGGAACACCATGGTTGAACATGGCAACAGTTTATAAAGCTATAAAGTAATGCTGACAGAAAGCTAAACTTGGTGTCCATTCAAACTGACTAGCAGTAGGTTCATAGAATAGGAGAAAAGTACTTCTTTGTGCAAACAGTTTATAGAGTGTATCGCCACAGGATGTTGCTGTGGTCACAATCACAGATGACTTTAAAAATGAGTAGAAAACTTTATGAAGGATATAGGCTTAACTCTGCTTGTTAGACCTAGTCGCTAAACAGAGCCAGTCTACTTCTGGTTGCTTTTGTTTGTTTGCTTTCAAGTCACGGCCAATTTATGTTGACCCCATAGGGTTTCTCAGGCAAGAGATGGTTTGCCATTGCCTGCCTCTATGTAGCAACCCCTGCAGATGATCACTGAGTAACATCTGGGCTTCAGGAGCAGGCAACCTCTGGAGGCAGGTCTGGCAGGCAAGAGTTGTAGTCCTGCAAGGCTGTCTTTCCAGGTCCCACTTTAAGTAGGCTGGGGTGTAATCGAGCCCAGCTGCATTGCCAACAGGTCATAAGAACATAAGAGAAGCCAATGTTGGATCAGGCCAATGGCCCATCCAGTCCAACGCTCTGTCACACAGTGGCCAAAAATACCAGGTGCCATCAGGAGGTCCACCAGTGGGGCCAGGACACTAGAAGCCCTCCCACTGTTGCCCCCCCCCCCCAAGCACCAAGAATACAGTGCATCCCTTGCCCCAGACTGGGAGTTCCTATCTATACCTTGTGGCTAATAGCCACTGATGGACTTCTGCTCCATATACTTATCTAATTCCGTCTTGAAGCTGTCCATGCTTGTAGCCACCACCACCTCCTGTGGCAGTGAATTCCATGCGTTAATCCCTCTTTGGGTGAAGATGTACTTCCTTTTATCTGTTCTAACCCGACTGCTCAGCAATTTCATGGAGTGCCCACGAGTTCTCGTATTGTGAGAAAGGGAGAAAAGTGCTTCTTTCTCAACCTGCTCTATCCCATGCATAATCTTATAAACCTCGATCATGTCATCCCTCAGCCATAGTTTCTCCGAGCTAAAGAGCCCCAAGCGCTTTAACCTTTCTTCACAGGGAAAGTGTTCCAACCTTTTTATCATTCGAGTTGCCCTTTTCTGCACTTTTCCCAATGCTATAATATCCTTTCTGAGATGTGGTGACCAGAACTGTACACAGTACTCCAAATGAGGTCACACCATCGATTTATACAGGGGCATTATACTATATATACTGTATATATTATACAGGCAGCTCTGCACACTGGTCAGGATCCTGCAAGCACTGCTCTACTCTGGTGTTGCATTAAGGTTGCCATCCCCCCCTCTGGAGGTGGGGATTCCCCAGGCCTCACCCCCCACTAATTATCTGGGAGACTTACTGGCAGCTGGGGGAGGCCTACACCAGCATCTCAGTGTTGCCTCCAGCAACACTGGCAATGCAGGGATGCTCTGATATTTAGGCAAAAACTCTGTGGTTAAAATGGCTTCTACCATAGAGTTTTTGCCCAAATATTAGAGTGTCCCCATATCACAGGCAATGTTGTCAGCAAAGACACTGAGAAATTGGTGTAGGCCTCCCCCGCTGCTTATAAGTCCCCGTGCCAATTGCCAGGGCTTCCTGGCAGTCCTGTGTTGTCATAACTAGCTTGAAGCTTTGCCTCCTTTGTGCCACTTTGGCTTGGACCCTCCACTGCCACTGTTCTCACAGATTGGAAGAGGATTCTGGGGGGCTACAGGGCCAGGCCCATGTTTTGAGTGGCAGAGGCCTGGAGACTACCACTGAGGCTGGTGCAGAGGTTTCCCTTGTAGGCCCTGGAAAGGCAGCCCGTGACATTGAGGAGATGTCGTCTTCATGTGGCTCTGCAGTGCTGGGCTCTTCCTGATCCTTCTGGTCCTCCTCAGTCACCGGCCTTGGCTCCTCCCCTGGGGATTTTGAATCAGAATCATTGAGGAGGCTGGAGGGGATCATGACAATTACCACAGGTTGGGCTAAACAGCAGCAGCAGAATAGGACTGTTTCTGTAATGTCTTCTTGTGAACTTTGTGCTGGAATAAATAGAACTATGGTCTAATTCTGCAAGGGAAATGTGGTATATCTTTTGTATACATTACAATGGAATGGTGTTCTTCCTGTCTGATATTTGCGCAAATTGGTTTAATGGAGTCGCTACTTCGTTAATTCTGTTTGTTAGTTAGAACTGTAGACTGCATTAGCTCACTTGTTCTGAAACCAGTTGCTGCCATACCCGTATCTTAGGGCTGCCAAATGCAGCCAGGGGGCGGGAAATCCCCCGCTTCGGAGCCCCGATTTCTGGCGCGCCAGGATCAGGGCCCGGGGGAAACCCCACCCCCGCGTGCGCGTCACCCGGAAGTGACGTCGCACGCTGGGGGCGGGGCCACGCCATTTGAGGGGAAAACAAAGAGTTTCCCCCTCAAATGGCGTGGCCCCGCCCCCAGCGTGTGACGTCACATCCGGGTGACGTGCACCCGGCGCGCGCGCGCACAGCCCCGACATCGTCCAGGAGCCCCCCGCTCCCGGGCGATTTAGATTTGGCAACCCTACCGTATCTCCTTGTTAATAAACAGATGTAGAAAGATGAATAACACACAAGCATGAGATTGTTTGCAAATCCATTATGAACTTTGGCTTCTACTAATTTTTGTGATAGCCGGCATGACGGTTAAACATGCAAAGCAACAAAGACGAAGGCAAAAGGAATCAAGTTATTTGCTCACTTCATTATTTCGGATTTCACTTGCCACACACTTACTTGCTGTAGACACTTACTGAGTTCTGCCCAGTCTTCACTCTTCCCTGCCCCGCTTCCCAGGTCTTTCTTCCGGTTCTTTCGTAGAGCTCAAGTTATTAGTCTGCGTCAGGGTTGGACGAAGTAGGAATTCCTCTGTGATTGACAGCCAAGAACTTGCCAGGTTCCTGTATTACTGCCTGGACTCTCTATCCTGTTGGGATATTTTCTCCACACTTCCTGTGTCTGTGCGTCAAGGATCAGACTGGTTTATAAAATACTGACACCCAGAGCTTGAGTTACATTTTGGGAGTTAAGCCCTTAATGCAACTCTCAAAATATCACTGGCTCAGTTGCTGCTTAATAGCATGGTAAGAATCCTGTTCCTCCCCCCTCCTGAACAATTAAAACATTAAATACATATACACAGGTAGGTTACCCATGAGAAATCTTGGGGGCAGGGGCATCCCGTGCCCCCTGCCTTTGTTTCCTTCCCTCTCCCCCACCTCTTCTCTCGCAGTCAGTCTTCTGTTTCCGTCCTCCCTTTTTGTCTCCCCCACTTGCTCGACGTGCTGGCTAGTTGCCAGCCTGCCCACATGGCTGCAGTGTGGCCACTTGTTAGCCGAATTGCTCACAAGCTAAATGCTGTTAGTCCATCCCAAAAACATCCTATTGGTTGCATGTGGGAAGGGGAGGTTACCTGAGAGGGGTGGCCAATATTGTAACCTAAAACCTTACTCAGAGTATGGCATCTGCACAGGTGTGAAACCTAGGCATCAGGATGCTCCATTGTAGTGCTGATGAAGCTGGCCATTCCATTGATAACCAAATGTCCATTTGGCAGGAAATGCCTTCTCAGGAACAAAGCAGTGATGGGTGGTACGTGAGCACAAACAGTTCTGCAATGGGGGCTGTCTCTTCTCAAGGTTGTTGTTTCTCATTGCTCACAATAATGGAGGTGTGTGCTTCTTCACCAGGCTGGGTACCTGTATTGCTGAAACCTTATTCACGTGTAAGGTATGTGCAGGCACCTTCTATGTGTAGTATCACAATGGGTGACCTAAAGTGTACAGCTTTCTGTGCCTATGTGTGTGTGCACAGTCTATTGTATGTAGCAATAAATAGTCCATAAACCAAATATCAGGCTTATTCTCTAACACACTGCTGCCTCTGCTCATGTGGAGGTGGCAGGAAGAATGCTACAGCTCTTACAGTGGATGTTGCACAATGTACTTCACTCACGCACCTGGCTAAAGTGGTGGGAGTGTGGTGACAACTTCTAGTCCTCCTCCCCCACCCACTGGATTGTAGAAACAGTTTGGTCTAATTTGTTCCGGAAGTTCCAGAAAGAAAATAGAAATTTCTCTTTAGAACTGTAAGTCTATAGCAAGTGGGAAAGGATTTAGTCTATTGATTAATTCTGATGCAGCTTGAGTACAAATTGCTTTGTCTCAAACAGGACTACCAAACAAACGACAATGACCAGGCAGTTGTGGAAATCTGTATCACTCGAATCACCACAGCTATCAGGGAGACAGAATCCATAGAGAAACATGGAAAATCCCTAGTTGCTCTTTGGGAGTCGTGCTTGGAGCACAACCTGAAACCTTCAGGAAAAGATGAAGACACACCACATGCAAAAATTGCATCTGATATTATGAGCTGCATTTTGCAGGTAAGAGTATTTGCAAGGGATGTTGGACTTTTGTAACACTTGCCTTGGGAACGGCCAGTGGTTTCATGAAGAGACGTTTTGGCCACTGGAATGTTGTTTGTTAGAAACGTTAGAGCAAAAAACTACATGTTATAAGAAAAACAGGCTCGGTACCCAAAATGGCACCCCTATGTCAAATATTCCTCTTTTGTTAGGTGTAGTAAAACTTGCATTATGACTTGACATCATTGCTTTATGAATTTTCCTATCCCTGCTAGTGACAGCCAATAATTTGCAGTGGGGAAATGAATGAGCTTTAGGGTTAGTTTTATCTCAATTAGAAGGCAGAATATTCAGCAAGGGATGCTTCCATCCATACAGACACCATTGTCTGCATGGCTCACATTGCTGCCTAGAATGCAGGGGAACTCGCAGTGGCAATAGAGCATCCAGACACAAGCCTTACTCCCCTTTCTTAGCCCTCCATGGCTGCCATCCCTCCCCCACACCATCAGAGGACTTTTAGAGGGCTTTTAAAAGTTGCCAATAGCTATATTGTGATAGCATTATACCAGCCCATCGCAACAATGTACTAACTGTTGCACAAATAAAAAGTTAAGTCTTGTTGTTGCAGTTTTAATAAAGAGAAATGTGCAGTCATTTACCCCCCCCCCCTTCATAACTGCAGCAAAAAGGGGGAAATGGAAGCTGGTGTCTAGTACATTGTTGCAACAGATTGTTATAATGCTATAGCACTATACTGATGCAGCTATGACTGAGGGTTTTTTTTAAGGTTTGGGAAAAAGGGGGGGGGGGACGGTTGCCGCGGAGCCTAAGTGAAAAGGTGGCTATGTGAGGGGGACCTTGAAAAAAATGTGCATTTTCCCGTCCATATGTTACTGAAAGATGCTTTGACGACTAACTCTCCAGAAAGATCATAACAAATCAGATCTTTGGGAAAGATCACAGCAAACTGGGGGAAAGCAGGACAAATAGAGGATGCTGTCATGGGGATGGTCCCCCAAACTGTGCTGCTGTAAGGAAGCCCATGCAGAGCAAAACATCGACGTGGAAACAGCCAAGGACAGCCAGGGAAGCAAGGGGCCATTGGGGCAAAAGGGATGCTCTTGTCCTCATAGCGCCCCAAAAGGCCACTTGTGCCCATGAACCAGCCCTGGTGGGAAAGGAATGGAGTTATGCCTGGGATCAAATAAAAACATAGTCTCTCAGGCATAAATCTGAGCATAGAGGCCCCGGTCACACGGGAGGATTTGCCCCGCGGGAGGGATGGATCGGGGGCACATCAAGCGGGTGCAATCATACTGCAACATCTGGGAAGCGACGCACACCTGTCCCCGATTTGTCCCTTCCAGCCGAAAACCTGCCGCAAAAAGGTAGCACCAAGGCCCCGGTCACACTGGGGGGAAAGATGCGGCTGAAGTATGGCTTTTTTGAGCCGCATCAAAAGAGAAGCGCTGCGGCGGGATCAGACAGATCCCCTGAGCTGCCGCGCAGTTGCTCCCTGGCATGATCAGATGCTAGGGGGAAGCCACAGATTGGTGAGCGAGGCGAGCCCACTGCACATGCATGTGCAGTTCTACAGGGCCTCCGTATCCTGCAGGGAGATGGGCGTGTCGGCAATCAGACGCCGGCCCGTGCTGCGCATCAACAGGTAGGTAGTACTCTTTTGGTTCTCCGTTTTTGCGGCGGGTTTTTGGCTGGAAGGGACAGATTGGGGACAGGTGCGTGCCACTTCCCAGATGTTGCAGTATGATCACGCCCACTTGATGCACCCCCGATCCCCCCCCCCGCAGGGCAAATCCTCTCGTGTGACCGGGGCCCAAAAGAGTACTACCTATCTGTTGATGCGCAGCACGGGCCGGCGTCTGATCGCTGACGCGCCCGTCTC
This sequence comes from Gekko japonicus, assembly GCF_001447785.1. NCBI lineage: Eukaryota > Metazoa > Chordata > Lepidosauria > Squamata > Gekkonidae > Gekko > Gekko japonicus. Next base: position 4,007 of record NW_015163760.1, on the reverse strand, counting down.
CCTGCAGCATACAGAGGCCCTGTAGAACTGTGCATGCGCACACATGCACAGTGGGCTCGCCTCGCTTACCGATCTGTGGCTTCCCTCTGGCATCTGATCATGCCGGGGAGCAACTGCGCAGCAGCTCGGGGGATCTATCTGATCCCGCCACTGCACTTCTCTTTTGATGTGGCTCAAAAAAGCCGCACTTCAGCCGCGCCTTTTCCTCCAGTGTGACCGGGGCCAGAAGTAACCTTAGAGAATAGCTACTCAGGAGGCTGTTCCTTTTTCATCAGCAAGGGTGGAGGCTGATCCAGGATCTGTGTTTGTGTGTGAGTGTTTGCCTCTGGAGTTTGTTTCCCTAGTTTTAATCTTGCCACCCCTGACAGAAAACTTTCAACACTACTAAAATGTTTCTTAATATCTAGCCCTGGCTAACCCTCCGAAGTAACCCCCAAGGCTTCATGTTAAAGATATTTAAAAATCATGATAATCAGTTTTGACTCTTGGCTGCTTCCATCCAGAAGGAACAAGAACCTGATTTTATTGGGTTGGGGGGAGGGAGAGCTTCTCCACCTGGTTCCACATCTCCATGTATCCAGTTCTGTTCTTTTCTGCTTTGAGACTCTAGGATTAACTCCAAGTAAACATTTCATACAATAACAGATTGCGGGGGGGAATCCTGAATTCTCGGTGGTTTTGATTTCCAAAAATATAATTCTTCAATTAGCATAACAAGCCACCTATTGTCTTCACTTCACTTGTTACTGTAACTCTGTCAAGAGGAAGGCCTTGTTAGCTGAAATGTAATAATTACCATTAAATCCACTATACCAGTTCAAGATGTCTGCAGGTGACAAGTGATTAGAAGATTTTGGTGGTCCTGAGGCTGCCTGTCTCAAGTACTTCTGCTATTCTCATTATGGTATTTTTATGAGAAAGGGGAGAGAAAGAGAGTAATGGTATAAGCTGGTAGGCCAGCATGTACAGTTGCCAACTCTGGGTTTGAGGGGTGGAGCCTGGGGAGGGGGAGGGACCTCAGCAGGGTGTAGCGCCCTAGAGTTCATCCTCCAAAGCAGCCATTTTCTCTAGACAAACTGATCTGATCATTTGGAGATCGATTGTAATAGCGGGAGATCTTCAAGTTCCACCTGGAGGCTGGCAGCCCTGCCAGCATGTCATCATATTCGCCTGGCATCCACCAGGTTGAGGGCCTTCTTTGTGGTGGCCATGTCCTGGTGGAACCAGCTGTCAGAAAGTACGTGGGCCCTGCAGGATTTATATAAGTTCCACAGGGCCTGCAAAGCAGAGCTCTTCCATTTAGCTTTTCATTAGTCGGGTCTGTTTACCTGGTCTGTCTTTTAGTCTTATTTTTATTATTTTTAATTGATATCTGTTAATATTTTAGCTATTGCTAGCTGCCTCAGGACCCCTTGGTGGTGAGAGGCAGCATGTAAATTTTTAATAATAATAATAATAATAATAATAATAATAATAATAATAATAATAATAATAATAATCATCTATCCTTGGATTTATATCCCGCTCAGGGCGGCTGCAGTATAGCTGGTCTGATGCATAAGAAATCCCAGCCCTTGCTTGGGCTAGAATTCTCAGAAGCACCACTTCTGAGTACACTCTCACACATTCATTCATTCATTCATTCATTCATTAATTAATTCATTCATTCATTCATTGGAGCTAAGGATTTTATTTAGAATGTTTATATCCTGCAGGTCTTCAGATGGCTCAAGAAAGTTGAGATACAGTTCTGAAATCAAGTGCCAAGATACTCGATTCAAAAATTGTTTCAGCCTCTTCTGCACTATTGCAAAGGGAGGGATCTTAGGGTGCACTGTTACACCATGCAGTACCACTATTTAGCATGGAGTGGAAAGGTCTTTGATCATACTAAGGCTGAGCAGAAACAGATTCACTTACAGACAGAACAAGTGTTGCCTCTGTTTGCTGTTTGTTATTCTGTAGCTCCTTGTAATAAAACTTGAGAACTCAGTACTAATATAAGCCATGCCTCATGTTTTAGCACTGTACAAGCCCTGTGCTAGGCCTAAAAGGACAAACATAGAAGACCCACCGTTCAAGCTGAATGGTTGGGCTGCCCCAGTTTGGTGCAATAGTTTGTAATAACTATTTTCTTCACTTGCTTCTTTTTCTTTCTTTTCCCCCTTTTATTTACATTTCTTTTTCTGGTGCTGCCATTTCCCCCCGCAGAATTACAATCGTCCTCCCATCATGGCCCTGGCTGTCCCAGTGGCTGTGAAATTCCTGCAAAGGGGTAACAAAGAGCTGTGTAGGAACATGTCGAGTTATCTTTCCCTGGCTGCCATCAGCAAAGCAGATCTACTGGCTGAGCACACAGAAACCATTGTAAAAAGTGTCCTGCGAGGTAAGAAAAAGCGTATTCACTCTGTTGGGTTTATCATTGGTTTTTCATGCATTTATCTATTTACTTATGAAATGTATAGTCCACCTTTCTCTCCGAGACTCAAGGCGAATTACACAGTGTAAGTCAATGCAATCAAACAAATGGGACATACATGTGATTTTCAAAGGCTTTGATCCTTGACAGCAATAAGATAGCTTCCTCGGTGTATGTATGTATCTATTCCGAACATTCGTAGCCTGCCTTTCTACTTAGAAGCAGTGAACAAGACACATTGCACCTTCACGTAGACTTCTGGTGGCGACAGAAGCTGGGCAAGTTGGCTGGGATGATGGGCAGGGAGGGAAGACCCTCTTGCTCTCAACTGCAGATGGGATGCATCTGATAAGCTGGACCAGCCCTTGTGTACACACTGCTTTAAATATACAAGGGTGAGTCAAGAATGAGTCAGTAGACTCTAAGAAAACCATAGTCTTTTGGTCTGCAGTGATAACTCTTCAGCCTAGAGAGCCAGTTTGGTGTAGTAGTTAGGAGCACGGACTGTAATCTGGGAGAACCGGGTTTGATTCCCCACTCCTCCACGTGCAGCTGCTGGTGTGACCTTGGGTCAGTCATAAGTTCTTTCAGAGCTATTCTCTCAAGGGCAGTTCTCAGGAGAGCTCTCTCAGCCCCACCTACCTCACAGGCAGTGTTCCCTCTAAGCTGAGTTAGTGTGAGCCAGCTCACATTTTTTTAGCCTCTGGCTCACACAGTTTTGTCTCCGCTCAGGAAGGTGGGCTCCAGAGCAAACTGATTTATGCAGTAGCCAAATCACTTGCTCACAACTTTAATGCCAGTAGCTCACAAAGTAGAATTTTGGCTCACAAGTCTCCATAGCTTAGAGGGAACATTGCGTGTCTGTTGTGAGGAGGGGAAGAGAAAGGGGATTGTAAGGCACTCTGAAACTCCTTTGGGTAGTGAAGGGCAGAGTATAAATCCAATCTCTTCTCTCTTCTTCTTCATATGGAGCAGTTCATCCCATTTTCAGCAGCACAGTTCAAGGAAGTTGTTGCTCAGTAGAAAAGGGTTCAGAGGAGAGCAAAGAGGTGCTCAGGCTGTTCTTTTTTGTTTGTTTGTTTGATGGTTCACAATCACAAGTTGGGAAGGCTGAAGGAACAGGGTTCTTCCTCAGAGGAGAAGATTGTGGTGATGCATTGACAGTAAAAATGTCCTCGCTTTTCATGTGTTTCTTTTTTAAAAAATTCTAAGTCAGCTTGAATTCCCCACAAACTTGAGGTGTTAATTAATAACAGGATCCGCTGCAAGCCCGAAAACCACAATAATGTCCTTGCACAGCTCTCGTTTGTCCAGTAGGGCTTGTTGAGAACATCCTGGTGGGTAGTATCACATGGCCATTCACTGCAGGCCATGTCACGGTTCCACTATGACCTTATTCATGTAGGTGGTTGTGAAAGTCCATAAAGTGGAACCTAGTCTTATCCAAATTGGTAATGAGTCTTATTTAGATGGGTAATGGAATTGCATCTGGCAGATATTTGGGAGCCGCCTGCATAGTCTAGGCCAGCTCCAGCTAGTCAGAGCTTGGAAGATAAGCAGGGTCATGTAACGATATGAGCTTATGTTT
>NW_015163759.1:70454-75155 GCF_001447785.1 Gekko japonicus | reverse complement strand
ACAGCCAATATCCAATTCCCTAACGTTTTACCTGTCCTGTGGCAGAGTTGTTAAAGACCGAATCATTCTAAAATCTGGGCGTGAGCTTGCAGACGCAATCCTGGCCAAATAGAATTCTCTCTTTGTGGCCTTGACTGCTATCTCGTTGGATCTCATAAGCATCCTATAGGATGCTCTTGTTGCTTCGTCGTGAGCACGGCACCACTGTCTCTCTAGCCATCTCAGCTCTTGCTTCATAAGCCGCAGCCCCTGGGAATACCAAGGGGCCTGCCTGGAGCGAGGGCGCAGAGGGCGCCAGGGAGCGATCTTGTCGATGGCTGTGGAGAGTCGGCTATGCCAGTCCTCCACAAGTTCATCTAACGAGCCGCCAGGGGGCTTTGGATCCCGCAGAGCCATCTGAAGCCGTACTGGGTCCATTTGGCTTCGCAGCCAGGTTAAAAGCTGCTCGCCGCCTAAACAGGGTCAGGGTGGAACATTCAGATGGGCCTTCAGGGCATAGTGGTCCGACCATGGTACTGCCAATGCAGTAATCCAGTCCACTGTCAACCCAGTTGCGAAGATCCAATTGAGTGTGTGCCCTGCCCGGTGTGTGGGGGACAATATAAGTTGGTAGAGTCCCAGTGCCGCCATGGATGATATTAGGTCCGCTGCCTGACTGGAGGTCGCGTCATCAGCATGGATGTTGAAGTCACCCAGGACCAACAGTCTAGGGTGCTCCAGCACCCTGCCTGATACGGTCTCCATCAGGGATGGCATGCAATTGGCTGGTGCGTTAGGCGGTCGGTACACCAGCCAGATTGCCAAACTCTCCTCGGCCTCCAGCACCAGACCAACACACTCAATGCCCGTGATCTCCAATGGTGGGAGCGCCCTGAAGGAGTAAGCCTCCCAAATGAAAATCACCACTCCCCCCCGCCCCCTAGTCCATGATTGGTGGAGGACTGAGAACCCTGGCGGGGCAAGTTGAGAGAGAGCTATGGTCTCCCTGTCCCGCACCCAGGTCTCGGTCACGCACACCAGGTCTACCTGCTGTTCTATGACAAAGTTCTGAAGGGCTATAGTCTTATTATTAATAGACCTGGTGTTGCACAACACCAATTTATTTATTTATTTATAATTTCAATTTATAGCCCACCCTCCCCGCAACGCGGGCTCAGGGCGGCTCACAGATAGGCATAAGCCAACACATAAAAACAGGTTAAAACCATATAAAACCATCACTACAATGTTACAACATATTAAGTCCTCTAGATGTTCCAGATGACGGAGGGGGGTTCTCAATCCTGGCCCCCACTCCTTTGGGATGGGTCGCAGGCTGGAAGGGCACCAAGCCATCCTATTTCTCCACATCCTTCCCTTAACACTCTGCGTGGACCCACCGCTATACTTCCCCCTCCCCAAGAGCACTGGAATCTGCTGCTCCAGCATTGCTGCCTCAGCCAGTCTACGCAGTACATTGGTTATCGGCTGCTACTGTCGTACGGATACCAACAACTACTAGCACTTTAGTATGATTTTATAATTTGTTTTAATTACAACTTACGTTTTTAATGTAATTACCTGTTTTTATGTAAGCCACCCTGAGCCGGCTTTGGCCGGGAGGGAAGGGTAAAAATCTGAATGAATAAATAAATGAAATAAATACAATACAATAAAATAAACTCTACAGGATTTCAGAGTAGCCTCAAAGTAGGGATGCTGTGAATTTTGCCACAAATATGTTCAACACATGTTCGAACATCAAACTTAGTGTGTTTGAAGGTGTTGGTCAGATATGAGCTGATCACCCAGCATGTTTGGTTTGTGTTGAACAGCTGTGAATGCCAACAAACCCAGAACAGTAGGACTTTATTAAAACACAGCATCTATTTATGTCTGATTTATATGATTTTTGACAGTTTTCTCTATTTCAACAACTGCCTGCTGAGTGGAGCAGTTGTGCAGCATAATGGGGTGGGAGCAGCACAACTCAATTGGGCTGTGTGAGAATATAGATGCATGAAAAGCCAATTGCTCTGTACTGCATGTTTATGAAGGAAAACAGTGAAGCAACGCGCTGAACAGCTGTGAATAGGTCGACATACAATTGAACTAGTCATTGAAAAACCACTGTCCTCTTTGAGACCAGTAAACAGGATGTGAACCAAACCAGTGGGTGTTCAAGCAACCCTGCCTGAAAGTATGTTAATAATTTGGGAGTTACATTTCTAGCCCCTGTTTCTGGGGTCAGCAGAATAAATGTCTAGTGATGAGGATGCTTTCGGAGGGAAGGTGGCATGGTGTAGTCCAGTCTCATCAGATCTCAGAAGCTAAGCAGGATCAATACTTGGAAGGGAGACTTCCAAGGAAGACACTGCAGAGGAAGGTAATGGCCAACCACCTCTGCTTCTCACTTGCCTTGAAAGCCTCTTGCTGGGGTTGGGATAAGTCGGCTGTGACTTGATGGCACTTTAAATGCACACAATGAGGATGCTTCAGACTACAGATATACCGAAATGTAAGTCTTTCTCTCTGTTTGGTGAGTATTGGTGCTTGTGTGCGTATGCCTGGAAGTCATGGTTGACTTCTGGTAATCCCTAGAGGGGCTCGGATGTTTCAGAGAGGTGGCTTATTATTGCCTGCCTCTGTGTCCCAGCTCTGGTATTTCTTGGAGGTCTCTCTTCCAAGTACTTGGCAGGGTTGGCTCTGCTTAGCTGCCAAGATCTGATGAGATCAGGCTTGCCTGGGCTATCAAGGTCAGGGCAAAATGTAAGTCTCTTGATTACAATAGATTTCATATATTTTGTATCTTTTTGAGTTCCTTTGGGTAGAAACGTATAAATGGAAAAGGAAGCTACAATCTGAGCCTTAATACAATGCCAGAAATTTAAGATAATGTTCATCTCCATAGCCACAAAAACCAACCCAAGAAGAGTCCAAATGAAGTGGTCACATTTAAAAATTTCACATACCGAGTAAATGGAAGAAGTGGAAAATGACAGAAATGGTCATGTGGCAGAAAGGCCTGGCGGCTGCAGCTCTCTTATAAATATTTAACTGAATCCTCTAACTGGTCTCCTGTATTCCACATCACATTGTCAAGTCTCTGGAAGACAGTGTGAAGGTTTGGTGGGTTTTTTTTTTGGGGGGGGGTTGCATTTGATCTTTTTTTATCATCATCAAGCAATTGTTTTTTGCTTTCACCCTCTGTCATAGCAAAGCTGATGAATGACAGCCCGAGAAATGTTCTACAAGAGACCTGATTGCTGGGAGGTTTTTTTTGTTTTTTTAAATGGTGTTGGAAGATGTTCTACAAGAGACCTGATTGCTGGGAGTTTTTTTTAAAAAAAATGGTGTTGGAAAATATACTGCAGTAGGGACACACTTTTGATTCCTCATGGCTGTGGGAGAGGGGAACCTTGAAAATTCAGAAACCATTTCTTTAAAGCACACATAATGGCTGCCTTTCACACTCCTCCTTAAAAGAGCCAAGTGGAGTGACAACTTTAAAAGGCCTCTCTAATTTAAAAAGAACTAGACTTTGACATCCTTGATTAACAATGCAGCAACTGGAAGGAGACTTGACAGAAAAGATGACTGAGGCGATCCTCTCAGAGAAACAAACAGCTCATTTACAAATTACACTTCATTAGGCTGCAGCAGATTAATCCAATTGTAGATAGCAAAATGTAACTAATGCTGCATAATTTGGATGGAAAGGCCAGTAAAACTTAATTTCCCCTAAAATCACATTCTTTGAATAGAGTATCTTTCTCCCATTCCTTCCCCCCATCAAAGTACAGGAAAGTATTAAAGTGGTCTCTGGAGAGGAGAGACAATGTAGTTTGGCTCTGAGGCAAAGGATTAGAAGCTGTTCCTGCGCCACAAGCTTATTTAAATTTATTATTATTATTTTCTCCAAAAGGCACCCACAACATATTGCGTTGGAGCTCCTGGACATAAATTGTTCTTAATGCTAAATTAGTTTCCTGACATTAAGCTAAATCTAAAGAGACTTAGCTTCACAATCAGCCTTTAATTCCTGAAGCAACAAAAATTTCCCAAGTGAGCAGAAGTGCCCCATCTCTTCAACAAGAGTAATGTGGGGCTCATTCAATGGTGTCACTTTGAAATCATACCCACATCATGTCTTCTTCAAGGGAATTACTGGTGTTCCATGGACACTTGTAGAGTCCAAATATGCCAGGAAAATAAAACAGTATCTCCTTGACCTCGATTAAAGTGCACTTTATTATAAAGCTGGGATACAGGATTGTCCCCATTTGGAATACAGTGCTAATGTATGTATGTAGTGTAGGCTATGAGCACAGATGGCATTTGTAATGTATCCATATCAGACCGTGTGCGTGGCCATTTCGCCATGTGGTCAGGTGAAGCAACCGAGCTTCACTCTCAGGAACAATGGGACAAGCGGATCCTAGCCGGCACCTATCGGCAGGCTAGGCTCCTGGCCGAGAGCCTATGGAACTCTCGGCTACTGTAAATAGCCAATCACTTGTGTGTGGGTGTGTTTGGGGAGCGGGGCTTGTGGACATATAAACCAGCCTGTGAGCTGGGTGCTCTTGTCTTGTTCTGAGCTGAAATAAAGTATGAGAGCTGAAATCACTAGTAAGTCTCAGTACTTTTCACTGGCGATGAGGATGGGATTCTAACTCCCATGAACAACGACCCGGACGAAGATTCGAGCACCGCATCAAGCCC
>NW_015163759.1:39437-68014 GCF_001447785.1 Gekko japonicus | reverse complement strand
GGCCGAGAGTCTATGGAACTCTCGGCCACTGTAAATAGCCAATCACTTGTGTGTGGGTGTGTTTGGGGAGCGGGGTTTGTGCACATATAAACCAACCTGCGAGCTGGGTACTCTCGTCTTGTTCTGAGCTGAAATAAAGAATGAGAGCTGAAATCACTAGTAAGTCTCAGTACTTTTCAGCATTATAAGAGGATTAAGACAGAGTAATGGAGGATAGGTCCATCAGTGGTTATAGCCATATTCAGAGACAGTAAACCTCTGAATACCCAGTGCTGGGGGCAACATCAAGGGAAGTCTTGATCTCTAAGCCCTGTGTGTTGGCCCTCCACATGGCAAGTGGTTGGACACTGTGTGAAACAGGAGGCTGGACTAGATGCATTGCTGGTGTGATCTCCCAGGATTCTTATGTTCTTATGAAGTTCCCTTAGTTTTCATGTGTTGTGTTGCATTTGATCATTTTCATCATCATGTGTTGTCATTCTCTGGCTCATAGTCATTTGATAGTAGACCTGAGGTTTTACACTATCGTCAGGCCATTTTTATACATTTTTTAATACTATGTATATATGATTAACAAAAAATGATGCTGGAAAATGTGGTAATTATAACAGAAACAAACTGTCACATGGAAACAGAAAATTATGTGAATCACAAGTTCAATTTGCAGAAGCAAAAAGTAAAATCAAAATGGAGATTTTTATGAGTTGAACCAGCAAGGATGAGAAGTCTTACAGCATTTGCAGGAGAGAGATACCTAGAAAGATCTACAAAATCACCTGTGTCTTAAACCATTATTTAATCATAATCTTAAAGTTAACTGGGACATGGTAAAGCTATGAGAGAAATAACTGAGAGAGGGGGAATGCTGTGTCAAGTCACTGTGTCAAATTGGTAACAATTCATTTTTCATGTTTAGTGCATGCAAAAAATTTTGACTGTAAATCTGCATACAATTGGTTGCTTAAATCTCATTGTACTGAAGGGAGGAGCTTCAGTTCAGTACTAGAGCATGACCTTGGCATGAAGAAGGGTCCATCCATAGCATCTCCAGGTAAAAGGATCAGATAACAGGTCATATGAAACACCTTCACCTAATAACCTGGAGAGCTGCTGCTAATCTGTGTGGACAATACTGACTGTGGTGGATAGGGTTGCCAAATTGACTCACCCCAGGGAGCGGGGGAACCTTGCCGGCGTCCGGGAGTTCGGGACAGACGCGCTCGCGTGCGAAGCGCGCGCACGCCGGCAGCACGTCGCCGGAAGTGACGTGTGACGTTGCTGACGTTGGGGGTGTGGCCAGGCTCATCGGGGGGGAAACCATATGGCCCCGATTCCACCGGGGCGGAAATCGGGGCCTCTGAAGTGGGGGATTCCCCGCCCCCCGGGCCCATTTGGCAACCCTAGTGGTGGACCTAGGGTCTCATTCGGTATAGGGCAGCTTTGTATGGTCACTGCAGCCTTACAGTGCAATCCTTAACAGAGTTATACCCTTCTAAATCCATGGAAGGCAATGAGATAAGAATGGTATAACTCTTTTTAGGATTTCACAGTTAATCACCTGCTCCAGGGGTCTGTAACCTATTGCCCTAGAAACAAATATGGCTTAAAAAAAAAAGAAAATGAAAATTTTAATATTAAGGTATATTGGAGGGGTAGGCAGGATTCTACAGTTACCAGTGTGTGTGTATCCATATCTATCTACCCGTCCATCTGTCTGTTATTTCCCCCCCAAAAAAACTGGTGTTTTTGGTTGCAGATACTTTAGGGGTTATTAATCAACATGTCAATTATCACTAATACTAACCTTGCAGTTATCTAAATGGACTTTCTTATACTGTTTCTTTGCTGCCCTCATTCTCTGAATTTTCACATAGTTTGGCTCTTTGATTTAAAACGTTTGCTGATGGCTGATCTACACAATGGATCAGTGAAGCAGGCTGCTATTGTTCTAATTATGAAGAGGGAACAGTTTGAAGATCAAACTGGGACTTGGCTGGTGCCTCCTAGATCGACATATGAAGTTGCCTTACACTGCTCCACTTGGCTCAGTACTCTCTGCTTTGACTGGCCTGGACCAGTGATATTACAAATGCGCAGGCAGAGATCTTTCATAGCTCTGCCCTTTGAAGCCCCTTTGAATTACAGATGTCAGCGTTTCGACCTTCTGAAGACTTAAAGCTTCTAAAGATGCCACCTTGCACCTAGGTAAGATTGACAGCTATCCATATGCCATCGTTCTCTACTGTACCTCCGACCTGGTAGAACAGCCTACCCATTGAGCTCAGAAAGGCTCCCATTCTTCTATCGTTCTGAAGAAAGTATAAAATAGAATTGTTCAGGAGGGGATTTTTTAATGAAGAGAATGGGTTTGTAGTTACCATCTGTGAAATTTTACTCAGTTTTCACTGCATTGTTAATTAAATATATTATACTGTTTTTGTTGCATTGTTCTTCAGTGCCGCAATTGTGCTTTATTGTATGTATCATACAGTTTTCTAGTGAATCCTCCACTTCTGTAATCCAGTTTTTATTGTAATGCTTGATGTATGCGGTTCCTATTGCATCATTTTTACAGTGTGATCTGCCTTGAGTCTCAGCAAGGAAGGCAGACTACAAGTGATGGAAACAAAAACAGAAACAGTGGTATGTAAAACATGTGCTCTGTCAGGGAGCCCTGCACCCAAATACAGCCTTCCAAATTTTTAGCCACTGGAGCATCCTGGCCTTCAGACATTCATATAGAAAACTGCTTAGTTCTGGAACTGGCATACCCTGACATGGGTTTTATTAGAAGTAGAAAGACATACACTTGTAGGGTTTTTATCCAAATAATCTCCCAGTCTATTACGGAGAGAGGTAGATAATGACTCTAATAGCAAGGAAGATTCAGAGGTAGGATGGCAAATTATTGGTTTCAGCTCATTCAGTGAATCTGATATGACAGAAGGTTATTACTACAATTTGCACCAGGAGCTGATATGGATATCACCCCATCCTCCATTACCTCTGTGGCTTTACAGGCATATACATAGGTATAATTTGCATTTTATAACAGCAAGAAGCTACATCCTGTACCTTCCTAGCAGTTATTTCTCTTCATAGTTACATTAAATTACCTAGCTTTGTATCTAACAGTGTATCTGAGGATTACAATACCACTCCCAAATTACTCTACCTTGTCCCTTATGGCTTTATCAAAATGGTGAGCCTGAATTCTCATCCCCTCCATACTCTGTTTGGCTCTGCGCACAGCGGTAACCAAAGCGAACTCCATTTTTTAAAACTGTCCTTTATGTGTCCTTGAAAAATACTGCAATGGCTTTGAGGCACTTCCTGATACAAGCTTTAGATGTCCCTAATTTGTTTTTTCCCCTCCCCAAAATGCCCAGGGGCAATTCAGAAATAGCTCTTTGCAAATGAATGTTAAAATAAAAATCTTAGTTTACATTTCTATAGCATCTGTCAGCCTAAGGGATTTCAAAGTGCTTTACAGGCCATCACATAGACATTCACAGAGATGGGCTTTAGGCCTGTAATAGGCTGGGCCCGAGGTCTTGAGAGGTTGGGAGTATTACACAGAATACTGCCATAAGCCACAGGAGGATGGATATTTTCAACATCTGGACCTTGGTGAACCAATAACTGTGCCTAATAAATTAAGTTCTTTTTCTTCACAGCCTACGCTGCTTGCATACGTAGCTGTACAAAATCGATACTATCATGTATGAAAATCTCATGAGTGTCTATTTTTGCCATAGATACTAGAGCTATGTGCTAATCAAAAGATGTCAGAATTATGGGTAGGGAACATTATCCCCTAATCTGTTTTGGCTTCAGATTTCATCACATAGCCAAATATCTGCAAAGGCTTTAAGCCATCACTTGGGCATCTCTTTGCTCCAGTGAGGTTTTTTTGGGGGGAAAAGTACACAGAAGCTAGAAAAGGTGCACAGAAGTCACTGCTGCCAGAACCACAGCAAAAAGTTTCTGTGGAGTCCTTCAGTGAAATCTTTGTTCCTGCAAGTCCCTGTTACATTTGGCAATGTCACCTGAGCCTAAAAATAAGATGCCAATGCATGCCACTGGTTATATAAACAATGCTAGCTCTCCTCATTTTGACATCATGAGTTGCTTGGAGAAAGACTTGTCCTTGTAGCATGGCAATTGCAAGCAGCTACCTACACATCAGGGTAAGCAAAGGGTTGTTTTTTTTTGTTAAAGAAGATTGAAAATGTTTTCCAAATTAGCATTTAAGTTCTTTCAGACATCACAGAGACTACATACAATGGGGCTATGCTGAAAATTTACCATGGGAATTACTGGGGTGGGGGGAATTCTATCCCAGGGATTATTAGCAAAAAGGACTGAAAATAAAACAGCTAGTAACTTCTGATACCAATAACTTTGAATACCAATTGTGAAAACAATGTGGCAGGGCTTTCATGACCTCTTAGAAAAGTTCTTCTGATGTCCTCAATTGTTTTAGAAGTACATGTGGATGCAAGGCATGCAGCCTGGCCAAGTTCGCACAATGAATACACACAGATAGAATACACACAGCTACCCTCTTGCCCATAATAGATTTGGCCCTTTCTGATTTACTGCTATTATGGAAACAAGGATGGCTGCATATATGCCCCCCACATGAAACTGTTGGTTCATACCAAGGATACCTCCACATGAACCTGTCCAAGTGGTCCATATTTCCTGGATAATCTATATATCTAATTCCCAAGGTGCCCCCTGCATGCTGATATCTAAATCCGCACATCGGGGGCACCTGGGGGACAGAGAGATTTTCCTGCACATGTGGGGCAATGCCCAGGTGTGCAGAAAAATCTGAAAACTGTAAAAAAAATATAGGGGGGATAATTAAATCCCCCCAAAAGTAAAAGAGCATCCCCTGTGCATGTGCAGGGAATGCACTTAGAACGGCTTTGCCGCCGGCACCACCAGAGAGGGAGAGGGGGAGCGGTGGGGGGAGAAGGCTTGGCTGGTCGGTGGCTGTAAGCGACTCAGCCCTCGCCACCGCCTGGGGGGGAAGGAGAAAGTTTGGCGGGCCGGCGAGGCCTTGCCGCTGCCACCGGGGAAGGATGGAGAAAGTTTGGCAGGCCAGCAAGGCCCCGCTGCCCCGGGGGAGAGGGGAAAAGTTCAGCGGGCCAGTGAGGCCTCGCTGCTGCTGCCGAGGGGAGAGGGGGGAGGGAGAATGTTTGGCAGGCCGGCGAGGCCTCACCGCTACCGAGGGAGGGGGAAAGTTCGGCGGGGCAGTGGGGGCTCACCCCCGGCGCTGGCGCGAGGGAAGGGGGAGGGAGAAAGTTCAGTGGGCCAGCGAGGCCTCGCCGCCGTCACTGCTGAGGGGGGGGGGAGAACGTTCGGCAGGCCAGCAAGGCCTTACCGCCGCTAGGGGAGGGGGGAAGCTTGGAGGGGTGCGGGCCTCACCGTGGGTGCTGAGGAGGGCAGGAGAGAAGGCTCACCTGCGGCTGCTTCCTTCTCCCGTGGAGCTTCTCCCCCCCCCGTGAGTATCGCGGGTCCCACTTCTTTTTTGATCTATTGTTGTTGTAAGATTTGGTATGCAAGAGGTGGCCAGAATATTAACAGGAAGGGCAGGTTCCCTGAGAACTTGGCAACAGTTGTACTACTTCATCCTTCCCTTTCAGTTCTGGCAGAGAGCTTCCCTGGACAATGGAAAGACTCAAAGCCACCTATTTTGGCATTACATCTGTCAGAATCCCACCCTGGGTCTATGTGTTCTCACATGCATGTTGTGTGTTTGCCTGCGTTCAAAAGCATAGTTCCTTTTCATTGCCAGAACCCCTCTCAAGTAACCAGTGCTTTGGGGTACCCTGGTAAGGCTGCCTCTGAGCAAGTACAAAGGGCAGAGCTTCAGATTACTTTAGCTCCCTGTGTGTGTATGTGCATGTCCTTAGCATGCAGGACTGGTCCTCAGCAGGTGGGTGGAATTTCAGACACAAGCTGCGGTCACACACACTAAATAATCCACTTTCCAGCTGGATTCTGCCAGTTCACACAGTAAAAATCCAGTTGGAAAGTGCAGTGAAAGTGGATTATTTAGTGTGTGTGACCGCAGCCACAGTCTACGTTCTTAAACAGGAAAGAAGCTTTATTACTAAAGATTAAATTAGAGCACATATATGGAAATGGAAAATAACTATCATAGTAGGAGAATACAAATCTAAGGAAATAAAAAAAAACCCCATCAATCTATCTAGGTTGCATTCCAAAACAGTTACCAAATATATCCCACCCCCTTCCTGTGCTGTTACTGGGGAGGATGAGGCCAACTGGTCACCACATCTGGACAAACTATTTGAACCCAGAACAATTGAAGATTTCACCTTTGAATGATTGGCCCCCCAATCCAGAGTTAGGAATCCTGCCCCTCATGGGAGATGCTCAGTTCTCTGCCAATGGGGCCCTCTGGCAGGTAGCCCTTGTCTCTCTCTCCCCACCACGTTTTATGATGCACTCATCAGACACCGTTGGCAGGTAGGCCAAATTGTCTGGTTTTCTTACTGAAACCAAGTTCCTGTTTTCTCTGACCCCCCCCGGCAACTAAACAGTTGCCATGGTTTCAGGGACCCCCAACCATAACAACATCCCCCCACATTCATATGAGAAGCAGCTGATACAAACCCTTTCTTGGCGTAGACATGGTGGTGGTGTTTCGCTGATGTCAGAGAATGGAATAAAATGGAGGGGAATGGCACAGATTGGTTCAAAGTCCTACTGTAGGTTGCAGACTAGACTCATGTTTGCTTCACAACGCAAAGGAAATTCTCCATAGTTCATAGAACTAGCCTTCCAAAAGCTAGCTGATTCTTTGTCTCTGCAGAATTTCCTAGGCTTTTATCTGATCCATCTGGAATTGGCTGTCATTTTCTCTCTCTGTATCTTCCCCTTCTGTAACTCGCACATGAAACCTACTGACCTGTGTTAAATGGCATCGAGAAGGGCAACCACTTTCTATTTCAACTCATATTTGCTGGCATCTCAAGGTTGCTATTCATTTTGGCAAGCCAAAAGCTATAATTCACATTGAATTAGACTTAGCATTTCAAGAACAGCAGCTTTGGGAGCTCAGGCAGGAATCTGGATTCAGATCACATGGGTTCTGCAGAGCATCTCCAAGTTTCAAATGGAATTCAGAGGTATCCATGGCTCTATCTATTCAGCCTTCCCCTGCCGATAGGAAAGGTAAAGAAGCTGAATCTGATACCAGGAGTTCTGAAGACTTTGCTTGAGCAGCTCTCAAGATAAGTTATGGTAGGGTACTCTGTGCTAGATTTTAAGGAAAAAGCTCTGTAACATGGGTGAAGACAGTCCCTCAAGTATCCTCCATTTGGACTGTAAAGGACCCTTACAGTATCTTTTGGAAATTAATGTGATTTTAAGAGTGAGCTTCTTTCACTACATTTTTATGCCCATGCATAGAGATCCCAATAAAAAATGCATACACAAAGCACCAGCTTTTGAAAGACACATGTTAAAATACAATCCCCCTTGAAGATGGCAGGTGCAAGGCCAAATTCTCTTTGCCACTTGCATATTTTAAAGGCAAAAGCAGTGGTTTCTGCTTTTTGCATGTCTTTATCAACTGAAGTGCCGTGCATATATTTACTTTGCTATCAGTACATGAGTGCAAAAGAAGGGTCTTCATTAGTGATAAAATAGAGAACTGTGATTTTTTTTCTTTTTTAGGTTGTGTACATCAGTCCTGAATAATAAATTATTAGAATTCTCCCCACCTGATAAAGAGTAGTACGATTACAATCAGTTTCTATGGGATCAATTTAAATTGCCTTACCTACTAATAAGGATGGAAAGCTAGGGAGAATGTGAATGACCAGTTGTTCCAAGGTCCATCCTAGCTAGTGGAATCCAGCCAGAAAAGTTGAAATCAATACTGACTGTGGTTATCAATGGCTCCCTATAGTACTTGTTGGCCTTAAATCTGCAGTCATTTGGCTCAAGCTTATAATAAACAACTCTTGACTTTGAGTTGCATGCATAATTAAATTAGTGTCTAGTCTCCAGCTTGTCCTTTCAGAAAAGTGTTGTCAAACTGTTTACTGCCACAAAGCTTCACGTCTGCCTGGAGGCTCTTATATTCCTAATTCTGTCAATCTTTGTTTTTCCTGAGGTATATCGCTCCAAAGCTGCTCTTGTGACTCTGGTCAACAGCCCATGCCTAGACATTAAGAAAAATATTCTCCTGGTTCTTTTAATTCTTCCACTGGCTTTTGATGCTGTTGATTGGATAGCGATCAATCCATGAGCTGTCAAGACTTTCAAGTACTGCTCTGGTTCTGCTGGAGGTTCCTGCCTTATTTCATTAATATCAAACTAGGTGGGTTCAATCAAAGTGGAATATTCTTCTAAAATTCATGTTGCTTTGGTCTCATCTACTTGACATTCATTCTGGAAGTGTTTTAATACCACAGCCACAGTTATTATGTATTCCTGTGATTCCTTTATTATCACAATATTTTAATTCCACAGTGGCCAACATTTTTGGCCACCAAAGACCAAAGTATGAGAGGGTGCCTTGCTAGTTTGTACTCTGTGCCACTGGCACTCAGCGTCCTGGCATGGTTTTGTCTGTAGTCCACTGAGTTGGAGAGCAACAAGTAGTGCATTGACGATGGTACAGACAGCAATATAACCCTGAGTCTGCCGAAACAAGGCCCATAGGTCCAGGAATTGTAGAATCTCAACCTAGTGCTGCTCATGTTTTAACAGGTTGACAAATTTTGGGAAGGGTCTATGGCTCAGTGGTAGAACATCTACTTTGCATGCAGAAGGTCTCAGATCCAATCCTTGGTATCTCCATTTAAAAAGATCCACTAGTAGGTGATATGAATAACCACTATATAAAAACCTTCACCCCAAAAGCCCAGGTTAGCCTGATCTCATCAGATCTTGGAAGCTAAATAGGGTTGGCCTCAGTTAGTACCTGGATGGGAGACCAGCAAAGTAGTCCAGGGTTGCTACGCAGAGTCAGGCAATGGCAAACCATCTGTGTTTGTTCCTTGCCTTGAAAACCCTGCGGGTCATCTGTGACTTGATGGCACATTCCACCACCCACACTCTGGTAAGTCTTTGTCTGATTAGACAATACTGACATAAGAACATAAGAGAAGCCAATGTTAGATCAGGCCAAAGGCCCATCCAGTCCAACACTCTGTCACACAGTGGCCAACAATACCAGGTGCCATCAGGAAGTCCACCAGTGGGGCCAGGACACTAGAAGCCCTCCCACTGTTGCCCCCCCAAGCACCAAGAATACAGAGCATCACTTGCCCCAGAGTCCCTATCCATACCTCGTGGCTAATAGCCACTGATGGACCTCTGCACCATATATTTATCTCATTCCCTCTTGGAGCCGTCCATGCTTGTAGCTGACACCACCTCCTGTGGCAGTGAATTCCATGTGTTAATCACTCTTTGGGTGAAGAAGTACTTCCTTTTATCCATTCTAACCCGACCGCTCAGCAATTTCATTGAGTGCCCACGAGCTCTTGTATTGTGAGAAAGGGAGAAAAGTACCTCTTTCTCTACCTATTCTATCCCATGCATAATCTTATAAACTTCGATCATGTTCCCCCCTCAGCCGTTGTTTCTCCAAGCTAAAGAGCCCCAAGCGCTTTAACCTTTCTTCATAGGGAAAGTGTTCCAACCCTTTTATCATTCTAGTTGCCCTTTTCTGCACTTTTCCCAATGCTATAATATCCTTTTTAAGGTGTGGTGATCGGAACTGTACACAGTTGGCTGTGGTCAGAAGACAGGCTTGGCGCAGTCTGGTCCTGCCCTTATTTTATCTGGTGTTATTTGTTCCAGAGAGGTTTATCCAAACATGCCACTCTTAACCCACCTCACTGTGTGCTCTCAGTCCATGGTTGACTATTCAGAATATTGCTGCACAGTAACCACAGAGTGGGTGGTCAGGTGGCATCATTTTTTTAAAATTGTCTTTCACACATGCGCAGAAGCATTCATTCCAAGCACCATTTTGGCAGCTCCACGATCCCTTCACCAAGTACTGCACCCCCTCTCAGCTTCCTTCGCTTTGCCTCTCTTCCTTGGAATGGGGGGGAGGACAATCACATAGGCAGACACTGGGGCCAAGCTGCACCCCAAAACAATCTTTAGACTATCCCAACTGACATATCCCGATGATAATGGGAGAGGGGGAATGGAATTGAACCCAGACGCTTCTGCCTGTCAGTGGGGCCGATATGCTGGCCACTCTGTCATGTAGAAACACCTGAGATCCTTCCTGCCCCCCTTTCCTTCACCCTGCTTGGAGGCGAATGGGAGATGTCAAATTATATGCAAATAATTTATGCTAATGACTTATGCTAATGATCCCCTGCACCTCTTTTTCTACGAAATCACCCCTGGACATATGCCATGTACTGGTCCAAAGCCCGGTTCTTGTGCCAGCTGCTCCAAAGTGAGGTGCTCCCAGGACAATCATACAGGCAGACAGTGGGACCTGGCTGTATCCCAAAACAATCTTTTGACCACCCCAACTGACACATCCCCATGCTCTGGAGACTGTCCCCTGCAAGATGACATACAGTGATGCCCGGTCCAAACACTGGTTCTGATGCCACAAGCTTCTATTCAGAGTTCCTCCCAGAGGCCTGTATTTCAAACAAGATTTGAATAAGGAAGTGCCCTCTGCACCCAAAATGAGGTTTGGACCACCACACTATATACACCCCCATGTTCAGTGGACTCTCCCTTTGAGTGGATATATACTGTTTCCTGGTCCAAAGCATGGTTCTTGTGCCAGCTGTTCTAAAGTGCGGTGCCCCCAGGACAATCACACGGGCAGACACTTGGGCCAGGCTGCACCCGAAAACAATCTTCAGACCACGCCAAATGACACATCACAACGCTCTGGAGACCGTCCCCTGCAAGAAGACATATAGCAGCACCCGGTCCAAACTCTGGTTCTGGCAGCACTTGCTTCTATTTGGGTTTCAACCAAAAGGCCTTTATTTCAAAGGTGATTGGAATAAGGAACTGGTCAGACAGCTTGCCCTCTGCACCCCAGAATAAGGTTTGGACTACTACATGTCAAGCCCAAAAGAGACAATAATATGACACCACTTATGGTCACATACAGCTCTCAACTCAAAACTTCTTAACACATCATCAGCAACTGACAGCCTCTACTGGATAATGACAGTACTCTTTCAGAAGTACCGAGGTGGGGGGCAAACCAGTGGCCTCTATAAGACCAACAAACTGTAATTTCTGGGTATAAGTAAGAACACAATGAATTGGCTTGTGTGGTGTGATAAGCAGCCAATATCTCTGTCAAACCCTGGGAGTTCCATTGTCCTGAGTACTGCAATAACTTGCGGTTCCGCAATCTCCCATTCCAGTTTGTTTCTGAAATTCCTTTGACATGAAACAGTTACTCTTAATTTTGGCCAGCTCAGCTTTTTCCTGGTCCAATTCACAGTGTTAATATTCCTCTGACAGTTATGAGATTTAAGATTTTTTTTAAAAATCATGGATATTTTATCTCTCTTAGCCACACAGAAAACCACATTGGGCGAAATGGCTGCTTTCTCAACATTTAAGACTGGAGCCTGCTCTCTAACACAGTTCATGCCACCCCAGTGGCTGTCTGTGTGTCCTCAGATGTGTGTTTTCAAAACAGAAATAGCGTATTTAAATTTTTTAAGCAGCCTGTGGGACAGATTCGGGGTTTTTTTTCCAGAAGAACATCCATAATGATAGAGCTAATGAGTATGCCCTGAAGTGATTTATGCTGTGCTTTTGCATCTGTAATTTATGTAAAACAGTTTTGCTTTCATCTTACCTGAAACTGGCTCATCTGGCTTCCTAAGGCCTACTTTCTAAATTGGCAATCCCGTATCTAGACTGCCCTGACCTGGATAGCCCAGGATAGCCCGATCTCGTCAGATCTCGGGAGCAAAGCAGAATTTGCCCTAGTTAGTATCTGGATGGGAGACTGCCTAGGAATACCAGGCAGGCAATGGCAAACCACCGTTGTTAATTTCTTGCCTTGAAAGCACTACGGGGTCGCCATAAGACGGTCACATCTTGATGGAATAGTCTTCTGTGTCAAAGGTGGGGGGGGATCCGTCCACAAGGAAAACTAGTTGAAGATTGAAAGCTTGTTGCCTAGCATTCTCCCTGACACACCAGATTCTCACTGCCTAGCATTCTCCCTGACACACCAGATTTCACCGTGCAGGGAACTTTCTTATGTGGAACTATATTTACTCAAATGAGACTCCACTTACTGTCAGAAGAACAACTCAAATATATGCTTTATGATTAGTGAGAACAAGGTCTAACTATGTCAGGAGGTACAGGACACCAAGATTCCATTAGCACAGGCTGCCTGTGATGGTTTTCCTGGGGGCAAGCCACTATTCCACAGGATTTTCTCCCTAGTTACAATGCAATCTTCCACCTACCCCATTGTTATAGGATTCCTACTACATTGCTGATCATAACTCCCTGATGAGGATAAGCATCAACCACGGCACTGTTGCACGTTCAAAAAGTGCCCAAGATAGAACTCGAGGTAATTCCTCCTTGCTAGTGGCTTGCAAGGATGTGTGGGGATCTAGGCAGGCTACAGCTGGGCCATTTCTGTCAACAAGAGCCTCTGCATGGGAGAGGTACATGCAGCTGCTAAAATCGTTTAAAAAAACTATGATCATTATACAAATCATGGCAGCTGCATATACAGCCTGCTCCCCTCCTGGGCATAAAGACACTGGTGCAAACAGTGTCTCTCCATAAGTTTGGTATTGGCCTATCTGTTTCCAAGGCTAAAACAGAAGTGACTTTGCTTGGCTTACAGTCTCCCCTCATTACTTTATCAATTATTACACATCCCATCCTTCCTCTAAGAAGCACAGGCCAGTGTACATGGGTTTGCCTCCTTATTTTATCATCACAAAAGCTCTATGGCCCCGGTCACACGGAGCCTTAGGCACACTAGAGAGATGGAAGATAAGCGGATTTTCCAGGCGTGATCTCACCGCCACATCTGGGAAGCATAGAGCTCCCATGGCTCACCCAAGGCTTCACTCCGAAGATACGCTGTAAAAAACTAGTACCTCCGAGGTACTAGTTTCCGGAAAGCGCGGGGCAAGGGTGGGCATCAGATCACGTTTCCGGTGTTAGCTCGTGGCATCCGGCACCCGCCCATGTCCCGTCGCAAAAAGTTTTTTTTTTGTCAAGTCTCCATGGGTGCGCACAAGCACCCAACGGCGCATGCAAACACTTGGGTTAAAAAAACCAACACAACCCCCGCGGTGCCGCTTCTTTGCCACGCCGCAGGAGTGAGGTATGATCGGCACCTCCTCCCAACCACGGGACATCGGCGGGACGTCCGGTGGGACGTTTGATCCAGCTGCCGCATGGTAGTTTGCTCCGGGGCAAACAGCCACGCGTCCCCCTCGCGATATCCGGCCCGCGTGACCGGGGCCTATGAAGTGTTTTTGGCCAAGACAGTGTGATGCTCAAGGTCCCTTGATGGGATTTATTGGTGAGTGGGGATTTAAAAAAACAACATCCCACCTTTCTTCCAAACAGTATACATGGTTTCCCACTCCTCATTTTACCCTCACACCAGCACTGTGCTATAGGATAGGCTAAGTGTGTGTGACTGGCCTAAGGTCACTCAGTGACCTCCATGGCCCAAGAGTGGGTATTAATCTGGGTCTCCCAAGTCGTTGTCTGATACTATAATCGCCACACCACAATGCTTCTGTAATACTTTACGCACAACATTTTTCTGTAACCTTTTCTTTTACAAACAAACAAACCCGTATCTTGCTTTTTAATGTTTTCGGTCCATGGTTTCCATGAATCTTTTGAAGAAGGGAACTGATGCAGGTACAGCTGAGAAAGTAGCTATGTTTCTATAGCTTCAAGTATGGAGAAAGAACAGCAATGAAGAACATGTGTAGTTCATGAGCAGTAGACCTCCTGCCAGCAAAGCAAGGCTGTTTCTACTAGCAGGAGATAAATGCTGGAGGGGAATATCTCCCTTCCTCCCTTAGAGGAACAGCAGGTGCAACACAAATGAGAAGACAGCACAATCGTATTGGTGATGCAATAACTTAACATGGGTTCTGTGAGGATCAGTTCTCTGAAGCAAAGATAGTCTCCCACATAATTTATCATCCTGACCTGGTTTCTCATTTGTGCTTTCAAAAGTTACTAGGACATTTATTTCTAGTTTTGCTAGTTCATTCTCTCTCTCTCTCTCTCTCTCTCTCTCTCTCTCTCATAGAAACAACACAGTCGCCAAGGAAACAATGACATAACTTCTGAAAGATTCAAGGACCACCACCTGGTGACTGTAAAATTCTATTGCTTTAAAATTGTCTAGCCCACTGACAGACTGACAGGGAAATACTTCCCCTGCCAATATTCATCCCCAGCTGTACTCACAACTCCATGCCAGAATTACAATCCTTAGTGCGTGGCATGCTTACTTTGACTGCAATTAGTCGATATGATCTGAAAAATTAAGCTGATAAAAATGGAGGCATATAAACTGCTATAACCACCCACAGTGGAGAATATTCACACCCATTTTAACCAAATGTATAAAGGTTTGCCTCCCTATTTGTTAGAGGAAGTGTGATATAGCCTTTAGTGTAGACAGCCACTGTCACATTATGGTTAGGAAGTATAAGTCTAGATCTGGGGCAGGGACATTTGGGCTCAAATCTCTACCCTGCCTTGAAGCTTGCTGGGTGACCTTGGGTCAGTGGCTATCTCTTAATTCTAACCTACCACATAGGGTTCCTGTGAGGATAAAATGGGACATGGACAGCCCCGTACCCCACTTTGACAGGACTGGTGGGACAAAAACATGTGAGACGGTTCCAAGGCCCCTCGGAAGGTGCCATGTCCTCCGGGAACTGATCTCTGTAATGCAGGCATCAGTAGTAATTCTGGGAGAACTACACCCCCCACCTGGAAGTTGGTAACCTTAATACCAGGCTTTATGAAGACAAGTCTGCAACAGCCTGTACTTAGAAGAAGCCAGAACCCAGACCCACCTGGGTCCTGTTTGTGGCACTGTGAGGAGGGGTAAGAGCAGGGGCAGTCATGGCTACTTAGGCAGAAAGGGCGGGCCAGGTCAAGCGCGGGAAGAGGGGTAAGAGCAGGGGCAGTCATGGCTACCCAGAAAGAAAGGGTGGGCAAGGTCATGCGCGGGAATCCAGGGGCCCACCTGACCTGACGCTGGTCCTATTAGCTGTCTTGGGGGTATGTAGAGGTGCAGGGGTGCCCAATAGCTTTTGCCACTCCCGAGGTGACCAGCGGATCATTGACTGGCAATTTTATTCAACTTTTTCTGAAACCCCCCCCCCCGGTGTCTGTGTGTGTTATTCCAATTTAAACTGTAAATTAGACTACTATTTGTGGTATAGAGCAACTTTGGCCTTGGGTGCACATCTCGGCCCTTCCCCTTGGCACTGGAGTCACAAAACTGACCCGGCAAAGCTGCCCTGAAACTCTGTGTGTTAACCTGCTTCCCTTGTTTCAGATCACATCTGATTAATCCTTGAAAGCACAATGTGTTTTCAGCCAGTGCTCAGGCTGCACAGTGTACTGCTATCATTATAAACCATTTCATGTTCATAGCCAGCATACAAATTCCTTTGCATAAAAGCTGGGCAATCATCTGACCTGTACTGCTAACAGTACTAGTTATTATGAGGTAGAGAAAAACAACCACCGTAAACACTCAGAAAAATACAGGGCTTTTGCTTCTTCATTTTTGCAATCTAATGTTGAGTATATCTAAGCATGCACCTTTAAATTCTACTGAGAATCTCACCCTCCTTCAACTCAAAACAGAAATGGAACCCTGCACATTTATTCAAAAGCAGGTCTATAGATGCTCATTGATGCAGTAGCGTGTCTGTTGAAGCAGGGCGTGCTTAGATCTTTAGTGACCTTAGGTACCAATGCAATTCAAGGTGGTGAAAATAATTTGACAGAGAAACTCTAGGACCCCTCTCCCCAAATCCCACAAGAATAATGTTCCCCAATCCTCCACAGCTGTTAGTGCAACAGACCTGAAAACAAAACTTTCCAAAGCCAAGCAAAGAACTCCCCAAAGGACATGCATCTCAAACTTCCAATGACAGGCTAAAACAACGACTAAAATATACAACTCTGTGTGCATTTGGGTAGAATATTCAACGCCTGTTAAACATACACACATGCTTCATTAAAGACAAATCATTTGAAACAAGGTCAGATAGGAAAGTGCATGTATATTCATGAGGATTCTGTCAACCACATTGTTTTTGGCAAGCAGGGTAGGGAAACCTGCACTAAAACACCTGAATAAACTGGCAACTGTTTTTCATATATATTTTTTTAAAGGTTGCTTTTCATCTAAAAGGAAAGGGGGTATATTTTCAGCTTTTCTCAGTGCTGATAAATTTAGAGGGAGACCTCCTTCCCTCCCCCAGTTTGACAATGCACATTGACAACATGGCTCTGATGAAGGCAGATCTAGTTTGCTGCACATTGCTAAATTAAATTAAGGGCCATGGGTTCTCTTCATTTCAAACATTACTTAACCATGAATTTAAAATGAAAGAGATGTTACGCACACATAAATGCAATGAAAGTGAAAGATGGAGAGCAGCTGCAATTAGGTCCACATGAATGAATCAAAATTTAGGCCCTTAAGTGCCACAGTAAGACTCTCCACTATCCACCAGACCAATGGGTTTTAACCTTTAATCCACTCCTATCCGCCAAGTGTGCAGCATTATCATAAAATGCGTCCCCCAAGTCAGAAGTGAAAAATTAGGGCATGAAAAAGCACCCCAGGCTTATGATATACATACATAAAATTCACAGATCTCCTTGCTCTGGATGACCATCATCCAACTACTTAATATTAGGTCTGATTCCTGTTGTGCAGCACTTTTTAAGGGTTAGGCTAGGAACCTAGGATTTTATCCTGGTAGTGTGAGCAGTATAAAACAGTACTCTTCCAATGGCTGTCAGGTGCCACTGCAAATGGGGAGAAGGAACTGCCCCAAATCCTGAATACTTTAATTGCCCCCCCCAGGTCTTTTTCGGTCCCCCCCCCCCCGATTCATACATTTATTTACTTCATTTGTACCCTGGACCTAAAGGGCTTTATATTGCTCTCCTTTTCTTTATTTTATCCTTGAACAGTCTTGTGAGGAAGATTAGGTTGAGAGGGTATGACTGGCACAAAGTCACCCAGAGGGCTTCCATGGCAGAGGAGGGATTCGAACCTGGGTGTCCCAAATCGTAGTCTGACATTCTGACCATTATACCGTACTGGCCCTGAAAGGCTGTTCTGTCCCAGTTAAGAGTCCCTACACTAGATATAGTGTGTGTGTGTATTCTTGTATAATTCCCAAACTGTGGGCTAGAGTGTCCTGTGAAAAATTAATTATTTAAGCAAGATCCAGTGAACCCAGATGTGAGATTCCATGAACCCACTGGAGCTTTAAAAAGTCTAATCTTACACATTCTCTACCATGGTCTGAATGGACAGTGACAAACTAGGAAAGAAATGTTGACATTATGTTGGGGAGCTCAATGAAAATACCATCTCAGTGTGCAGCAGTAATAAAAAACCAAAACTCCATACCCAGGATTATTTTATTTAAAAAAGGATCGAAAGAAACTAGTATAACAGGCCCTTTATCTAAACCTATAAAACACCAGCTCAGTGGTCTGGCTGCATTTATAATACCGTGTACAATTCTGGTTACTGCATCCCCTGAAAAGCTGGAAAAAGTGCTGGAAAAGCAACCAAAATTATTAAAAGGCTAGAATACCATACCCACAAAGAAACGTGACTGGAAAAGACTGGGGAAAAGCAAAGTTAAGCAGGAACACATGGTTTTATTTACGATGTATCATGAGCTGAGAGTGAAAAAATTCTATCCCATAACACCAAAAGTTGTGGTTGCCTAATGTATGTTGACATAAGCATTTTCATTTCCACTGTTGGTATGGTTGCCAGCTCCAGGTTGGGAAATACATGGAGATTACGGAGGTGGAGCCTAAGGAGGGCAGGGTTTGGGGCATAATGTCATTGAGTCCAACTTCCAGTGAGGCCATTTTCTCCAGGTGAACTGACCTCTGTTGCCTGGAGAGCAACTGTAATCATGGGAGGGCTCCAGCCACCACCTGGATGATTCAAGCCACAAATGGACCACAGTGACTAACCCAAGGTTGCACCCCATCAATGTTCACTGCGCAAAAATGATTTCAGTCCAATTACAGTCCACAAATTTGCTTCTTCTTTTTTTGTTTTGAGCAGGGCTCTTTTTGTAGAAAAAGCCCAGCAGGAACTCATTAGCATAATAGGTCACACCCAACAGCAAGCTCATTAGCCTATTGGGCCACACCCTTGACATTACAGCTCATTAGCATATTAGGCCACACCCCATGTCACCAGAAGTGTGGTCATCCAGCCACACCCACCTTTTGCTTCTTATTCTGTTTACCTTGTTTGTTGTCAAAATGGTTTTGACAAAACCAATAAAAACATTATTTTTTAAAAAAAGTTTCAAATTCCATACTTTTAATAATTAATATTATATTATAAGTAACATTAACATCTAATAAGAAAACATCTCAATAAACATTCTGGAACTTGGAAAACTATACTGAAATGGTGAGATAAGTCTTTAAATCTAAGTTGAATTCATCCCTCCAAAAGTTTCCACAATGGTGACAGGTCACCAGTTGGCTCTGTTCTTTCTCGGGCCTTGCTTTGGGTCAATAAGGCAGAATGGTGACCTTGAAGCAGCCACTTTCTAACATTATATGTTGGGTTGAAGGCTGTTAATGGAGGCCCAACAACTCTTATAAGTAATAGACTCTGCAGTGTTTTGATTGACAAGGAGGATCTTTCTGGGATGGCAATCAGGTTCATCTGTGAAAAACCCCTTTCACACTCACTGGAGGAAATTGTTATTGTATTGAGAGTGGGCTGACATAAATGCATTCTAGTAAATGTACAGAAAGTATAATATGGGTAGAGCCAGTGTGGTAAAGTGGTTAAGAGCAGTGGCCTCTAGTGGAGACCTGGGTTTGATTCCCCCTGAAAAATTTGTTAGTCTCTCCAATGGTACTAGACTCAAACTGAACTGTTCTATTGCTGACCAACATGGCTACCCTTTAAACCTTTTAAAATATTCCTAAAACTTCGTAGGCATATAAGAATACTGCAAGTTCATATCTCTTTTGCTCAAGATTAGGTCTGTGTTAAGCCTTAGCTCCCAAGCCAGGCATTTGCTGTTCTTATATTGCTCAAGCTTTCTTTTTTAAAAATCTAGATCTGGCATGTCTTAACACCTCAAGCACTAGAAGTCCACTCTTCTGCACATATACACACACCCGTAGACACTTCCTGTTCTCCAGGAAAGTTGAAAGCATGTCTTGTATACTTTCCCTGAACACAAATGCAATAACCAGGTTAATAATTAACTTTATCGATTAGAATGTATGAAACTCTCAGAACAGAATGAATTTTTGTTAGTTCAGCATTACAAGAACATAAATATGAATAATGGAAAGTAACTTTTAAAGCTTTTCATTGGGATGCTGTTTGGTTCAAGAACAAACTAAATCAGTATCTGAAGAGCCAGTGCAGTAAAGCTCTCTATGCAGCAAAAACCTTATTCAAACATGAGGGACACACTGACATTTGGATATTACACACAAACCCCTAGGACTCTGGCATCCCTCAAGTTTTGTACAACTTGCGTGCAAATGAACAACACAGTGGCAAGAAACGCCCAGGTGAAAAGGTTTCTCAATGCTGATTCTCTACCGACATTTCTTTCCTGCTCTCTTCCCTATTTAATGAACTATCTCCTGAAGCAGCCTGTTTATTAGCGATTGGGGCTAGTAAATACGTGAAGGGCCACAGACACCATGTTGACACTAAAGCCTCCAGATTAAAGACTCAGGATAAACTAAAGGGGAGGGGAAAGAGATCATTAGCCAATCCATTTCAACTGCCAATAAAACAACAAGAAGCAATGAGTGGCTGAGCAGAAAGTATTAAGAAGAAAGCAAGGGCTGAAGGGCTTGACAACTGCAAAGAAAAATATAAACACCGAAACGGAGGGAGAGGGGAGAGCTGCTCACCTGCCTCCCTGTCCTTTTCCAATCCACCCGGCTCAGTCAGGGCTGCCCCTCAGATGGGTATACCAGGGGACTTTGGCATCAGTTCAGAGAGGAGCAAAGTGTCGGTCTAAGATAGCTGTGGGGCAGGGGAGGGGAAAGAGCGGGTGCCATGCACAGGTGCGTGTGCACACACACAGCCACACTCACAAGTTCGCAACTGCTCCTGCCACCAGCACGCACACCGCCACCCCACTCAGCCCAGACTGGGTCCCTTCCCCACCACCACCGCCACCCAGAACTGCTCACCTCCTGCTTCTCACGCACAGGCACGCAACACACACACACACACGCCACTGCCTGGCAAGCTCTGGCAGCGGGACCCCCCAGCTAGCCTGCCTCTGGACAGGGAGGCTCTCTCTGGCCGTCTCCGCAGGCACCCCCTCACTCCCAGGTTCCTCGGCCGCTGCTCCCCAGCTGTGGTGTGGCTCCCGACAGAAGGAAGGCATGTTCTCGCGCCCCGGGGAGGTGGAGGCGGCTGGCCAGTGCTTTGGGGCCTGAAAGGGAAGCTGCTCCCCCCCTACCACTGTGAGTTCTTGCGTTCCCGGCCCAGCCTTGAAATGCAGGAAAGACACAATTCACACGGTCAGGGCTAGACTGCAAAGGTCAGAACAGCCTGCTTTGTCAGCTTTTTCAAAGAGGCGCCCACAGCTGCCTCTTCCTGCGAGGCTTCTCAGCCAGGGGCAGCCCATTCCTGGGCCAGGAGGTCACCTCTGCACCGGCTGGAGCCAGCGGCCCCTGTGCACCTCTCTCTCTCTCTCTTTCCCGTTTCCTCCGGGCCTCCCGTCGCGACCCCATCCCCAACAGAGAGGCCTGCACTGACGAAGCTTTTGGACCCCCCTTATCTAGGGGAGAGAGTGGCAATGAGGCAAGCGGCAGCAGCGGAAGTGCAGAAGCCATGGCAGAGAGGTGACTGGTGGAGCAGCAAGACGTGCCCGGAGGCCCAGGCCCAGGTGCCGAGGAGAGGCGCCCAGACCACAACAGCCAGAGGTGTGAGATTGGGGGCAGGCCTGGATTGAGTGCAGAGGGAGCTAGGGGAGTCCCAGGGGAGTCCAGCAAGAGTAACGTGGAGGTGGGGTGAGCAGAGGAAGAATGGCGCTGAAGCCCAGGGCCCCAGCATGGGTTCCGCAGCGAGACTGCGGGGCTGGTGGGTGGAGGTGGGGCCCAACAAGGCTGCCTGTGAACAGTAACCCCCCTCGCAGCACCACCCACCACCGCGAGGTAACAGCCCCCCTGACCCGGAGGAAGGCCTATCGGGGAAAGGGGTCCCTCTCAGCTGGCTGTGGGGTGGCATGGTCTTGGCCACCAAACTTGTTGCTGGGTGGTGGAAACTTCTCACCTCCCAGGGAAGGGCGGGCAGGGGCGTGCAGGCAAGGTGAAGCTGGCCTGGAGGAACCCCTTTCCTCAGCTTTCTGAAGCTTTAACCAACCAACCTTTCCAGCAGGGGCCGGGGACCAGGTTCCAACTTCCTTCCACGGTCCACGTGTTCTCTGGGGAGCGGGCAGGAGGCGCAGCGGGTGGCTGAAATGGCTGGTGGGCAGCAACTGCCTGGTGCAGCACACATGCTTGGCAGCTTCACTTTCACTTTTACAGAGCGCAGCCGCTTTTGGTGAGGCGGGGGAGGGGAGGGCTCGGAAGCCAGCTGGAACACTGTTCCGGGGCGTTCTGACCCAAAGATAGCCCTGGTTTTGAGTACTCACACTTGAAAAAGACCAAATGAATAAGAGTTGTAACTATATTGTAATTTATTTGTAAAACAGCTCCAAGTATAAAGCAACCTGACGAAGCATTGAGGGAAACAGATTGTTTACCCGGGAAATCTGTAGTCGCATGGTAATTGTTGGAAGCAGCAGCAGCAGCACTGCATGATGTAAAATAAAGAAACAAAAAAGAAGAAGAAGCAAATTCGTGGACTGTAATTGGACTAGAATCATTTTTGCACAGTGAACATTGGCGGGATACCACCTGGAGGATGGCAACCCTAACTGTTGGCAATCCAGATTAGTATTTTCTTTTATACTAATCTGTTTGGTGTAGAGCCAGTTTGGTGTAGTGGTTGAGTGCACGGACTCTAATCTGGGAGAACCGGGTTTGATTCCCCACTCCTCCACTTGCACCTGACTGGATGACCTTGGGCAAGCCGTAGCTCTGGCACAGCTGTTCTTGAAAAAGAGCAGTTTCTGTCAAGAGCTCTCTCAGCCCCACCAACCTCACAGGGTGTCTGTTGTGGGGAGGGGAAGGGAAAGGAGTTTGTAAGTTGCTCTGAGACACCTTCGGGTAGTGAAGAGCAGGGTATAAATCCAATCTCCTCTTCTTCTTCTTCTTCTTCTTCTTCTTCTTCTTCTTCTTCTTCTTCTCCTTCTCCTTCTCCTTCTCCTTCTCCTTCTCCTTCTCCTCCTTCTTCTTCTTCTTCTTCTTCTTCTTCTTCTTCTTCTTCTACCATTTTATGCAATTTTAGTGTATATGTTGTTTGCCACCCTCACCAACTTCATTAGCAAAACTGTGTTCCTTAGTCGACAAAAGCTAATAAATTTAAAGTCACTCAGAGTCTGTTGAAGAAATTAGTTGTTTTACAGAGGATTTTTCGTTCACTCCATAAGAACTATGTAGAGCTCATAATAAACCTCAGAGTCAATTAAGGGACATTAGAGATTGCATATATTTAGAAGTTTCCCTTCAGATTTATTCAGGTACCAGCTAGATATAACGGTTACCATTCCACAAATAATCTTAAATAGTGAATCCTCCTCAAACCAAGGACTTCTGTTACAATACCTGTAGATAAAATCACTGTGTTTGAACTGGGGATGTCACTAAATTCTCAGCAAACCTGTTCAGCAGACAAATATACGTTGTTCAGCACTCATGATCAGACTGTGAGCCGATCAGTGATATGTTTGGATTACACCGAGCAATTCAAATAGCTGCCTACCAGTAAGTTTGCAGCTGCCTGTCAGTCAGAAGCTGACTCCCAGACAATGGGGGATCAGCTGGGAGTCTTATCCACACCAATACCTCAGCAATCTGGAATGAACTTGTAATTTGAAAATTCTGCAGCCACCTTTCCAGCAATAGGCATTGAATGGTACATGCACAGGTAATGTGTACCAGGGACTGGCTACAGAGTGGAAGAGCATCTCGTCAAACTGGATGAGTGAACAGGAAGGTAGCAATTAAGTTCAGTGTAGGCAAGTGTGAGAGGATGCACAGTGGGGCAAAATATCATATATTTTAAAATAGATACCAATGGGGTCTGAACTAGCTTACCAACCTGGGTAAGGACAGATGCAATGCTTTTAATTGCTCCATTGTAAAAGGGAGAGGAGAAATGGCTCATTTCCTTCCTTTTTTTGTACAGCCCATGCAACAGGGTGGGGTGGGGAGAAGGTAAGGAAAATCAGTTGGGCTTTCTGATTCCCCTCTCCCCCCCCATTTGCTGCATCTCAGCCAAGTCTGGGAGGCACCACAGTTTCCCATGAGAAATCAGAAGAACCTGACTTCCAGCTGATCAACTGGGAATTAGATCCTGATTCTTTGCCCCTCCCCCCAGCCTTTGCTTGGTACTAGGGTGGTCAGGTCCTCACCTGGCTACTGGCATGGGGATGGGTGGGTAGGGTTGCCAGATCCAGGTTGGGAAACTCCTGGAGATTTGAGGATGGAGCTTGGGGAGGACAGGGACCTCAGTGAATGCTGAGTCCACCCTCCAAAGCATCCCTTTTCTTCAGGGTAATTTATCTCTGTAGTTTGGAGATGGGCTGTAATTGGAGGGGGATCCCTGGGTCCCACCTGGAGGCTGGTATCCCTACTGGGTACAGAGCAAAATAACCCCAATAGATTGAAAGCAGACTCCTGAGTCTCAACTAATACCTCTTCAACAGGGAGTTGGCTTCTGATAGCTAAAGTAGTCTGTTCCTGCAAATACACACAAACAGTTTGCGAGCAGCCAAACAGTCCATGGATTGATTGGCTGCTTGGTCACTACTGGCAAGTGTTCAAGCATCCCTAATTTGAGCACATACATTTCACATTGTTCTTATAAAGGTTGCCACATATACAAATCTTATTCAGATATATTTTTACAGTAGTGTGGTTCTACATCCGTGTTCCTGATATGTCAGTTTGATGCCACTAGTGCAAAAAATTGCTAACAAACAGAAAATACCGCAAAAATAAAGATTCATGGATTTGATTCACACCATGGAAAAGTGAAATCAGATTGGGGACTTCTGAGTCAAAATGATGGGGACGCAAAATTTTATAGCATCCCTACTTCTTCCCTCCTCCTTCAAAAACGTTATACTCCCCCCCCAACAAAGACTCACTTCACTAGAGCAAACAGAACACTTCCTCTTCAGCGTCTATTGTGACAACTGAGCTATTTCTTCCTATTCAACCCGTAGCCTCTCCCTGAAATTAAAGTTTTTCTACATAAATAACTGAAGCATGAGCACAAAGCCAACTCGGCGCATTGGCCCTCAAGATACATTTGCAGAGATCTCTCCTCCTGCCACTTTCTTTCCAATGTTCCCGTTACGACAAGGACACAAAAGCAAAAGAAACATATCAATAAATGTTTTTTGAAGGGGTTGTTATTCGGTTTCATAGGCTTAAAGGCATTTTTGAGAGGGGGAAAAAAAGACGTGTGCTAGGGCAGAGATCAATAGGAAGATATCTAAAATCCGGCCCTTCTAGGCCTTTCAGAAAAGCAGGCAGCATAACCTTCTCCACTTTGAGAACTCCACTGACATCCTAGCTGGAACTTCTGATCATGCTGAACTCTGCTTTATTATTTTTTTGTAAGTTATGTTGTGAAAAGGCCAGTGCCAGTGACCTAACTTTCATATGTCACAAAGCCCTCTAACTTTGTGAACGACTTATTTTTCCTTAGACATCACCGGGACATCGAATGATTGATTTTCATGGCCCACCTAGTCAACTATCATGCTTTGACGCATCATACTGACTTTGTAATATCCGGACTTTCCTATTGTAACATGTTCTACATGGGGTTGACCTTGAAGAGGGTTCAGAAGCAGCAGTTGCTTCAAAACGCAGCATAGCAAATTCTCACTGGGATGCACTTCTCTGATCTTATTAAACCTACAGTATGCCATCTGTACTGGCTTCCTGTTTGCTTCTAGACCAAATATAAGGTGCTACTTTTAACTTTTAAAGCTTTGGCCTATCTGGCCATCTCTACCTAGGATTTGCACTGGGGACTAGGGATGGGCATGAACTGTCACAAATTTTGACTCCTGAATACCTTAGAATTGTTTTTATTCTTTCTTGGTCTTATGATGTTTGTTCCTATATTGTAAACTGCCTTGGTGACCTGTTTTGTTGGTTCAAATCGGATCAATAAGTATTGTAATAAATAAATAGCTTACAGTGAACTGATAAGACCCCAGTCAGTTTATGGTCAAGGTTTGAATTCAGACCCTTTAGAACAGAGTTGGCCAAACTGTAGCTTGGGAGACACATGCAGCTCTTTCACACATATTGTGTGGCTCCTGGCAGGGTGGCTGGGGAGGCTAAATATCATTAGCAAATAAATTATCATTGGACAAATAAATATCATTACCAATATCTGCTTTTACCGCTTTTGTTATTATTTCTGGCAGTCTCATTTGATGTTAATAAAAAGCAAATCTGCATATTTCCCAGTAAAAACATGTCATATTTGTTCATGCGGCTCTCGAACGTCTGATGTTTATTTTATGTGGCTCTTACGTTAAGCAAGTATGGCCACCCCTGCTTTAGAAGTTCTGAGTATCCTGTTCAAAAGAACATAGTGTTTATTTGTTGGGCTCATAGTACTTGACAGGAATTGTTTTCAAATTTTCCAGTAGTGGTCAGGATTATGATCAAGAAGTAGGGAGTTTGGGACCGTAGATGATCACATAAAGTTTGACAAATAGAAAAAATACCGAAGAAATGCAATAATACAGTAGGTCTATCATACATGGCTGGTATGAACTGATATCCCGTTCTGACTTTAATCGTATCACCTGCATCAGCTTCAAGAAATTTTCTGCTTTCCATTAAAGTTTTCATGCTTTCTTGAAACTGGCATTCTTAGGTTATGTGCTTTGGAACTATTCAGTCTGAGTCTCAGGTACAGCCTATTCCCTTCTCTCCAGTTCCAAAAGATCTTTCTTTTGTGCTGATAACAAAAACCAGTTCCATGTAAAGTTATAATTATTGTTCACAGTGATAAGAAGCTAAAGGCGTACACAATTGCATGGAATACCCCAGGATACAAATGCTGTGCATGTCTTTAACTGCTAACTAATAAAATAAAGTATTTACAGCCTAGTTGCTCGTTAAAAAATTATCACCAGCTTTATCTCATGTTCAAGATGGCTAATAATCCAAAATACATGCCCCAGATCCCACAATTAACTCACAAAGTAAAAAAAGGAAAGGGAAAAAAAAGACATTCAGTCCTAAAGCTAATTTTACAAGATATCCTTGGTGCTAAAATGGAGGTGATCTGATACTTGTTCTAAAAGGGCTCGCTCTGGTATCTACCACTGAGAAGGGAAGAGCTGTGGCTCAGTGGCAGAGATTCTGCTTGGCATGCAGAAGGTCCCAGGTTCAATCCCCAGCATCTACAGTTAAAAGGATTTGACAGTTGATCATGGAAAATTCATCTGCCTGTGACCCTGGAGAGTCCCTGCCAGTCAGAGACACTTCTTTCAAACATTCACACTATGTAGATCATTTAGTGATCATGTAGGGGCAGCGGGTGGGGGCAGTGCACTCGTGACTGTCCTCCCACACTGTGTAGTCAGTCTGTGCTTAGATGGGTCATCTCTATAGGACTAGTATAAGGCAGCTTTACATGTACATGATGAGGGACAAAGGTGAACCTTTCTGTCTGATCTAAGCAGGCTATTCCAAAGACTGCAATTTCCTAAAACCAGCTACATTAACAACTTAGACAACATTCATGGTATGGATTTCTGTTTCCTGAACAAGGGCTTTACTAATAAGGCTGGAAGTACATCAGTCCCAGTGCTCATAACATAACGATTGACATCTTTTTTGCCGTCAAACTGCAGTGATATGGTGACCCCATAGGGTTTTCAAGGAAAGAGCTGTTCAGGGGTGGTTTGCCATTGCCTGCCTCTGTGTAGCAACACTAGACTTTCTCGCTGGTCTGCCATCCAAGTACTAAGCAGGTTTGACCCTGCTTAACTTCTAAAATCTGAATAAATCAGGCCAGCCTGGGTTACCCAGGTCATATAAGTCTCCATAAATGGTTAAGGGGCAGTCTATATGTTACCTGATCTGAATGGCGATTTTCCATGGCCCACTTGGAATGCTGCTCTTCTATGGGAATTCCTGATTGTCTGGAGTGCTATCCTGCCAGTGGCATGAACCTCCATGAATACTAGATACAAGCAAGCAAACTCTCTGAGCCATCATGCATTCCCACATGACAGGAAGTGCTGCAGTTTCCAATAGTGAGAAGAGAGTCACCATAAGAAAACTGTTCACCACACGGATCAACTAATGTGGTGAGTGGACCATCTCCCTTATATATAAAAGTCAAATGTTGGTGGCACTTCTCAAGAACATTCAACATGATCCAGAATTGGTTGGCGCCCTGGTGTGTCACTCAGAATCTGTCCCTATCCACTGGCTGCATTGCTTGAGTCTCACCTCCAACATTCTAAACAGTTTGCTGTTCCTCTCCCCCCCATAGCCAGTCAGAACACAGAGGTTATTTGCATATGCAGCCTCATTGGCCTTTGCCTCGGAACACAGAGGTCGTTTGCATATGCGACTTGATTAGCTTTTGCCTCTAACATTCTAAACAGTTTGCTCTTCTGAGGTAACATGTGTCCAATCTCCAGGTGAGGGCTGGAGATCACTCAGAATTACTACTGCTTTCCAGATGGCAGAGATCAGTTCCCCTGGAGAAAATGGTGGGCTCTGTACCCTTATATGCTGCTGAGGTGGCCCCTGTATGACAGCCAATGTGAAGTAGCAGTCAGGGCTTCAGAGCACGGGAGAGGCTGCAGGTATGTAGGGGATGGAAAGCTGAAGAGTGAGGGGGAAATAATGGTAGGTTGATGATTGGTTGTGAAGGAGATAGGGTTGCCAACTCCAGGTGGTAAATTCCTGGAGATGTGAGGGATGGAGCCTGGAGAGGGTGAGGTTTCAGGAGGCGTGGGACCTCGGAGAGGTACAAAGCCATAGACTCCACCCTCCAAACCAACCATTCCCTTCTGTGGAACCATCGTTGCCAATCTCCAGGTGAGGGCCTGAGATCACTCAAAATTACAACTGTTCTTTAGGTAGCAGAGATCAGTTCCTCTGGAGAAAATGTC
>NW_015163759.1:27394-39316 GCF_001447785.1 Gekko japonicus | reverse complement strand
GTTATGGTTACCAGCTCTGGGTTAGGAAATACCTGGAGATTTGGGGGGGGGTGGAGCCTGGGGAGGGCATTGTTTGGGGGAGGGAAGGGAGGGACCTCAGCTGGGTACAATGCCACAGAGTCCACCCTCCAAAGCCGCCATTTTCTCCAGGGGAACTGATCTCTGTTCTCTGGAGATCAATTCTAATTCCAAGAGATCTCCATGCCCCACCTGGAGGTTGGCAACCCTACCCCCAGGCACAAAATTTGGGGAAGAGGGCTCAGTAGAGTGCCACAAGAAGAGGCGGTTACAAAGTCCTGCTCTGCGAGCTCCACTTTGCTCATGGATCTTATTTATTAATTTACATTATTTATAGTCCTTTCTGACAGGGACTCAAGGCAGATTACACATAGTAGAATCAACAAAATGGGACATTCAATAACTAATGCATTAGGATTTTAGAAGCCTGGAACCACCAGAATGAACTGAAGCATAGCATAAGTATTAACATGACACATTAAGCGGTACAGAAATTACATAATAGGATCCTACCGATAATACGCTATATGCAGCAGTATAAACCACAGTCCATAACCATTTATCCAAGAAAGATTGTGAACCATTTTGCACAGTGCAACCTTATTATCTGCACAGAATAGCCCTCTTGAATAGTTTGGTTTTGCATCATTTGCAGAAGGCCAGGAGAGTGGGAGCTTTCCTGACCTCCTTGACTGGCCGTTCCACAAGGTGGGGGCTGTGACAGATAATGCATGTTTATGGGCAGTTGTTGATTTTGCCCATTTGGAGACTGGCACTTGCAGAAACCCCTGCTGACATGAATGAAATTGTCATGGTGGAGCATACGGAGAAAGGTGGTTCTGCAAATAAGAGAGACCAAGGCTCTGAAGGGCTTTGTAATTTGTCGCGTACAAGGTAGCCTACACAGTATGAAAACTAGACAGTTCTCCATCCAGGATTTCCCAGGAAAATGGCCATGGACCTTTAAGAATGCTGCTGCTGGACTTTCAAGATCTCACTGCTCAGACAGACTACTCCCTCTCAGTAGTGGCTGTGTGTGTGTGTGTGTATGAATAAACCTTGCAGAGTATTGCTATCCAACGATGCAGCATCTCCTTTTGAGTGGTGCACGCAGATGCCCAGTTCTTCTGAAACTTATATCATACCAAAAAAAAAAAGAAAGAAAGAAAAGAAAGGAGGTCAGAAATCAGGGTATGTGTGCATGATACCATGATGCAAATTTACTATTGAATGGTTTGTGACAGATCTGGACTGCTCATGAACAGTGGCAGCTGGTACCCATTGTGGCTGGTGGGGTAAAGGGTAGGACAATCAATGGTGGTAGGAATGCCTAATTTTGGTTTTGTCCCCATCCTCCTCCTTTACAGTGGTTCAATAAAATATGCAAGCACCATTCCCAATTCAAGTGCCTACCTAACACAACCTCTCCTTTTGCAACATAGGAATCCAGGGCTATTTTTGAGCAGGAACGCACAGGAACGGAGTTCCGACTGGCTTCCAAGCCCAGGGGGTGGGCACATGCAGCAAGCCCCACCCCCTGCTCTCAGCAGCCCTGTCGGGCCATGAGGAGCAAGAAGCAGGGAGGTAAGTTGCAGAGCCCTCCCCGCCTTTCCCAGTCTGGAGAGCCCTCAACAAACAAGGTAAACAGAATAAGCAAAAGGTGGGTGTGGCTGGATGACCACAATTCTGGCAACATGAGGTGTGGCTTAATATGAGCTGGGCTGTCAGGGGTGTGACCTAATATGCTAATGAGTTCGTGCTGAGCTTTTTCTACAAAAACAGCCCTGGGAATA
The DNA here is from genome assembly GCF_001447785.1 of Gekko japonicus. NCBI lineage: Eukaryota > Metazoa > Chordata > Lepidosauria > Squamata > Gekkonidae > Gekko > Gekko japonicus. The sequence continues at coordinate 37,505 of NW_015163759.1, read as the reverse complement.
CCTAAGGAAAGAAATATATCCTGCCACATCATGCACCCTCTGCTCAACACTAGAGGATTAAGGGTTATGAGACAGAGAAGGATATGAGCACTGCAGGTCTCAACTTGATCGAGAATTCACCAGATCTGTAGTTCAAGAATACATCTGTAAAGTAACACAAACACCATATCAAGTAGAAGTCAAAGGCCACTGGATAAATAACTACATGAGCACTGCAGGTCTCAACTTGATCGAGAACTCACCAGATCCGTAGTTCAAGAATACATCTGTAAATGACACAAAGCAAAGAGGTCTTTCACCATATCAAGTAGAAGTCAATGGCCACTGGATAAATAACTACACACAACCACCCCGAATTAGATTAACAGTTGCTGATTTCAGAGAAAAGACCTTCAGTAGCCCCAGCACTTTAGCATTCATTCTATTGTATAGGCCTGATTCTGAACAGTGGAGAAAATATAACCTTTAAAGAGCCAGTACGGCAGTTTCATTTGGGACTTGGTAGCCATCCAGTTTCTCCATCTGAGATAATCCCTAATTGGACATTTTTTTTCTCCCCCTCCCTCTTCCTTGAGAAAGACTGAGAAGCCTGGTTAATGGATTGTTATTTGTTATGGATCCACTTACCAGTCAAGGCCTCAGAGGGAGCTATAAGGATGGCTGCCTGCTCAATTAGTTAATGTACTGGCATGGATGGACCTGGTTCTGATTCTGTGAGGAGGTAATTGCTTGCTTGCAATGCCAAGTTAAACAAAGACAAGACAAAGGGTGACTTAGCTGACATCCTGCTGTACCCTGGACTACCTTGGGAGGACAGGGAGGGGGAAGCAGAAGGCAGCATGAGTGGGTGGGGCACGGCCCCATTTGCCCTGATGGACCAGCCTCCACTGCTCATGTACGATATATACAGGATTTCTGACTTTGTGAATGTGTGAACTGGCCTCAAATGTTGAGAAAATACTGTGAGAAACGAAAGCATGAACATGTATGTGTGAAAGGGTCTGAATCCTTCTTGTTAGTTCAGAGTTACTACTATTAATCAGAACACTAGTGCCATATATAAATATACGTATAAGAGCTGGTGGAAACCACTGCCTTGACTATACAAAAACTGTGGTTAGTGTTTGTAAAGTGTGTCAAGAGATCTTGGCTTTGCAAACTCAGCTTCACGTACAGCAATTCTGGAAAAAATAAACTATAGCTGAATCACTATGATCTGACTCTTGAGTGCAGAAACTACTTTGTGCTCCCTATGCAACACAATGCAAAATGTAAAACAGGGTTGAAAACAGCGCCTCGTGGACAGATTTACATTTTCTCTCAACAGAACCTTGAAAAATGAATTTCCATATTTCATTAAGTACATTTTGCCTGCGGGCTACCAGATGAAACCTTTGGAGATCCTGAAACGAAGAAAGGACAGCAGATCAGCTTTGAAATACATCTTCTTTGGGAGGCTTAAGCCTGATTTAAACCTAACTGAACATGGGCTTTAGAGTGCATGGCTGTGCTTCAGTCCAAACAGCAGTCACTGTCTGGCGCATTTGCCTATAAAAGGCAGAGACTATCAGAACTCCTTTATATCAAAGGTTTTTCTCTTCTCTTCTTTTTTCTGCAGTGGGTCATCAGAAGCAAGACAGGAAAGGTCTAAAGCAATTGCATGCATCCACATGGCAAGAGAGGGAGCGAGAGTCTGCTTCTTTTAGCAAACCTCCAGGCAAATGTTCAAGTATTAATTTAGCAACATTTGAAGGGCTTTGAGCTGCCAGGAATAGAATCCTGGCAGCGGATGGAAACTCCAAGTTACATGTGGCGGATTACTCTTTCAAATAAGTTTCACTCCTCAGAAGTTTGCATTTTTTTTTAATCACCTCCCCCTCCTGCTAATGGCTGCTAAGAATATAGACGGCCTGGATTTTAACCTGAAGTTAAGATTTTCCAGTATGGAAATTCCTATGGGCTATTTTAATACACCCCACCCGTAAAACTATGAAAGGGATAAACTCTGACAGATAAAGATACTTGCTTGTATATAAATGTGCACATATATTTTTTTAAATCTGCAGAAGCGATTAGGAGAGAAATTGATAGCAAGTTTAAGCTGATATCAATTCCATTCCACAGCATTTCTTCATCTCTGAGCTGATATTAGTACGGCACATGTTTCTACAGCCAAGGGAGTGCCATAACAATCACAATATCTATTTATTTTTTACTTCCCAATGTAAAATAAATACCAGAATCCAGACCTAGGAGTCATTACATGTAACTCAGTCCTATACAGCAGTGGTTTAGATAACAGCCAGTGATAAGGGAAAAAACTCTTTTATACATGTTAAAGATATAAACTTGAGCTAAAATCTCATTCCAGGGCTAACCCCAAGCAATTGAAACAGCCACTCAGTCCAAATTTTTAAAACTGTGATAGCCTATCTAGGCTAGGGTTGCCAGACCCCCCAGTGGAGGTGGGGGTCCCCTGTTGCCAGGCCCCACCTCCCCACCACCCATCAGCTGGCCAGCAACCACCTCCCCACCACCGATCAGCTGGCCAGCAGGGAGGAACGTACCCTGAAAAAGAGGGAGAACCATCTGACATGCAGTGACATGTCTACATCACTGCCCACATGCCCTGGAAGTGATGTCATCACATCAGGGACACTGGGGTGATGGTCTGGTATTTTCGGCAAAAACTCTATGGTAGAAGCCAAATTTACCATAGTTTTTGCCCAAATACAAGAATGTCACCTTGACATACCAGATGTGATGATGTCACTTCCAGGTCATGTGGGCAGTGACATAAACACACATCACTATACATCAGCTGGGCCTCCCTGCTGCTCCTGGTAAGTCCCCCCATTCCCCGCCGGCAACCCTAATCTAGAACCTGACCCAGATAGCCCAGGCTAGTCCCATCTTTTCAGGTCTCAGAAGCTATGCAGGATTGGCCCTGGTCAGTATTTGGATGGGAGACCACCAAGGAATACCTGGGTCGCTACAGAGAGGCAGGCAATGACAAACTAGCTCTGAACATCTCTTGGCTTAAAAAACCAACAGGGTTGCCATAAGTCAGTTGCAACTTGATAGCAACAAAACCAAACCAAACCACTGGGGAAAGGCAAAGTAAATATATGCGGTAGGACTGGAGTAATCTGCAAAAGTCCCAACTTTTCCACTCGTGAAAGTGCCTTCCATTGCTGGGAAACATGGCTCAGATCCAAGCATATGGCCTTTTCCACATAGCTGCACTTTATCATGGAAGCTTCAGTGTCACAGCGGTTGCCAATGCCACACAGTGGCAACAGGGCTTCCGGATGGCAGCTTTCCTTGCATTTTCCCTGCCCCAATTCTCATGACAGCCATTTCCCCTGCCCTGCTATAGAGTGGAGCTTTTTATGATTGTTATTTTAAAACAGTAATGGGCATACTGATATACCACTGTAACGATTGGTCAATTGCTGACTGAAAACAAACAGAAAATCCCCTTCCCATGGCATGTGAGGGGGATGGCCAGTGTCGGGACTGGGGCGGAACTACTATTAGATACAGTATAAAGGAATAAGGATTTGGGGTGTTAAGCCTGGGTAGATCCAGCTTCAGACCCTTGCCCAGCTCTCTTGGTGATGCTGGTCCTTTCCCCTCAGACCTCTAACTTGCTATATAAACAACTTTGGCCCCCTTGGAAGAAGAGGGAATCTCTCCTTGTATATAATTGTCTTTTCATGTGAGACTTTTCCAGAAGATTCCACATGCTCCTGACTCAGTTGGCTCCCTGGTGTGTCACTCACATGGTGTCTGTCTCAACTGGTTGTGTTCCTGCCTCCCTTGCTATCGTCCTGCCCACAGAAGTGCTGCCCAGCCTCTCAGCCTCAGTCTGCTCGGATCTGATGGATGGGCCAGACACTCCAGCGGGTGTGGGGTCATCAAGCTGAGCCTGCTTCTGCCGCTGCCACCGCAGTCCTCTTTGCCTGAGCCTGGCTACAGGTAGCTGGCCAGGCTGCGATTGGGCAGCGGATGGGCCGGCCACTGGCCGAGCCCGCTCCTGCCACTGCCGTCACACTGCCACAAGCCCGGCTACTAGTAGCCGACCGGGCTACAACCGGGCCGACCACAGCAGACTGGGGGGCATCGGGCTGAACCCACTCCTTCTGCTGTGGTCATCCGAGCCTGACTACAGCTAACCGCCTGGGCTGTGACTGAGTGACGGACAGGTCAGACACTCCAGTGGGCAGGGGGGGCATCAGGCCCAGCCTGATCCTGCTGCCTCTGCCCACACCGTCCTCGCACAAGCCTGGCTATGGGTAGCCTGCTGGGGGGCCGGTGCGCCACCGGGTCAGAGAGCGATGGAGGCAGCCCAGAGGCCACAGGATGCACCCAGGTGGCAGGCCGGCCATGGGCTGTTCTGTCACCCATAGACCCTGGGGGTTGGGGAGGGGGGAGGACTAGGGAGAGCGGAGCCACCTGTGCTGCATTTTTCTAGGGCCCGTTGTATTTGTCCTACAACGAGCTTTGCTCCTAGTTATAAATAAATGGGGAAATAGTGTTATTGTACAAATCAGGATTGTAAGAATTTGTATTTTTGTCTTTAAAGTTTGATACAAAGTCAATATGGGGGCATGGAATAGATGCTAGAATCTGTATGTGTGTTTTAAAAATGCAGCTAACATTTAATAGGGGAGAAAGCATACTGGTGACTTACTAGTCCTGCGTTCCCCCCTTTCTCATAGTTTCCTGTGATAAGTTTAAGACTGTGGCTTTTCTGTAGTACCTGCCTGTGTTTTGTATCTGATAGCTTGGGAGGGTCTTACAAGTCAAAATGTAAGAAGCCCATGCTGAAGAAAGCTGACATGAAGAAAGTTGATTAGTCTGAAATGTGGTGTTGGAGGACAGTTTTATGGATACTGTGAACCGCCAGAAAGATAAATAAGTGGGTTGTAGATCAATCAAAACTGAACTCTCCCTCAAAGCTAAAATAACTCAACTGAGGCTACCAGACTTTGGTCAAATTATGAGAAGAGAAGAGTCATGGGAAAAGACAATAATGCTAAGAAAAGTTGAAGGCAGCAGGAAAAATGGAAGACCCTCCTGGATTGATTCAATAAAGAGAGCCACAGCCCTCATTTTGCAAGACCTCAGAATGGCTGTTAAGCATAGGACTTTTTGGAGGTCATTAATTCATAGGGTCACCATTAGGCGGAAGCAACTTGACAACACTCAGCACACAGAAACATAAGTGATATGACATTTCACCCCAGCTATCTGTGTAAGAATTTTCTACTGTGAATGCTCAGAGGTTAAACTCAAACTGTCCTTCTAGCCTTGTGGTGCTGTGGTAGAGTAAATCCTATGGGTGAAACAGAATGGGTAGTATAAAGCTGGAGAGGTGGACTCCTCTTTGAGGTCCAGCAGCTTGAGACCAGGACCAGCTAAGGGACTCCTTCATTCCATAAGATAAAATGAAGGCACGCAGGGTCATTTTACCACCAGCCTATACTAGGCATCACTTGGAATTCTGCTAGATGCAGGCTGTGCCTGATAATCAGAAAACCTGGTTCAAATGGACACAGAGAATCAATGGCTAAAGCAATTTCAGTAAAAACGAAGGGAAGCAAACCTTATTAAAAGGATGCTTGTCAAGGCGTTTATGTTAAAACATCACCCTAATTGGCTCTTCACAGTATACTTGGTACACAAATTGTCCTTACATTTGGATTTTTATTTTCTCTCTTGACAAGTTGTCAATTTCAGTCAAGAGTGCCAAGTAATTTTCCAGAAGCTATTGCACTACTGGGAGCTGTTAGGCCAACACTTAGGCTAGCTGAGAATCAGCAGCCGAGAACAGGTGCTTGAGGCCTGGAAGATTAAAAAACTTGCAAAAACAATGGAAAAGTAGTCAATATCATAAGAATACCTTTGGCTGCATTTCATGATGAACACTGTTTCAGCCAGGAGCTAGGCAAACTCATGGGTAGAAGTGTGACTTTTGTTTTGTTTGACCAATGAAGACATATTTGAAGGAGGCTCAAACTATTTCTGAAGTGCTAATGCAAAGCATCTAACCTAACCTCCCTGAAGGGCAAGAGCTCAACGCTAGACCTGGGAGCAGAATTCAGAGATTTCTCCATGAACTAGAGTTGCCATCACATCTCATGCAAAGGAAAATATGGTGGATTTGGAGGTTCCCATTTCATCAGATTAAAAGGGAAGGCTGTCGTGATCTGTCACTAGCTACATCCATAGGAAAATATGGTGGATTTGGAGGTTCCCATTTCATCAGATTAAAAGGGAAGGCTGTTGTGATCTCTGTCACTAGCTACTGTTTTGCCCCTCTTTTCCCTGATGCTGCCATCTCGAGATAAAATCTAGCCCCTCTCTCTTTTGTGGGTTGGACCAAGGCCACTTCACAGGGTGTCACACTGTAGAATATCAAACAGCCAGGCAGGTGGGTAAGAACTCATGCAGACTCTCTCAAGTTAACATTATTTCTACAAGGAGCCACAGACTCAGGGTACTGGAAAAGGGCAGGTACACTCAGCAAAATAAACAAAAGGACAGTCACTAGCTAAGATACTTACAATCCATGGTATATCTGATCAATGGGAGTTGCAGGGTACTCCCTGTCCCTGGTGCATCTGCAACCCCTTAAGCATCCTTATCTTCTGTCATCCTTCAAATACGCACCACAAGCACTCCCAGAATGGACTTCAAAGAGCTTTCCAAACAAAGGAAAAGCTCCCCTTTTCAGACCCTACCAGATGTGGGCTCCGGGGCCTTCAGCCAATCTGGGTGCCAAGTCTTCGGGCTCAAGCCTGTCAGACCTGGACCCTCCAATAAAGAGATGTTAACACATTAAATGGCTTGTGTGTGTGTCTATCCATTGGGAAAGGATGCTCTCTATCTGGGAAGGACACCTTCTCCCCAGCTGCAGAACAACCTGGCCTCCCTTCCATCACCATAACAGTCCCAGCATCTCTTGCCCTCCTGTGCCTCATTATATCACAAAGAAGCATGGTATAACCTGATATCTTCAGAGCTTGGAAGCTAAGCAGAATTGGTACATGGATGGGAGACCACCAAGGAAGACTGTGGAAAGGAAAGCAATGGCAAACCACCTCTGTTTATCACTTGCCTTGAAAGTCCCTTGCTGGGGTCACCATAAGTCAGGTGCAACCCGACAGCACTTATGTATGTATCTGAACAAATGAGAAGAGATGTTTCTTCATAAAATGCTTCCAAAGGTACACTGTCCATCTTTCAGTGCCACTAAATTTCCTCATAAAGTAAAATTTGAGGCAAATGTGTAGATTTCTACTAGGGCAAAACCATTCTGGAAGTTAAAAGACTTTTGATAAGGCTAACTAGCGCACATACATGTCTGACCACTGCAACCACCTGTGAGCCAAGCACTGGATCTTCTAGCCACACCACCATATGTGTCAAATGCAGCTGAGTGAAGTTTTCTTTCCTTGCCTTACAGGGTATTTGCACAGCAGGTGAAACTGATTCTCTCTTAGTGTCCTGGATGGTCAAAGTTAGATAATTAACAGCAGAATTCTATGCTGAGTTACTCCAGTCTTAACCCCACTGATTTCAATGGGTGGATACTATAGTAACTTTGCATACGATTGCAATGTAAATGACGTTAAGAGGGGAATTGCATGTCTTCTAAGGTCATGCAAAAAAAAATGTATGGGGAAAATACCTTTGGTAGCATGGACAAAAAAATGGGCTGCTTGTGACAAAAAAATAGCTTGTGACTGGTGAACAGAATGTAAACTGGCAGGTATTTGCAAACTACTAAGGCTAACAAAATTTCTCAGTAGTTTCCCTCTAAGCTGAGTTTATGTGAGCTAGCTCACAGTTTTTTAGCCTCCAGCTCACACATTTTTGTCTTAGCTGGAGCTCAGGCTCCAGAGCAAACTATTTTATGCAGTAGCCAAACTGCTCGCTCACAACTTTAATGCCAGTAGCTCACAAGGTAGATTTTTTGCTCACAAGACTCTACAGCTTAGACGGAGCAATGATCACTAGATATCTTGGACAAAATCTAACATACAACAGAATAGTTGAACAACAACATTATCTGTTGTTTAAGTTTTTAAAAAGTCAAGGTACTTTGAAATGTATGCATTGGTTCTTCATTTCTTTGACAAAGTATAACAGCTTGCAAAAAACATGGTGATTATTATTTTTATTATTTTTAGATTAGACATAAATGTATTAACAGCTCACTCAGAATAGCTCAATATCAGAGCACAGCAGGTTCAATCACTGCCAAGAGGCCCATGAGAGTCTCTCTATTGTTTATATTTTGTACTTTTTCACTGTAGCTACTTTGTATACATTATTCTCTGTTACATGTTCTTCAGCTTTTTGGCAAGTTGTAATTGGTGAGTCTGTTAACTACACTTCTTTAAAAACCTTCTATAATAGTGTAGTGAACATCACTGAATGTCATGAGAGTTGCTGGCAATCAAAGCAGACAGTATTGGACTAGATTACATAGTTACCCTGCTAGTTAAACAGTGGCAGCATGCCTTTGAATACCATTTGCTTAGGGTCACAAAGAGGGAATGGACATCAACAATGTATACCTTGAGAGGTCCAAAATACAGCTAACCAGCCTCTGAGGAAACAGGATTTTATTTTCTCAGCACCAAACTAGACTTGACGCAAAGCAATCTGTTATGGAAATTGTTTTCAGTCTCAGTTGGTTCTGTAGGTTGAGGGATCTGAACTGAGGCTGCGGCATAGTGGGTGAGGGGAAGGAGGCTAGGTTTACTTTCCGCTGCAACATTTCTCCAGTATTGATACCTGCCAACTCCTATTATTCCTTGATCTGCTGGAGAAAATTCAAGCACCATATGGATACCCATATGCCCCCCACTATCATAGGATAATCTGAAGCTCAGGAAGGGGATGCAATTAATGCTGAGAAGAGGTTCAGGGGGGAGTGCCCCCAAGATCATAGTTCCAATCTAGATATCCTCCTATAACTACTATTCAGGCTAACTCCCCTCCATTCACAGATTTCCAGTGTCATAGCTTAGATGAACCAATGGCATGTCAAGACAGCTTTTTATATACACTTGGGACAGGGTGTTGGAGGCATGACTATTCTGCAGTTGTAATGTAGATAAATGGCCAAAATGAAATTGGGAGTTTTGGACCTTGGAAGGATAAAAAAGAGGCCTTTGGTGAAACATGACCTGTAAGCTCAGCTATAGTTCAAGACCAGAAATGGGCAAAACACATTCCCTGAAGAAGCAAGAAACCTATCTACATGCTTATATGGGGAAAAAAAACACATAAAGAAATAAGCAGGCTTCTGGTGGATGGCTGCATGCTGAGCAGTCGCACCTCCCAGACCTCCCGGGGATGCGAGCTGCGCACGAGTGGGAAGGAGGGGGTACGCAGGCTCATTGCCCCCCATGAGGCCCGGTGAAGGGCTTCTAGCCATGGGGCTTTTGAGAGGTCACCTCTTCGCCAGCACGATGCTGGGGAATTGAGGTGCCTCTCTGCCCTGACAGTCCCTCCTGTGAGTGTCCATATGGAACCTAGTGACGCTGACCGGGACAAGCACTGGGGATCGAGCGGTCGAATCAGAGACTAAATGAGGTCGGAAGACCAATATGAATGTGAGTGAGAATAAAGCGTGTATGATAATTTAAAAAGAAAGCTCCCCACCCCACGGACCAAGAAGTGAAACGAGCGGGGGGAGGGGCTCCTCCCATGCCCACCAACTTTTAAGCGAAAAAACGGGGTGGGGGGCGGAAGCAGAAGCATTGAAATCTGTTGAAAAAACTTATCAAGGCATGTATAAGCGTTTGAGCGCACATTCAGAGACTTTAGAAACTGCAGCGAAAGTAAACAATTTATAAAAGATGGCGGGGAAGAGGACGGAGAAGGAGAAACTTTTAAAAGCGAAAGGGGAGAGTCCAAAACCGGAAGGAACCACCGAGCTGGCTAAAATGTTGGCAGAATCTCTGCGCCCCCTGCTGGAACAGATGACTAACGTTAAGGAACAATTGTCTACAATGACCAAATGTATCATCACCCAGCAAACACAAGTCAATGAAACCCTTAAAATTACAGAGCAAACAGCTGAGAAGGT
>NW_015163759.1:20742-27272 GCF_001447785.1 Gekko japonicus | reverse complement strand
ATCAAGAAAAACAATCTGCCTGGGGAGATAGTGGTCCAATTCTCGAAGAAACATGTGAGGGATTTAATCCTGAAAGGAACTACTGGAGTACCCTTGAAAATGGGGGACAGTACCATCAGGATCCTAAAAGACATCCCATTTGAAATAAGACAGAGGAGAAAGAAATACAAAGACTTAATCCTTTTTCTTCAAACAAATGCTATCAGCTATTGGTGGCTGTATCCAGAGGGCATAACCTTCAAACTTCAAGATAAAAAGGAAAAGACAGACTCTGTTTCCAAAGCACGGGACTTTTTGAAAATCCAGATGGGTGAGCAAGAGAAAGGCGATAAAGAGGACAGTAAGTCCAGTGGCGAGCTGGACTCTGGGTCTTCTGGAGAGGACTCTCTGTCAGAGAAGGGAGCAGCGGCTCCTAAAAGTCCTTATAAACTGCAAAGAAGACAGGATAAGAAGAAATGAAGGCTGAAGGACTCTGTATTGTGCCTTTGAAAAGAGATGACTGTAATGAGATGCTTTGGGATTTTTCTTTTTAACAGTTAATTTAAGATTCAAAAGTTGTAATAGTAGATCTGACTAAGTTCAAAAAATTGTTAGCGAGTTTAGAACTGATTTTGTACTTAAGAGATGTTGAGGATCTCCTCTCTTGGGATTTTAGATAGTAGTGGGTTTTCTTTTCTTTATCCCTAAATGTAGTTCCCTTCCCTCATTTTCATTGTAGATTTGTAGTCTTTAGAAAAATGAAATTAAAAAATCCCCTCCGGGGGGCCAAAAAGAAGAAGAAGAAAGAAATAAACAATATTACAACTTTCCATTTGAGGACAGCTCCCACTGTGTGATCCTTTATCACCCTAACACTCAGAATTTGGATGTAACAGACTTTTCAGTATTTTAAGTTCATTACTTCAGTGTGTGCTTCCAGCAGCAAGAGCAGTATCTACATAATCAGTAGCCAATATTACAACTTTCCATTTGAGGACAGCTCCCACTGTGTGATCCTTTATCACCCTAACACTCAGAATTTGGATGTAACAGACTTTTCAGTATTTTAAGTTCATTACTTCAGTGTGTGCTTCCAGCAGCAAGAGCAGTATCTACATAATCAGTAGCAATTAACAAATAAAGCAATTATATGGGATGCTTTCAGCACCAGAGATAATTGGCAGGAGAGAAAGAGGCTCTGTAGCAACAATTATTTTGATTATTTTTTTTTGGGGGGGGGTTGTTACAAAGTTTGCTAGTGCAGCATTACAAATGAAATTATGCAGCTTGATCCTATTCATGTTTATTTGAAAGCAAGTTCCACTGCATTCAAAGGGGTTTGCTCCTGTGTAAGCCAGCACAGTACTTTGCATCCTTAATTCATTGACGAAATGGATGATGAAACCCACCAGCATTGCATTGCTTGCCCTTGTGGACGCAATGATCACAGCACATAACATTGAAACCCATCCATCATTTCTTTTAGAAACAACTGAAAACTTGACAAGAAAGATATTGACTAAGACATATGTATATGGGTTTGCAAGGGTTACATGCCAATAAAGGTAACTGGACTGGACAAAGACGTAAAGACCAAATAACAATTACACACAGCTTTATTGAATGGCCATTAACTGCCAAGAATTTAGTAACAGTGCAACCCTGAAGACAGATTCAGGTGGGTAATCATGTTGGTCAGAAGCCGTAGAACAAAGTTTGAGTCCAGTGGCACCTTTAAGACCAACAAAGTTTTATTCAAGGTACAAGCTTTCGTGTGCACGCACACTTTCTCAGATACATTGAAATGGAAGTTATCAGTCCATACATATTGGTAGAGGTTGTACAGGAGACACTGCTGCCACCATGTACAGGTCTTTGCCCACCCAAGCCAGTCCAGGAATGGGAGGGAATCCAGTACTTTTCAGTACATTAAACAACAAGCCACGAGATGGTCTATACCCTCTCTGGTTTCCAGAACAAATTGCCACCAGAACCTCTTTTCACTAGTCCCTGCCTTTCCTAAGGGAGAGATTCCAAACCCTTAGTTGGCATTTGGGACAGAACACCTTAGCAACTCACTCCAGAGATGCACACCTTTCCTCTCCAATGGTAGCGTATATGGGGAGCGTTTAGGCCACAGGAATTAGCCTTGGAATTCAGTTACAACATCAAAGACAATTTAGCAATAAGAGAGATCTTTATTTAGTACAGAGCTTAGCATAGACTACCAGAGATTACAAAAAAACCACAAAGGCTAGGGCTGTTTGCCTTAACTAAACATTAATGATTCATAGTTACCACATCAGGAGTATTCCTCAGTCCAAGATAGTCCCAGTACCAAGGGATTTTGAAGGGAAATCCCATTTTTGCACACCATGTGCTCCAAGTCACAAAGCAACTCTTTGTCTCTCAAGAGGCAGCATTTTCAGGTGCAATAAAACAAACTGACAGAGGAGGAAGGGAGAGCTAAGCAAGAGCTCACTCCCCTAGGGATCAAAACAATTATACCCCAATTCCAGTCACAAATTAGATGTGGCTATCAGCCAATTGCGAGTGGGCATGGGTGTGCCCAATTGTTGGTTGCCATGGTTGCTAACATCAGGTTTGTGGGATTGGCTGGAAGTTTGGAGACTCTGCCTGCAGTCAGCTGACCCAAACTCCAGCTACTTCATGGTCTACGTGACTAGTCGCACGTGGGCCAGAAAGTGGAGCCATGAGATCTGGCGTTTGGTATGAAAGTGTGAAAGAATGTGGGTTTATGACATGGCTATTGAGGCCATGTGGCCCCCACCATTTGGCTTGCAACAGGAAACAAGACACAGCATGTTATCAAAAGACATCACTGGAGAAGGCATGTGGATATAGAAAGCAGAAAGCAATTTTTCTATACAGAGGTAAAAGCTCATATCTTTAATAAAACTGTGTTGGTCTTAAAGGTGCCAATGGACTCACTTTGTTCTAGTGCAACCCTAAATACTTCAGTGGACTCGGAAGGATGTAACTCTGTTTAGGATTCTACTGTAAACATTTCTCATCCAATCCCAGTTTCACTTTCACCCTGATCTTCCCATGCCTCAAATTAAAAACTTACAAAGCAAGAACCAGATGAATAGCAGACAGCTATTACATCTCCGTTAGCTAGAAGGTAGTTCAAATCTATTTGAAAACACTATCACAAAGCCTCAAAAGTTGATTCACACAACCAAGCTCCCAACACATTTTCAGTCTCTGCCTAGATTATGTTACAAATGAATTCCACAGGGAGCTCTATTTCTACTATTTCTACATATTCAGAAAAACTCATCACCAGTTTTTATATCATGAGTATTTCTAAAATTTAGCACTTAAGTAAGTGCATTTCAAGTGTTCGGAATATACGAAGTATATAGACACCCCTGCAGTGATATACAGCCTACTTAAGAATAACTGGCTCCTTTCCTAAGCCATCAGACAGCAGCAAAAACAAACGAGCAAAACCCACAATCCCCCCTAACAGTTAATAGCTAAGCCCTGGTCAGCTAGAGCAGCTATAGGAACTTTGGGAGAGAGCCACTCCTTCTTGCAGTATCCAATCATTCTTTCACCCAGCCTTCTGTCATGTGGCAAGGAGGGTACATGTGGTGAGAAATAGGCAGTGGTAGTGGGCTGAGGATAGCCATTACCAGTAGCTCCAAGAGACCAGAGGAGGGTCTGGCCAGCACAATTTCTCTGTGGCAAGGCAAGCATAGGAAGGACTGGGACAACTCCTGCCTCCCCTTCTTTCAGTGGTTCTTTGTTATTGATCTCCCTTTTCAGTGGATTCCCCCCCCCCTTTCTTGCTTGAGATCAGGATTTGGGGCCATTGTGTTGATGGAACCCCAGCTTTATAATTTTGTTGCTATGCCCAGGGTAATTTTTGTTGAAAGGCTGACCATCCTTCACTTTCTACATCCCCCCTCCTTTTAAGGCTCACTCCAAAGCCAAAACAATTGTTCAGGAAAATCCCTATGACTTCCTGGCATAGCCACTAGGGTTGCCAACCTCCAGGTTGTGGCTGCAGATCTCCTGGGATGACAATGGATCTCCAGGCAACAGAGATCAGTTCACCTGGAGAACATGGCCACTTTGGAAGGTGGACTCTATGGCAGGATACCCCATTGAAGTCCCTCCCCTCCCCAAACCCCACCCTCCTCAGGCTCCACACCCAAAATCTCCAGGTATTTCCCAACCCAGAGATGGCAACCCTAACAGCCACGGCAGCAACAGTCATCGCGATAGCTCTGTAAGCTAGGCCAGTATCATCTTTCTCATAATACTAGTGGAGGGAAGGATGATTCACCTAAAGCTATCTAGTAAATTCCTGCATAAGGTGAGATTCAAAGCAAAGATTTTTCTTTCACAACTCAGTCCTAAAGCTATCTAGTAAATTCCTGCATAAGCAAAGATTTTTCTTTCACAACTCAGTGTTTGGCTTGGTTCAGAAATGACATGAATCCATGGTTTATTTAAACTATGGTAAATTCTGATCATTTGAACACAAGCCACTCCATTAACTATGGTTAGGTAGGTCCCATTAAACAAGGACATGAAATCATGGGGGGGGGGGAGAAATCATAGTTAGCTATGGTTTTGTGTGACCTATGAACCCTGATATGTATGTGGAAAGGTAGTCTTTCAGATAGCGTAGTCCTATTGCCTTTAGGGCTAACACTCTGGATTTTCATTGGAAAACATTTAGTTTGTTGACTCCTGGTTAACAACCTAGCTGGCATATTTGAAACCTCTTAAGGTTCCAAACACTCTCTATAGGCAGCCACACTGTGGTAGTCTAACTTCAATTAATCACAGATGTAACAGGATGAAATGGTTTTAGTACAGTAGGATGTGAGTCGTAGAGCTATCCAAAACTCTTGGTGAACATATCAGAAGATGAACCAAGCTGACAAATGACTGCAGATAAAAGTCCCCGCCTTAGTTTCACTTTTATCTATGACACAACCACACACTCACTTTACATCAGTTTGATTAAATCCTCACAAATGTAGACATCTTTATTATTAATTGTAAATGAAACTTCAAGCCACAAAGCCATATTGATCATGACACCACGGTCATAGGCAGCAATGTTAGTCATATCCTGAACTAAAAAAAACATAGTCTTGAGTTTTGAGTAAAATTGAATATGAAATCACTTGCCTCTACCAATGACACAAATGTTAGAATGTATATATAACCAAGAAAATAATTACTTCATGAGCATCTATTCCGGTTATTTATTTATTTTTGCATTATGTATGTGTCATTACTTCATGACTGTTGTCCAAAAGAATTGGATTTAGGAAAGTAACGGTATTTAAGGCAATCTGGGATGACTTTTAGATGTTCTTTAAATTGCATAGGAGCTACTTATTTGTGACTTGCTCCAGTAGGGCTGGGAGAAGGTTTAAACAAGTCAACCACATGGGTGGGGTCTTTCTTTGCCATGAAAACTTTCAAGCAGCTGAGAGAACATCTAAAGGGGTCTGTTTTGCCCACCTGTCTAGCAGCAATGTACTGAACTGAAAACCAGAACAATAGAAATTCATCATATGTTTCTACTGATTAAAAATTAAAAGAATAATATTATTATTAACAACTGATTTTGGGTGAATGGGCTCCTTGATTTACAGCTCTGCAGGCCAAAAGTGCATTAAGCAGGACAGAAATGCACTCGTTCTGTAGAGCTGAAGGATCTCAGAAAGAGCATTTCCCTAACATTACCTACCCACATTTCATTTAAAAAACAGGCAACAAATACTAGGCACAATAAAGAAAAGAAGAGAGAGAAGAGAAGAGATTGGATTTATACCCTGTCCTTCACTCAGAGTCTCAGAGCGGCTTACAAACTCCTTTCCCTTCCCCTCCCCACAACAGACACCCTGTGAAGTAGGTGGGGCTGAGAGAGCTCTTGACAGAAACTGCTCTTTTTCAAGAACAGCTCGTCAGAACCAGGGGTCTTTTCATAGAATAAGAGCTTCAGGAGCTCATTAGCATAACTTATTAGCATATGCCACAACTCCTGACATCACCGAAAGTGTGTCAGAAGGTCACACCCCCTGACATCACTGGAAGTGTCAGAAGGCCACACCCCCTGACATCACTGGACGTGTGTCAGAAGACAGCACCCACCGCTCCGGCTCTACTGGACTGTTTTGGATTGATAGCTGGGGGTGGGGAGACAAATCTGCCCTCACAGAGGAGGGAGAGCTTGTACCTGAATAAAACTCGGTTTTAAAGGTGCCACCGGACTGTTTTGGTTTATTGGCTATGGGAAGGGGGGGAAATGAGCAGATCTGCCCTCACAGAGAAGCCAGAGCTGGTTCCTTTATAGAACTTGGTCTTAAAGGTGCCACTGGACTGTTTTGGTTTACTGGCTATGGAGGGGACTGTTTTGGTTTACTGGCTGGGGTGGAGAATGAGCAGATCTGCCTACCCCCCTGCCCCAAATACAGCCTCCGCCATCTCTGCTGCGGTGCCCAGAGTGCCTGTGGCTTCTTGTCCCCTACCCCCAAAGCCGCCGCGGCGCCTGGAGC
>NW_015163759.1:0-20348 GCF_001447785.1 Gekko japonicus | reverse complement strand
CCCCCCCCCCCGCCGTGATGTCCGGAGCGCCTGCAGCCTCTTCCCTTTGCCCCCCAAAAGCCCCTGCCACCCCATCGCGGTGCCTAGAGCACCCAAGGCCTACCCCCACCCCATAAAAGCCCCCACCACCCCTGCAGCCTGCCCCCCAAAAGCCCCGCCCCACCAGCGTACTTACCATCCTCCTCCTGCTTCCTCCCGGCCTGAATGAGGGTGGCTGTAAGCAGGGGGTGGCTGTAAGCAGGGGGTGGGGCTTCGCCATGTTCCCGCCCCCCGGCACCTCACTCCCAGAGCGCCATACCGGCACGCTCTGGCCCCATCTGAGGCCTGGTCAGAGCTATGGCTTACCCAAGGGCATCCAGCAGCTGCAAGTGGAGGAGTGGGGAATCATACCTGGTTCTCCCAGATTAGAGTCCACACATTTAACCACTACACCAAACTGGTGTAAGATTTTATTAATGCTGCAAAGCTTAATGGGTGTACTAATATAAAGCAATAGAGTTTCCAGTGATTCCTAGAGAGTAGAGGACTGATATAAATTACAATGACAACACAAACCTTTACCTAAACTATACAACATGAACACAGATAACATTTAGAAAGACATTGTCATGAGGGGCACCCTGAGCTCAGGATGGGCCTGTTTAGCTTTCAGGACATTTCAGCTTCATTAATGAGTTCGAGTGTTGGGTCCAAACTCCAAACGGCAGAGAAAGTATTAGACTCACACAGCTTTAATTTGTGACAAATTATCCCTTGAATCTCCAATGATACTCAACAGTGTAGATGGAAGCAAATGTTTTCCATTTTTTTAAAATGTATCTTTGGTATTGTGTGACTGCGCACAATTGGGGGGGGGCAGGCCCACAACAGGAATGCCTAGTAAAATGCTTTATCTACAGTGATAGTAATTCCATGTACAGTTAGCTGGGGGTACAACCAGGTAGCCAACTCAAGTCCTCTTACCTGAAATCTCCATAGACAGATACTTCTTAAAGAACTAAAAACCAAGCTTACAACTAAGAACAGAATAAATGCATTTAACACCTGGGCAGTCACAGCTCTGACTTACTCCACGGGTATAATTAAGTCTTCTGAAGCTGATTTGAATGAGCTTAATACATTAGACTGCACACTCATTATAAAGTTCATAACGTATCAACCAAATGCCTCTGTGGGAAGGCTATTTATCTCAGATATGAACCAAGCAGAAAATTAGTACACGTATCTCTAATGTGATAGAACCTTTTTTATCATTTAGAAACTTATCTCTCTTCTTTCTCTTTAAATAGTTACTCAATGTGATAGACAATAGCAAGTAAAAACAGTCAATAAAATATCTGTCACAATAAACATACTAAAGTATATATCGATTAAACAATATACCTCAATCAACATAGCAATGCTGTCCATGAAACAGCAGCAGTTCTGCTTTAATTGCGCTTTTACTGAGCTGGCTGATTTTGTTTTTTAATGCTTTAAATTTGTTCTAAAACTGCTATTGATAATAGCAAGGAATGATATTTTTCTTGTTCAATTTTAGGATAGTTTTTTATCACTCTTCTAGCGTTGCTTTGAACTATTATTTGGTTTTAGTTTTGTATTATTTTTAACTTTGTCAGCCAGTCCAAAAATGATACATTGAAGTAGACCATAAATGTTGTAACTAAATAAACCTGGCAATGAAAGTCATTCAGAACCAATATATGAACACACACACGAACACACAAAGCTGCTTCATATTGAATCAGACCACTAGTCCATCAAGGTCAGTATTGTCTACCCAGACTGGCAGCAGCTCTCTAGGGTCTCAGGCAGAGGTCTTTGAACTGGAAATGCCAGGGATTGAACCTGGGATCTCTGCATGCTAAGCTAATGTTCTGTCACTGAGACACAGCCCCGCCAGCTCCCTACAACTTTAAATTATGCTGGAAGAACTAAAGAGATGGTGCAAAGTGCCAACCATACCTCCTAAGGCAGAAAGTGCCATAACTTGGGGGATGTACTTAAAAAGGCTCTATTCCAGGTATCACAAACCTTGCACGTCATAAAGGAGCCTTTTCTGAGTAGTTAAAGAACTTTTATGGCCTGGTTCGCCTTCATCTGAATGGAAGAATCATCCTTGAATGACTATGTGAAATCAGTAATGGGATAGAAGTGGACCAATAAACTGAATCTCAGACTAGTCAGATGGCGTTATTCCTGGACTATTGTCTTAGAACTGGAGAAGCATTGGAATAATCTGTTCCGGAATGGGGGACTAGTTTCCCCTAACAACAGGCAGTTTGCAACTTGGGAATTATCCTGGGATTCACTGGTTCACCTATGGAACCAAAGCATGTTTTATCAGCTTTTGTTAATACACCAGAACTCCAAAAACAACATCTGTGATAAAACTAACAGAGTCAATAAAGATAAGTTGCAAAAACATTTACTGAAGTATTTCTGTAGTTCTGTAAGGAATATCCTGTCATCGCTCACATGCTAATGAATACTGCGCAATGTGAACATTCCTATCGCAATATATACTTTATCTGAGTGTGTAGCAGTCTCAATTCTTATCAAATACTACTTCTCAACCCTTGCTGGAAACATTCCATGTTGACTAATAACAGGACCTTGTTTCCAGCAAGAGTTGATCAGTAGTATTTGATAAGAATTTGGATTGCTACATGCTCAGATAAAGTATATATTGCGAAACGAATGTTCACATGGCGCAGTATTCATTAGCGTGTGAGCGATGACAGAAGAATATTCCTTACAGAACTACAGACATACTTCAGTAAATGTTTTTGCAACTATTCTTTATTGACTCTTCGTTATTTTTATCACGGATGTTGTTTTTGGAGTTCCACCTCTTCCCGTGATCTCTCATTTTGGCTTCCACTATATTTTTGTTAATACACCAGCTAGCTCCCTTCTTGGTGAAAAGTGACCTTATCATTATTGTGAATAACCATGCAATCTATTGCCTGGACTAATATAATGTATAATATATTGTACATTGAAGATAACTCAGATGCTTCACCTTGTCTACAAAGGAGAAGCCAAATTAGTTGAAGATGTTAGCCAACCAGAGCAGACAACATATATTTTCTAGACATACCATTGGTAACAATCTGTTTGTAGGCCAAACACTTGGTGATGGTTTTACTTTTAAAATATTGCATTACAGCTGGATTATGGAACGTCTGAAAGAGTATGAGTTTCCTATATTTATCTCCTAGCTTCTTGTGACTGGTGCTAATGCGCGTAGAAGCCACACTGGCTTCAACAGCATTAAAGCTTTTCAAACAGTGGTCCCATACTTACAGACTCCCTACCACATGAAAACTGTACAGGCCAAAAGGCTGGATAATTCACCCTAGTACAGTGTAGTGGTTACAGTCTCAGAGAAGGTCTAGGGAAACTCAAGTTCAAATCCCCGCAGCCATGAAGTTCACTTAGGTTTGCCAAGTGGCACTTACCCTGCCGGCGGGGGACCATAGAGTTTTCCCTTGTATGGCCGTGGCCCCGCCCCCAGCGTGCCCGGCATCATAACGTCACTTCCCTGTGACGTGCACGCTGGGGTGGGGTTCCCCCCGGGGCCTGATTCCCCGGCATCGGGGAACGGGCCTCTGGGGTGGGGGGGTTTCCGCCCCCCGGGTGGACTTGGCAGCCCTAAGTTCACTGGGTGATCTTGGACTAGTCACTTTTCCCAACCTAACCTACCTCACACAGTTTCTGGGAGGATAAAATGGAGGGATAGAGAGCTTTCTGAGCTTCTTGGATGAAAGGAAGAATAAAAATGTAATAGCTGTAGTTAAGACTGGCTGTTTTAGGCATTGTTATTAGTGGTTATCTGTAGTGGTTATTTTTCACCAATTTTTATGATTTTTGTTATATTAATGGCATTATACTATTGTTTTATTATCTTCAATTGTATTTTATACAATGCTGTTGAAAATTTCCAATTGAAAAAATAAATTTCGTAAGTCAATACATTTTACATTCACTCAAGTAACAGCGTTCATTCTTCTGTATTTACGTAAGAAGACTCAAAAGAGCTATTTTCAGGGTCACCATTGTGAGTAGGCAGAAAAACCTTGAACACTGGCCTGTACAAAATAGAAATGGCTGATGGAAAATAAGCATGGAATGTTTTTTCTTTCCATAATTGCACTTTGAGATTATTCTGAAGTTTTAAAATAATAACAACAATAAAAAAATCTTTACAAAAAGATCTTCCCAAAAACCGAGATAGGAAATAGATCTTTCAGCCATTTTCTGTGCCCAGCTAAATGCAGAACTTTGATGTGAAGAATTTCTTTCCTTTTCTCTCTTTTATATTCAAGGTGAGTAATAGTAAAAGGAAAGTGAACTGGAGGAATAAAGCAGCACTGATGGACTCTGACATTTCTTCTGTTTGCACGTCTACCTCACTGACAATCGGTAGTTATTAAAGCCATTGTGATGTTTGAGAGAGTCATTTTCAATTCCTTCTGCTTCTAAAAGCGTTCATCAGAAATATAGCGTATAACACCACTGTTTTGGAAGGTTTTTTTTAAGCTTGTGAAACTTCTGTTTGACACAAATTTGGCAGTTAAAATAGAGTTGTCGTAACTTGGTATGTTATTTTAAAATCTCCATCATTGCCGCCCATTATCCTATACAAGTTTTTAAATAATTCCACGAAGCCAATAATTTAGCTTATATGGAAAAAAGAGACATTCTTGCAGCTTTGACACTGGTATCATTACCACACATCAGCACACAGTGCTATCAGTTGGTAGCAGCTACCCCACGGATGCAAAACATTTTCTCTTAAAGGGCAACCCTGTCTTGAATTTTCTCTCATTATAAATACTCACATATGTTCCATATGGTGACATCATTACATTGTGCAGTTAAGCCCCTCTGCTGGTAGCAGCTAATGATGTGAAGGGAGGTAGAGAAAATCTCTTGGCTCACGCCCCAACCCGAGTGGCCCAGGTTAGCCTGATCTCATCAGATCTTGAAAGCTAGGCAGGGTGGGCCCTGGTTAGTATTTGGATGGGAGACCTCCTAGGAAGTTCAGGGTCCTATGCAGAGGGAGGCCTTGAAAACCTTATGGGGTCACCATTAGTTGGCTGCGACTTGATGGCACTTTATAAACACACACAGCATACCTTACACTGTTGCTGGGGGATAAAAGAGGGGTTACGGGTACCACCCTGAACTCTTTGGAGGAAGTGAATAAAATGTAATAAAAAACATAATTAAAATAATATGTGAAGAGAACTTGTACATGCAAAATTGGGATGAGAAGAAGCATTAACAGTATCTTCTTAAGCAGAGCTATATTCTGCTCCCTGAAGTCAACACTGGCTTATAAGGGTGCTAGCCTGATCTCATCAGATCTCAGAAGCTGAGCGGGTTGGCTCTGTTTAGTACTTTGATCGGAGACCACCAAGGAAGTCCAGGGCTGCTATACAGAGGCAGGCCATGACAAACCACCGGAGTTCATCTCTTGCCTTGAAAACTCTACAGAGTTGCTATAAGTCAGTTGCCACAGTAAGACTGATTCCCCAAAAGCAGTTGTCCTACCCTCAGTCTCCCATTTTCTCCGGTTGTACTGCTCAAAACTAATTTCTGCACAGCCACATTTTGACCTGCACCTCCCCCCAATTTCCCCCGTATCTTCTTGATCCTAAAAAAATAACGCTCAAGAAGACATGGGGGAAATCAGGGGGAGATGCAGGTAAAAATGCGGCCATGCAGCAAATAGTGGGAGATAGAGCAGTACAATTGGGGGTAACGGGAGACCGAGGGCAGGACATCTGTTTTTGAGGAATTGGCTTGAGTTTCCTATCACAACTAGTTTATTAGCAAAGGCGCGTCAGTGGGGTGACAGTGGGTTATGAAGTAGGGTTGCCAGATCCATGTTTGGAAACTCCTGGAAAACTGGAGGTAGAGCCTGAGGAGGACATGGACATCAGTGGGGTACAATGCCATATACTCTACCCTCCAAAGCAGCCATTTCCCCCAGGGCAACTGATCTCTGTAGTCTGGAGATGAGCTGTAGAAAGAGCAAGAGTCCAGTAGCACCTTAAAGACCAATAAAATATGCAGCAGGGAATGATCTTTTGTGAGTCACCGCTCACTTCTTCAGATACAGATAGAATAGGAGTCCATCTGTCCTATCCATTGGAAAGTGGAGTGATTTCAGATGCCTAATGACACTAGCAGGCAAAAGACAATAGCAGGTGAATGACAATAGGAGGCATGATTGGATTTAGGTGAGATACTAGAGGATATTAGGCGTGGGGAAATCAGCATTGGTAATGAGACAGGAAACCTAGGTCTCGATTCAATCCAGGTCTTGAGTGTCATTATCAATTGCAATTCAGCAGTCTCTCTTTCTAATCTCCCTTTGAAGTTCCCTTGTAAGAGACCTGCTACTTTTCAGGCAGCAACTGAATGTCCCGGAAGGTTAAAATGTTCCCCCACAGGTTTTATACTGCTCTGGTTCCTAAAGTCAGACTTGTGTCGATTAATTCTTTATTGAAAGGACCGGCCTGTTTGTCCAAAGTAGAGGGTGGAAGGGCATTGCTGACACGTGATGGCATGAATCACATTAGAGGATGAGCAGGAATATGAACCTGAGATGGTACGGCTGATGTTGCTGGGTCCACTGATGGTGTTGCTAGGATCTATGGCATGGTTCAGCATGGTCATGTCAGCTGGCTCCAAACAAGAAACCTGTTTGCAAACCAAATGTAAATAATAAAAAAACCCCATATTTTGGTGGTTACATTGATCTGTTTTTCCAGCAGCCATGCTTGAACCAAGACAACTCCCAGACACCTTACAGAACTGGAAGGGGACAGATGAGCCCCATCAAATCTAGGGAGGACAGTACATTGCAAAATCTTATCCTTCCCAGCCAGCACAGGATTCAGCTTCAATGTGTTCATATGAGGAAGAGATTTTACCTCGGACACATCTAGCATTTGTACAGAAGCAGCTATAATTTCCCATACAATTAAACCTGCAACCTTTCTCTTGCTATCTCGAGACCTTGTCAGGCAGTCCATGTCACTAGCCATGGTCTCAGTGGACAATTTCAATCCACCTCCCTTTTTAATAGCTTAGAAAGATGGAGGGAAAGGATTGTTCTAGGGGGTATCCCACAGCCTCCAACTTTTTAAATTTCTTTTTCATTTTTGGGAAAGTCTACACCGGAAAATTCACAGGGACACATTCTCTATCTCATACACCTTGGCAATATTATCTTTTGCACACTCCAAGCAGTTAGAAGACAGCATAAAGTAAAATGGGGGGGGGTCAAAGGGTTGGCAACTCTGATACCAGGAGTATGAATAGATGCCCTCCACCCCAACTCGGGGGGTTCTTTTAGCTGCTGACAGCCTTTACTGTAAGGAAACTATAGGCTATAGCCAGAAACACCAAGACACAAAATATATGAAGATTACAGAAGCACCTGGATCAGACTTCCCCTCGTTTTGCCATGATACTTTCACCACAATGTGCAAAGATTCAGATAAAAAGGGCTGCATAAACTGCAGTGAATCTTCTAATGGAGCAGCAATATATTGAACTAGCTGTGAAATTGCCACGTTGGCCGAATGTATAAATGTCAGCATTATTGTAGAGTGATTCATGACATCCACTGCAGTTAAAATAAATAATGATGGACTTGCAGGCTACAACCATTTTTTAAAACTTATTCACCATTTGCTCATTCTAATAAGCATTTAACCTTACAGATTGGGATGTAGATGTGTGTACTGCTGCTTTAGCCTTTCAAAAATAACTGAACAGCTTTATAATAAAATATTAACTGTTCTTCTGTGCATATGCCACACTTTTACATGGGGAAAAAACAAAACAAACATGGCATTTCTGCAATTCAAAAGCAAGTCCAAAGTAGATGAAAAGTGACTCAAGCAGCTTGTGTTTCATACATTACAGTAAAGCTTTTGACTGTGTGGTCATGGAAAACTATGGTTAGATTTAAAAGAAATGGGTGTGCTACACCATCTGATTGTTTTGATGTACAACTTATACTTGGACAAGAGGCTACTGTTAGGGCAGTATATGGAGAAACAGGATGGTTTCCAGTTGGCAAAGGTGTAATTTTATCTCCCTATCTGTTCAATGTATATGCAGAACATGTCATAAAGAAAGCTGGATTAGTGCCCTGACTTGGATAGCCCAGGTGAACCCGATCTTGCCAGATCTCAGAAGCTAAGCAGGGCTGACCCTGGCAAGTATTTGAATGGGAGACCTCCAGAGAACAGGCCAGGAGGCCAGAGGCAGGCTATCCAGCCACTTCTCTGAACATCCTCCATGCCCCAGTAGGAGTTGCCAGAGGTTTCCATGACTTCCAAGCATGGGAACACACACACACACAAATAAATGCAAAAATGCCAAAAAAGAAAGAAAGCTGGATTAGATTTAGCTGATGATGGATTGAAAATTGGGGGAAAGAACAATCACAATTTGAGATACACAGATGATACCACATTACCGGCAGAAGACAGTGAAGAATTGAACTGACTCCTAATAAGAGTTAAAGCAGAAAGTGCCAAAACAGGATTACAGCCAAACACCAACAAGACAAAAGTAATGACTACTATGGAATTGCACAACTTTAAGGCTGACAATGAAGAAACGGAAATTGTTAAAGATTTTCTATTCTTTGGCTCAATCATCAACCAAAAGGGAGACTGCCACCAAAAAATCAGAAGGAAATTGAGAATAGGAAGGACAGCCACAAAGCAGCTAGAAAAAGATTCTTAAGTATAAGGATGTGTCACTGGCAACCAAGATCAAGTTAATTCATGCCACAGTATTCCCCATTACTATGTATGGGTGTGAATGCTGGACAATGAAGAAAGCTGACAGGAAGAAAATTAATTCATTTGAAATGTGGTACTGAAGAAGAGCTTTATGGCTAATGTGGACTGCCAAAAAGATAAACAAGTGGGTTCTAGATCAAATCAAGCCTGAACTCTCCCTACAAGTTAAAATGACCAAACTGAAGATATCATACTTTGGTCACATTATGAAAAGAGGAGAGTCACTGGGAAAGACAATAAGGCTGTGAAAAGTTGAAGGCAGCAGGAAAAGAGGAAGACCTCACATGAGATGGATTGACTTTATCAAGGAAGCCATGGCTCTGAGTTTGCAAGACCTGAGCAAGGCTGTTAATGATAGGATGTTTTGGAGGCCATTAATTCGTAGGGTTACCATAAGTCAGAAGCAACTTGACAGCACTTCACACATACCCCCCCTTACAAGTAAACTCAGTACAACCTGAGGATCATGTGCACACCCATGGCTGCTGGAGCAAGAGAAGTAAGGCAAATCACTCCCCAATATGTTTTGCTGTGCATTCTGATCTAGAGATGAAAGGCAGAATTTATGAGAAAGGCCACCCTTTCCTGACATGGGCAGTCAGACAACTTTCTATTGCTCCTACCCCAACTTTTTTGTTACATTCCAGGAACACACATAAAACAGTTGATAGAAAATGCCCAAATTCAAGTATTGTACTTGCGTAATTAGCAGCTGATCTGTATAATATGCAAATTTGGACTGCCTGGATTTGGGGAACTGGGATATGGCAAACTTTACACATAGGATCATTAACACAGATGCCTGGAAAGCCACAGTGGGAACGGAATCAAGAGAAGTCTTCCTAAATAGATCCGTGTTAATTTGGAGATGTCGATGAAATGCTGAACATAGGAAATGCTGGCAGTTCTTAATATTAAAGACCATCAAAATATACTAGAGGCAATGTTACCATGTTTTAAGATAATTGGCTCAAACAGCAATTTCCATTATTTTTTAATAGCAAAGTCAAAAACAACAACGAACTCATCAAGCATTGTTTTGTATACACTTAGGGAGTTGGGTGATGATTGAAACAACTAGACCTTCTCTCATTTGTGACTCAGATTTTATTCCAGATGTACTTTCACGAATACTGAACTCTGGATAACTTCCCTTCACATTTCATTAATGATAGGATGTTTTGGAGGCCATTAATTCGTAGGGTTACCATAAGTCAGAAGCAACTTGACAGCACTTCACACATACCCCCCCTTACAAGTAAACTCAGTACAACCTGAGGATCATGTGCACACCCATGGCTGCTGGAGCAAGAGAAGTAAGGCAAATCACTCCCCAATATGTTTTGCTGTGCATTCTGATCCAGAGATGAAAGGCAGAATTTATGAGAAAGGCCACCCTTTCCTGACATGGGCAGTCAGACAACTTTCTATTGCTCCTACCCCAACTTTTTTGTTACATTCCAGGAACACACATAAAACAGTTGATAGAAAATGCCCAAATTCAAGTATTGTACTTGCGTAAGTAGCAGTTGATCTGTATAATATGCAAATTTGGACTACCTGGATTTGGGGAACTTGGATATGGCAAACTTTACACATAGGATTATTAACATAGATGCCTGGAAAGCCACAGTGGGAACGGAATCAAGAGAAGTCTTCCTAAATAGATCCGTGTTAATTTGGAGATGTCGATGAAATGCTGAACATAGGAAATGCTGGCAGTTCTTAATATTAAAGACCATCAAAATATACTAGAGGCAATGTTACCATGTTTTAAGATAATTGGCTCAAACAGCAATTTCCATTATTTTTAATAGCAAAGTCAAAAACAACAACACTTCATTGTATGAATGTACAAGAATGAACTCGTCAAGCATTATTTTGTATACACTTAGAGAGTTGGATGATGATTGAAACAACTAGACCTTCTCTCATTTGTGACTCAGATTTTATTCCAGATGTCCTTTCATGAATGCTGAACTCTGGATAACATCCCTTCATTTCATTCACTTCAGCACCTTTTTCATTTGGAAGAAGAAACTTCCACTTTGCTCTGGAAAGATGCACAGCATAACGTCAGACAGGCAGAAATGATGCCATTGTAATTTGATGAATATAAAATTGGGAATACATAAGTAATAGGTATAATGACATCAAAATAATGTTATGCATTGATTCAATGCCTATTTACTATAGTTGTTTCCTAATACTTGATTTATTGTTACTTATACCAGGCTATGGAGACAATCTATCTAAAATTAAGTCTGTTTACCATCCCACTCACCCAGTGACTTGAGGAGATCTCAAAGTGCTTTGGCTGGATCGTACTCTGTGTTACAAAAGACAAGGCCAGCTTCCAGGCTGAATTTGACAATGTTCAATTGTGAGAGCACTGGGGTGGAGCCTGGGGAGGACAGGGACTTCAGTGACATGTAATGCCATATTGTCTACCTTTCAAAGCATCCATTTTCTCCAGGACCTGGTCTCTGTTGCATGGAGATGAGATGTAATTCCAGAAGATCCCCAGGTTCTACCTGGAGGCTGGCAAGAAGATCCCCAGGTTCTACCTGGAGGCAGGCATCTCTACAACGACTAGAGTTACTATGTGAAGGAAGACTCTGGTCTCTACAACGACAAGAGTTACTATGTGAAGGAAGACTCTGGTGAACCAACTCTGCTTGTCTCTTGGCTGGAATGCCCCATGGATGGGGTTGCCATGAGTTGGTTGTGACTTCAACAGCCTCTTCTTCTTCTTCGATTGTGAATGCATGGCATTCTTGTGAATATTTGGACTAATGTCCAGAGATAGCTCCAACTGTATTATCATGTAGTGACTAGTTCTACCACAATGTAGATGTAGGAAGCTCATCTGGATTGACAGCCCACTGAAAGCATTTCAGTGTAGTAAACAATGTCCACATCTGAACGAGCATCCCATTTATGCCCATAATTACTGATCCAAAAGCAGGCAAATAACCTTCACTGAATTAGGGATCAGGTCTTGTAATCAAATTCAGTTTTTATGGCCTACTTTTTTGTTATCAGCAGTGAAACTTGCCAGAGTTGTTTATTCAAATATTAATAGCTCATCTTTCCTTGGATTACAAACCATAATTTAAAACATTGCAATTTAAAACCAACACAATAAAACTCCAAATAATGCTCCCCAAAAGATTATATCCCTTTAAAAGCCTTTGCGGTTCTTTCAAAAAGTTCCTCTGGAAGTTAGGGTTCCCATCCTCCACGTCCCATCCACCATCAGCCAAATGGCTGGTAGGGGAAGCCCCACCCCGAACGGAGACATTGCCGGGCAATGTCCCTGATGCAATGACATTACCTGAAAGTGATGTCATTGTATTGCCAGCATTAGGGTGTGACACTCTAGTTTTTGGGCAAACTCTATAGTTTTGAAGGCAAAGAAACCCACAGAGTTTTGCCAAAAAACTAGAGTGTCACCCTCCGATGTTAGCGATGCAAAGGGCTGGGGAGCCCCCCACCAGATACCTGGTAGGACCTGGCAACCCTACTGGAAGCGCTTTCCACAAATTGAGAGCTATGATGGAAAAGGCATAGGCTCCAGATGATGCCTGCAGGGCTACCTTAACTAGAAGGCAGCCCTCTATAGTAGTGACATGGGGCATCCAGGCAGGGGTCGTTTCGTAGAAAAAGAGCTAGGGGAACTCATTAGCATAACTCATTAGCATATGCCACACCCCCTGACATCACCGGAAGTGTGTCATAAGGCCACACACCCCGCCCCCAACGGTCCCGGCCGCTGCCGTCGGCCTTGCAGCTCCACTGCCGGGTCCCATGAGGGGCCCGGCGGTGGACCTGCAAGGCCAGCGGGAGTGTGAGGAAGCCCCGCGAAGGCCCTCCCTGGCCCCAGGCAGGCAGGGGTGGGGAGAGGCAGGGAGGAAGCAACTTACCCTCCCTCTTCTCCTGCCTCCTCCTGGCTGAATGAGGGCCGGAAGCGGGGCGGCCGGAAGCAGGGGGCGGGGCTTCGTCATGTGCCCCGCCCCCGCACCTCACCCAGGGGAACTGCGATCCCCCGCGATCCCCCCCGAAATGACCTCTGCATCCAGGCATGTTCCTGCCTATTGAAAAAATGTGCATGCTTACAATGGATGTCACACAGTAGGATCTATTTGCAGAGAGGTAATGCAAACATTCATTTTTTTTTGCTGAACCTGTGAACTATTTCATTGTCTTACTTATGGTTCATACTAGTGACATTTGCTATTTTTTACTACAGCCACAGCCATTTTAGCAGAGAGCTGGAAGAAAAGGATACTTGGACTTCCTAGGACTTCAGTCTAGTTCTTGCATGTACAATTAAGAGGACAGAGCTGTGCTCAAGGGAGAAATCAGTAAAATCAATTCTTGCTTTGATGTTAGTTAAGCAGGGAGAATTGATTTCTGCCACAGAGCTCAGTAGAGAGTGTATTTTGTTTAACTTTCTTTTTTTTAAAGGAAAGTGTTCATGTGAATTAAAGCAAAGAATTACATGGCAGCATATTCATTTTGTAATGAGATCAAGAAGACCCGTGCAAGAAGCACGTCTCTCCAGGAGTGTTACTGATCACTGGATATTGTTTGTTCAGACACCCTATTATAAATTTATCAGCGTAAAGTTTAAGGATGCAAGCTGGAAGCTGTATACAGAGGAGATGTGTCCCTGGTGTTTGGTATACAGGGTTTACAAAGAGGCAATTTTCCGAGGTCACAGTCTGTTGCAGAACAGCGGGTAGGCAACAGACCAAATCAGCTGCTGCCCCTGAAGTGTCTCCTGTCCCATAGCTCTCAGTTACCACTGTCTGCTGCCTACTATGTCCTGCTCCATGTCTCTATACCACCTTCTCAAGAGACATCATGCACCATTCTCTTTGGCAAATATGGGCTGAGGACACTAAATAAACCTCCTCTTCCTTGACTCTGTTTTTCATTGAGCCTTATATGTGATAATGGTGGTAGGGATCTTTCAAACCTTTAAATTATTACTTGTCAGGGGCAAATCTGAAGTCATTCTGGGAGCTAATGCAGTGTAACAGGGATTAAGCAATGGAGCCAATCCTTGATTCAGATCTCACCTACTCAAGTCAGTGGCCAGTTCAGTGTAGTGGTTAGGAGTGTGGACTCTAAACTGGGAGAACCGGGTTTGATTCCCCACCAGTGTTCCCTCTAAGCTAACTCACAGTTTTTTAGCCTGTGGCTCACACATTATTGTCTGAGCTCAGGGATAGCTCCAGAGCAAACTAATTTTGTAAAATTAAGAGGGCAGAGCCGTGCAGTAGCCAAATCACTCACTCACAACTTTAATGCAGTACCTCACAAAGTAGATTCCCCCCTCCCGTAAGATTCCACAGTTTAGAGGGAGCATTGTTCCTCACTCCTCCACATGCAGTGGCTGGTGTGACCTTGGGTCAATCATAAGTTCTTTCAGAGTTGTCCTCTCAAGAGCAGTTATTGAAAGAGCTCTCAGCCCCACCTACTTCACAGGGTGTCTGTTGAGGGGAGGAGAAGGGAAAGGAGATTATAAACTGCTCTGATACTCCTTTGGGTAGTGAAGAGTGGGGTATAAATCCAATCTCTTCTTCTTCTTCTTTGCAAGTCATAGTGTCAGCTTCAGCTCCCCACCATCTGCAATACACTGACTTTCGTTACAGGGTTATTGTATGGGTCACAATGTAGGAGAGTAGTTGAACACGAGGAAGTGTGACAGTAATAAATATTATCACTATTAGTAGTAGCTCCTAACCTAAACTACCAATAATGGGCTGTATCCTGTAGAAATTTAGCACTAATGGAAAGGGGTGGAAAGAAATTTTCACCAATCCCCTTCCTTGCAGAAGACCTTCAACTCTTCTCTCATTCTGTTCTGGGGGTGGAGGTCCCCCAGTCACCTAGTTAGGTTAGGGTTGCCAGGTCTTACTGGCCTTCTAGAGGGGAGCTCTCAGGTCCGTGCCTGGATCTTCTGGCATGCACACTTTGATGATGTCACCTGGACGCACTGGGCATGTTGTGCATTGATACTCTAGCATTTTGCCCAAAAGCTCTATGGGGCTACCAGAGTTTTTGGCCAAAATGCTAGAGCACCGATGCATGATGTGCCCAGTGTGATGACATCACTTTCAGGTGATGTTATCATGCTGACGTCAATGCAGGAGGGGGCTGTTCGGGATGGGGTTTCCCCCACCGGCCAGCAGCAAATTGGAGCCCCCGAAACTGGAGGAACCCCCACCCTAACTGGGCGTCTGGCAACCCTAGGTAGGCAATTCCTTAAGATTTGGGAGTAGAGCCTGAAGAGGGAGCTCAGCATGCATGTGATTCCATAGAGTCTGTCCTCTAAAGCTGCCATTCCCTTCAGGGGAACTGATCTCTGTATTCTGGAGATCAGTTGTCATTCTGGGAGAAATCCAGGCCCCACCTGGAGGGTGGCAGCCCTATGCCCAGTAGCAGCATTGGGGGTACATTTTGGGCTGCAGCAGGAAAGGGGAAGGGAGAAAAATCCACTCTGCTGAAGGAACCCTTTCTGTCCACAGAAGTGATCCACAGGATTCAAAGCTGAAGATTGCATTTTTCTTTTGGCCTTCAAGTTGCAGCCAATTTATGGTGACCCCACAGAGTTCTCAGGGCGAGAAATGAACAGAGGTGGCTTGCCATTGCCTGCCTCTATGTAGCAACCCTGGAGTTCCTTGATGGTCTCCCATCCAAGTGCCATGCCAACTTAGCTTCCAAGATCTGAAGAGATCCACTAGCCTGACCCTGACGTATCCAGTTCAGGGTTTGTATTGATTAGTCTAGTTCAATTAAAATAAAAATTTAAAAGAGCTTCAGCACTAGAAACCAGTCTCAAAACATGACCATTTGAACATGATAGATAAGCCTTATCATTGAGAATAAAATGGCAATGGAATAGATAGTCCTACGGAATTTCATGGATATAAAGTTAATGGTGCACTTCATACATTAGGAACAGGAACATTACCCTGTGTGGGAGCTAACACTGGAAGCCTCTGTCATGAGAACAACAGCTTATCTGAACAAATAACAAAGCTCTTAAAAGATTCAAGTAGCAGCATATTACAGCAAACAGCCAGAGCAAAACATTGGCTAACAACTAATTTTATATGCTTAATAATATTGCAGAAAAGTATGCGTGTGTGGGGATAATAACTGTAATCAAGGATAAAGGGAGATCCGTTGCAAAATGGATTTTGAACACTGCATTCCCAGCCCATTTGGTCATGCCACTCTCTTTCAGCACTTTGCTTGAAATAATGTTTAATATGTGCTTGTATACTGTGTTTTGCAATAGATTTGATAACTGCTTTGCTCTTGCTCATACATTTGAGGATAGCATTTCTGCCCTTCTTAATTAAGCCAGCTAAAGCACTAATACCGGTACAACAATATGTACTATTTTCATCCACAGGTATGGAAAATATTAAACCACTAAGGGCCAGTTCAAAACACTGTTTCTGCACAAAAATAATCCTGACTGTTGTAAGAAGAGTCAGATGGAGAATGTAAAGAATTAACTGACCTGTTCATAGAGATACCCACAATGATGCGGCAGTTTTCAGATGTTGCGGTTTTGGCGATCTGACTGCTGTAAATAAAGGAAGATCATACCATGTGTGATCCTCTTAATCTGTGTGGTCACCATTTTGTGTTAATAGGATGACATGCATATTTTACAGATTCAGAACAAGCAAATAGGCACTCCCCCCAAAAAATCTAGTACCCAATTGCATGTACCAAAGCTGCAAAACATGTGCCGTACCCTATTCCAGGGGTCCCCAATGTGGTACCTGCTGAAAGATTTCCTGGCACCCACCAAGTGTTTTAACAAGTGGGTGGGGCCAGGTGGGGCATTGGTCCAGCAGGGCTTCTGACTGGCAAATGGAGACCTGATTGGCTGTGCAGATTTCTAAAAAGTTGCTCCAGCAACAGTAACCACCATGACACAGGGGCCTTCAATGCATTACCGTGCGGGTAGGCAAGAAACTATCTTGAAGAACTTTGTCTTTCTACAAGGCGTCCTGTTAGCCAGAGCTTCTGCCTGTAATGCTGAGCAGCTACAATCAGAGTTATGCATTATCTCCCTCCCCGGTATTTTTGTGGCTGGCTCTGCCTCCTGCGGCTGCCGTTTTGAGGCTGCAGCCATCCCCGTGGTAGAATTCCAAAGGTGTCTGCAGGCTTGAAAAGGTTGAGGACCCCTGCCCTATTCAGACCAAACGACAACCACACATATTGAAGGGATTGTGTGAAACTTGATATCCCCTTACATGCCAGCCAGATTGCCAATATTGTAACATCCAAAAAGAGCTTCGTTCAGCAGTTATTGGGGAGAAACAACTGGTCACTGCAGCTGTACCTATGGAGGAGTTGGCTGACATTCTTTACATAACTACAGACAGTACAGGGAGTATTGAAGGAAGAAGAGAAGAAGAGATTGGATTTATACCCTGCCCTTCACTTGGGGTCTCAGAGCAGTTTATAATCTCCTTTCCCTTCCGCTCCCCACAACAGACACCCTGAGAGGTAGGTGGGGCTGAGAGAGCTCTTTCCAGAGCTGCTCTAGAGAGAACAGCTCTGAGAGAACATGCAAGTGACACAAGGTCACACCAGCAGCTGCACGTGGAGGAGTGGGGGATCAAACCTGGTTCTCCCAGATTAGAGTCCGCGCTCCTAACCACTACACCAGACTGAATGGAGGATGCAAACTGTTCTATGACTCTGGAAAACCCGAAACAGGCTTCGAAACATCTAGAAAACCCAGGGCTCTAGTCGGGGGGGAGCTCTCAGGTACGGAGCTCCGGAAGAGAACCTCTAGGGGGCGGGGCGGTCACGTGGTGAAGCTCCGCCCCCTTCTTTACCCCGCCCTCTGCTTCGATCCTCATTCCGTTTGGGAATGAGGATGAAGCAGGAGGGTAAGTAGCCGGGCCTTCTGACACACTTCCGGTGATGTCAGGGGGTGTGGCCTTCTGTCACTTCCGGTGATGTCAGGGGGCGTGGCATATGCAAATAAGTTATGCTAATGAGTTATGCTAATGAGCTCCGGCAGCTCTTTTTCTACAACAAGACCCCTGAGAAAACCTATGGTCAAAATACATTATGGTACAACAATGTGATCATTGAACTCCATGGAAAGGAACAGTCTTTGCTGCTCAGCGTTGCTTCAAGAATTAAGAAAAACCTACTAACCGCTGTTCAGCACTGATGCTGAAGGACTGTAGACAAGCCAATTGCCCTACTGCATGACGTGGCTCACTAGCCACTGCACCTTTCCCCTTGCTATAGGCCATCAATCCAAAAGAACAAGGCAGGAGGCAGCACTTGAAGAAACAACAGGAATTTTCACAGCAGGAGTACCAAACTCCGTGCACTGACAATAGTGGAAAGAAGACCCCGGACAGAAGGCAGCTGCCAGCAGATCACGACATTACAGAACCTGACTCATCCACAGCAAAGAAAGGATTATGGCATCGTATTCATTTCCTCCTGCATCCAGGACTTGATTTATGCATAAATTTACATTTTAGGACCTCAGATTATGAGGGGGCTCTAAATATTTTTTTAAAAACTAAGTTTAAATTAAAAGGCTACAGGGCTTTTTAATGGCCTCAGCAGGTCTTAATCCATCTCTGTGAGCATCTCTCTTTCTTTAAGGAGGCAGCATTTGATCCTTCCTTCACATATCCCAGCATCTTAAATCTCTAAGCTACTGGTGAATGCTTCCAGCCAGGATCCTTCATAATAATTAAGAGACAAAACCAGACTAAAGGCTTTTCAGCTACCTGGAGACTGGATCACAGAAATACAGATTACAGAGAATGTTACATGCCTTAATTGTCATAAATTTGCCCTGGCCCTGTGCATGCTTACATGCGTGCTGCATATTCATGTGCATGTGAAATGTGTTCCTCTTGTTTGTGCTACGACCCAAAGTTATAAGTCCAGCCTCTTGCATTACAGGTGACTTGGGGGACACTAGCAAATGACTACAATTTTTAAAAATGACAACAAGATGGTATCTTACACCACAACAGATGCACAGAATGAATCCAACTGTACATTCAGCTTGCTGGAAACGCTGTGGCCAGATAGGGACCTAGCTTCACTGCTGGTGGGATTGCCAAGAAATCCTGAAATTTTGGAAAGAAGTAATAACACAGATAAGCACAATCAAACGACAGATGATACCACACAGGCTAGAGGTGGATCTCCTGGACTACTGGAACAGAAACATGAGTAATGACACCAGAGATTTCACCTTGATATTGCTTGTGACAGCTAGGCTGACCATAGCAGTGGCTTGGAAGTCACCTGCACCGCCAACAATATTAACATGGCAAGAGAAGATCTGGGATCAGTTCATAATGGCCAAAATTACAGACTCACTAATAGAGCAAACGACAGGAATGTGCCAACCTACTCTAAATTTGTTCGGATATGGACTCCGGTTCTGGAGTATATGGCTACAAATTACATACTACCAACAAAACTAATATATCACAAATGGTTACACTTCTAGGCTACCCACATTACAGAAAATAATAAAACAAACAAATGAAAACACACCAACCTCACAAATCAACCCAAATGACCCCTTCCAAATGACGAATCGAAGTGCTTTACGTTGTATAGTTACTAGAAAGCTAGACCATGGTTTATGGTCAGGTCACTGTCAGCTTGTGTTGTAACTAGTGTCTATGTTGCTAACTGTAAAGATGTTAAAAACTCAACACACACACACACACACACATATATAAAGTAAATGCTGCCTCTGAGCAAGTACAAAGGGCAGAGTTTCAATACTGTTAGTCCCTCTCTTTTGCATGCATGTTTAAGTGTGTTTAGTGTGAGCAAGTGATCTAAAGTGTGCAAGGAGTTGATTCACAGTCTGTTCTCTTAAACAGGAAGAGACTATATTGCTATAGATTACACTAGAGCACAAGACAGGGGAAATCTATCATGCCTACAAGGTTACAGATCTAATGAAAAGAACAGAACAGTATAATATTAAGCTAAATTTAACAATACAGAATATTTACCTCAACAGCCCCTCCGCCAGATATCTGTGGAACATTGCATATCCTGACCCCCACAAGGGAATCTGATCTACAGCAATTGAACAAAGACTAATGGATGTTACCAATCCTATAACATTTCTGCTTTGCTGGCGGGAAGCCTCTACCCAATCCAGATTCTGGGAACTTGCTCTCACATTAGGAGGTGAACCCAATCTCCCAATCAACCGGGGGCAGATGTCCCACACATTTCAACACCCAGTTCTATCTTGCCCTCCCTGGCAGGTAAAGCAAATGGTTATCTCTTTGCAGAAATCAATCTCTGCTTTCTCTGACTTCTTGGTGCATTTTAGGGTTCCCAATCCCCAGTTCCCAGCAGGGGTTTCCCCACTTTTAGGGACCTGGATCTGCTGCTGGCTCCAACTCTAGCCGCAAACAGTGATGTCGTGCAATGACATCACCCGGAAGTGACATC
>NW_015163758.1:74449-76092 GCF_001447785.1 Gekko japonicus | reverse complement strand
CTGCTGCCACAGCAATCAGTACTCTGGATTTATATCCTGGAACCAAACCAGGATACACTGCTTTCCCCTCAATTACACTTGGAAGAGTAACTTCTGACCTCAGCTACAGGGCAACCTCAAGGCACTCACCTGCTCCTTCCCTCTGCCTTCATTTAGAAGAGGAGGAGGAGGAGGAGGAAGAGGAGATTGGATTTATACCCCCTTCACTACCCAAAGGTGTCTCAGAGCGGCTTACAAACTCCTCTCCCTTCCCCTCCCCACAACAGACACCCCGTGAGGCAGGTGGGGCTGAGAGAGCTCTGACAGAAACTGCTCTTTTTCAAGGACAGCTCTTATCAGAACTACGGCTTGCCCAAGGCCATCCAGCCAGGTGCAAGTGGAGGAGTGGGGAATCAAACCCGGTTCTCCCAGATTAGAGTCCGCGCGCTTAACCACGACACCAAATAGCCTCAAGGGAGCCAGTATGGATTGGAGACACAGTGCCAGGACACCAGGGCAGGGTTAGCTCTTCTCCCAGGAGGAAGATCGACCACTTCCCAGAATGCTTTGAGACCCAGTGTGCAGGGGGGAACAGGCCCAATGCAAGAACAGAGGATAAAAGCAGTGTGGGGGGGAGCCATTTGCAACTGGGGAAACAGTGTGGGGAGACAGAGTCCAAACCTTTCTTCCCCGGTGCCTCTCCATTAATCCCCAGCCCGTGCATACATTAACACAGACAGCTCCTTTTTGCAGCTCAGTCGCACATGGGGGGGGGGGGGGCAAGGGGTCCCCATACACCAGTCCCTCAACCAATGTTCCCTCTAAGCTGTGGAGCCTTGTGAGCAAAAAATCTACTTTGTGAGCTGCTGGCATTAAAGTTGTGAGTGAGCGATTGGGCTACCGCATCACTTAGTTTGCTCTGGAGCCCTCCTCCCTGAGCCGAGACAACAATGTGTGTGCCAGAGGCTAAAAAATCGTGAGCTAGCTCACACTAATGCAGCTTAGAGGGAACACTGCCCCCCCCCCCGGCAACATGCCATTTGGGCTGAAGGAGCAGAGAGTCGATGTGAGGTTTTCGCTGTGAAGTAGAAGCAGATAGGTTAGGAACTATCTGGAGATTTGACACCTGGAGATTTGGGGGTGGAGCTTTGGGCACAGCGGGGTTTCGGAAGGGGAGGGACCTCGCCAGGTATAATGCCATCGAGTACGGCCTCCAAAGCAGCCATCTTTCTCCCCCTGGGGAACAGCTCTTTATCAGCCGGAGGTCAGTGGCGATTCCAGGCGAACTCCAGTCCCCAACTGGAGGCTGGCAACCCCGGGGTGGAGGGAGAGGGATTCGATATGGCTTTCATTCCGGCTTTTGCAAGACTGGAGGCAGACGGCTGCCCAGCTGGTGTGTCCCAGCAGCCCGGCGGAGAGCAAACGGAGCCACACAGAGGACCTTCCCCGTGGTCAGCCCTTGGGTATGAGCAGACTCACCCGGGAGTCGTTTAAAGAAAGAGCGAGCCCAAAAGGAATCTGTCCCATTTCGTTTTCATGGCTCTCGAGAAAGACTTGGGGGAGGCTGTTCGACTTTCGGCGCCCCCCTCGACGCGTTCATTTCTCTCTCTTTTTTGGAAACCCAGCCATCTAGGCCTAATCAGACATGGCAAGGTCTTTGTGCC
>NW_015163758.1:57939-74435 GCF_001447785.1 Gekko japonicus | reverse complement strand
CCCCCCATCCTATTGACAAACGTCCTCTGGCATTCCTTTGCTCAGGTCTGACTCTGCCAGCATGCGCAAGGCCTAGTTTGGATCAGGACAGTGGGGAAGGCCGGGAGTGGATTAGGCTTCCCCTCAACACGCAAGGGGGATTTAAGCATAGCCCATCAGTACAGAGGACAGATTATGTTTAACCAAGGACTCTTCGGTCTGCTTTCCCCCCTGAAATGAATGGGGAAGTGTTACAGGCCAGAGGACTTAAACCAGGGATCCATTTTCACAGCAGGTCCCTGAATCGGGGCATGTTTGCTATATCCGTTTAGAAAAAAGTTACAAGTTATATGGTCCAAAATCCGCTAGCATTTGCTTTTTCTTTACAGTAGGCCCAACCCTCTCTAGTCTGTGGGGAGGTGTGCGGTTTTGAACGGTTTCCTCATTCCCTGCAGGTAGAAAGCTAACGTGCAGGGTTAAACACCTTCCTTCCTGATGTGCTAGCTTTCCCACAGACAGGGAGTCTTCGAGTTCAGGGGGGAGTGTTCAAACACTGGATACTTCATTTACAGTCTGCGGTGGCTTCAATCCACAAAGTATTCAGCCAAAGGATTCAGCAGTGGGATACCAGCACATTTGATGGGGTGATCCTAAACAGCATTAAAGGTAAAGGTAAAGGTTCCCTTGCTCGGAAGCCAGTCGAATCCGACTATAGGGTTGCGGTGCTCATCTCTGTTTCCAAGCCGAAGAGCCAGTGCTGTCCAAAGACATTTCCATGGTCATGTGGCCGGCATGACTAAACACCAAGGCGCACGGAACACCGTTACCTTCCCACTGAAGTGGTACCTATTTATCTACTTGCAATTTCTTGCTTTCGAACTGCTAGGTTGGCAGGAGCTGGAACTAGAGACGGGAGCTCACTCCGTCATGCGCCACACTCGGGTCTCGAACTGCTGAACTACCGACCTTCCACAGCCTGTAGTTCAGCATCTTAACCACTTGAGCCACCGCAGCTCCCTAAACACCTTTCTAAATCTGTTGAAATCAATGTGGTTAGAGGAACGTAACTTTGCACTGGATGGCGCTACAAATGGGCTCAATTTGGGTAGTGAACGCCCATGCTGACATCCCTCCGATAGGCTCATTGCGGTTCAGATTTCGAATTCCCATCCTGAGGAACCTGGCCCTCTTTCACCCCTGTGGTATTATTCAAAGACTGGAGAGAAAGACGTCAAATGGGAGGTTTGTGGTTTCCAGATGCTAACTCAAAAGTAAAGGGAGACCTACAGGGCTGTTGTTATTTCACATAAATTCAAATCTGCCCTCCCCGCAGACTAAAACTAGATGTCACGTTGCCCCCCACAAGGTTCTCAAGCCAGATTTACTCCCGAATAAGTCTTTGTATTTAGTGCATTTTTATCCCAGCCTTCCTCGAAGGGGCACGCAAGTTTCTCCCTCCCTTCATTTTATCCTCACCACAGCCCTGCAAGGTAGGTTAGGGTAATGACGGCAAGCAAGGATTCGAATCCAGCTCTCCCCAATCTTAATCTGACATTCTCACTCCTGACAGGGGCTCTCGCATACAAATCTGATGCTGCGTAGCAGTTAGAGTGCCAGATGAGGAGTGAATTCGAATCTCCACTCAGCCACCCTACTTTGCAGGGTTGTGGTCAAGAGGAGGAAGGGGGCATTCCGCCTGCCACCCTGAAGAAGACTGGCAGACAAAAGTGATGGGAGACATAAAATACGGACACAGAAGGGGATCAACAGGGAGTCAGGCTTAACTGATTCCCTGCATGCTTCGTTCAGGAAAAAAGAAAGTGCCGTTGAGGAAAAGGACTCCTTCGAAGGACTGTTGTCGTGAGGGGAATAGGAAGACGCCACCCGTGTCTTGCAAATGCCATGCCCCAGCAATCAAGCCAGGGTGCCAAAAAATGGGGTCACAGATCCTGCGCTCACCATACAGGCCAGTTGTAGCCTCTGTAGCAGGTGGTCTTCTAACCCACTGGAAAAAAAATTACGTTCTTGCCCTTGGATGATACCCCCTTCACACCATGTGTCATTAATGTGGGGAGGAATGGGGATAGAATATAGACACGGGGCACAGACTACCACTCCAAACAGTGAACCAAAGCCAACGGAAACTGGAGGAGACGCTTTCCAATGGATCGCACTTGGAAGGTGTCCCTAGGTGTGGAAATAACTCCCAAGATTTACATTCGCACCACCCACAAAGCCCTCTGGCCTGACCTCCAGAACATGCACAAGAGCATCAGTGCGATCTTGCACATCTCCCATCACTTTCCAAGGGAATGGTCCCAATGTCCCCAGAGCTGTGCGCCTGGAGAACCGCAAAGAACATGTATTTCCATACCCAGCAGCTTCCTGCCCCTTATCAAGTCACAGCCGACTTATGGTGACCTTGTAAGGTTTTCAAGGCAAGAGACATTCAGAGGCGGTTTTGCCACTGCCTGCCTCTGCGTCACTACCCTGGTATTCCTTGGTGGTCTCCTTTCCAAATACCAGCCAGGGCTGACCCTGCTTAGCTTCCGAGATCTGATGAGATCGGGCTATCCAGGAGCTATCCAGGTTGGGGAAGCTTACTAGGTGGTTATTAAAACAACAATTGTTCAGGGGAGTGAATCGGGAGAACAGGGCCCCCTCAGAGCCCACGAGAGATTGTCTTGATAGAAACAGGGCACTTAAAATGGGGGGGGGGATGGGTCATGGGCTATAGATCTAGTAGGCGCTCTTCACACGTCTCCACGGGCCATTTAGCCGCGCCGCCAAAGACATCAACGTTGTTGTCGACCCACGGTATGATGTTACCGGGCATGTTGGTCGAGCAGTTTGCGATATTCATGATGTCTTCGGGCTTCAAGACCCTGTCCCATATATTGAACTGGCTCATCTCGCCAACGAAAGCCTGAGTCGCATCAAACCGTCCGCCAACGGTGTCCTTTGAGGAGGAAAAGAATAAATTCAGTTTAGTTCCCATTAAATGAACAAGTTTAGAGTCCAGCAGCACCTTTAAGACCAACAAGGGTTTATTCAAGATATGAGCTTTTGTGTGCAAGGCACACTTTTTCAAAAACGTTGGAATGGAAGGTAAGAGTTCAGACTTATAGACAGAGACTGAACAGCCAATTAACATGTAACATGATGAAGATGTTTTAAGATACGCAAAGGCAAAACTAAATAACAAGCTAAGGTTATAAGGTCAACAATTGTTTTGATTTAATAAAGGGGGGAACAGTAAAGCAGTAAATATGTCAAAAGAGGAGATAAATGTGTAAAGGTATCTTTTCTAATTGTGGGAAGTAAACTGAAACTCTCCATTCGTCCCCTTGCAGGCGTGGAGGTAACTTAACAGGATTAAATGAGTCTGCGCTCCAAAGAAATGAGAGGATGGTTCGGTCAGCCCCATTTATTTAGAAGGCTAGAGGTTTTTTTTTTAAGAAGCCCTGCGATTCCTTCTAGAGCTCAGGGTGGGTGTCTTCCACTCTGTTTTGTCTTCACAACAACCCTGTGAAGAAGGTCAGGCTGAGAAAGACTGACTGGCCCCTGATCATGCTGTGGGGCTCTATGGCTGGTAACAGACTTACTTATTATTTATTTACATCATTTATACCCCTCATCTTACCTAGTTTTTCTTCTCCATCTTGCCCTCACAGCAGCCCTGTGAGGTAGGCTAGGCTGAGAGTGTATGACTGGCCCGAGGTCACCCAGTGAACTTCTGGTTAAATCCAATCTCCTCCTCCTCCTCCTCCTCCACACCCACCTGAACCCAGGTCCAAGTTCTATATGCTAGCAGCTATACCAGACTGAAAAGTTCAGATATGCGGAATTGTTCGGGTATAATTAGAGAGAGAGGTGGTGGAGTGGTTCGGTGCTGGGCTGAGACTTGTGAGGGTGGAGTTCAGACCCCAACCCTGCCATGGAAGCTCACAGGATGACCTTGAGTCAGCCCCTTCCTCTTAGCCTAGCCTACCCCGGCGGAGAGTTGTGGGGACAAAATGGAGGAGGAAACCATTTAACTGTGCCTGGACTACTTGGAGAAAGGGCGGGATTAAAATTAGATAGGCAGTATGCCGGC
The DNA here is from genome assembly GCF_001447785.1 of Gekko japonicus. Lineage (NCBI taxonomy): Eukaryota > Metazoa > Chordata > Lepidosauria > Squamata > Gekkonidae > Gekko > Gekko japonicus. Next base: position 70,360 of record NW_015163758.1, on the reverse strand, counting down.
ATGGGGGACTGATATTGCACTCCCTCGTCGTTTGCCCCTGGGCATCAGATATTGTGGTCTCTCGCTGTTTGGCCTTGGACAACTGATAGCGGGCTCCCTCACTGTTTGGCCCTGGGCAACCCGTACTCAGTGATACCTTCACAATCATGGCTAATAGTCGCTGCTGGCCTCTCCTCCATGATTTTGACTCATCTGCCTTTTAAAGCTCTCTCAGCCAAAGGCCATTGGCTCTAGAGCATCACAGAAGAGGAAGCAGTTAGAATGTTGGAGTAAGTCCACCTCCTCAGTTGCAGAGTGGGGACAAAATGACAGACAGAAATTCCCTGACATTTCAACTATCACACCATGCTGGATCTCTTCCCCCCTCTTGCTGCTTTGTTTATCCAGGGCTTCCCCACCCCCAACCCCAATGATTCCCTTGGAACCTTTCTGCCTCCCTTCTGGGCACGACCCCAAATTTCAGGCCCCATAGAAATCCATGTGTAGAAACTCGAGCTGCAGTGTTAGAAGAGTCAAACAACAAATATATACACTGCAAAAGCCTTATTTATAAGTTAAAGTGTTCTATATGTTCCATCTTATAAAGTGCATTGTGTATTATTCTAAAAATATTCACTACATGCAATATCAACCATAATAATCAATTTGTACAATCTAATAGCTACCAGTCAATTTACATCCTTTTTACACAATCACCCCCAACGGGAGTTTCTAGAATTGTACACCCACTTCTCCTTGCTTGAAAGTCTTCTAAAGGGGGAAGTTTCCTTTTGTGGTTACATTGAAGTTTAAATTGATGTTTGTTGCTGGTCCTACAAAAGGCCCATTAAGCAGCTGGCATTCATAGACAGAGCGCTCCTGTCTTTCTCAAGGCTGTTGATATTGCATGTAATGAATATATACCTGTTTTAGAATATTATGAATAGTACACAATGCACTTTATAAAATGGAACATATAGAACACTTTAACTTATAAATAAGGTTTTTGCAGTGTATATATTTGTTGTTTGACCCGTAGAAATCCATAGCAGTGGAATCCTCTGAACTGATTTGTTGACCTCGCAAATGCATAGAAACTAACTAGCTTGGAGTACTGAGCGCGTCCGACACTCTGCCAGATCAAAGGAAGAAGCTGGTGCTACCTAGCAACCTTTCAAACGTACAGCACGTTTCCTGACATCACAGGCCTCTTTGCGACTGGTGTGGCTAATTATATCAGAAAGCTCCTGGAATCTTAAACTGCGATCAAACTGCAAGGAAGAAGCTGTGTTCTGACACATTCGTCGGATAAATATTATAATAACTCTTCACGCTTTTAAAACTTCCAGGGGATAATGAAATCCAGGCTGGCATGCCCAACAGCAGGCCGCAAAGGGCTGGCAGCCGATAACCAGAGCCAAGCTAATTTCAGTTGTACAGCTGTGTTAAAACAAGCCAGAGAAGGGGTCACAGTGTGCAGATACATGCCAACAGACCAAAAACCACTGTGGTAAAATTAACAATGACACATTTAATAATTCTAAGAGCATCAATATGTGAAGCTATTAATCTTACAATATGGTTAGATAATTCAGACATAGGCAAAGCAAAGTCCAAAAGGACCAGCAAGGATTATTTTAGGTATAAGCTTCCAAGAGTCAAAGCTTCTTATATCTGACGAAGGGAGCTTTGACTCTCGAAAGCTCATACCCTGAAACTCTTGTTGGTCTCTAAAGTGCCACTGGACTCAAATATAACTAAGATCCTCCAGGGTATACAAGCTTTCATGAGTCAAAGCTCCTTTCACCAGTTCTCCATCTTCAGCTCTGACAAAGGAAGCTTTGACTCCCGAAAGCTTATCCTTCAGAGCCAAGCTAGAGGAACATAATAACCTTGTGGTTCGGAGGACTACACCACTTCAGACTGTGAGTGATGAGGAAGACTGTGGCTCAGTGGCAGAGCATCTGCTTGGCATGCAGAAGGACCCAGGTTCAATCCCTGGCATCTTCAGTTAAAAGGACCAGGAAGTAGGTGATGTGAAAGACCTCTGCCTGAGACCTTGGAGAGATGTAAATAGGGGCCATGGCTCAGTGGAATATCATCAGCTTGGCATGCAGAAGGTCTCAGGTTCAGTCCCCGACATCTCCAGTTAAAAGGACCAGGCAGGAGGTGATTGGAAAGACCTCCACCTGAGACCCTGGAGAGCTGTGGCTCAATGGTAGAGCATCTGCTTGGCATGCAGAAGGTCCCAGGTTCAATCCCCGGCATCTCCAGTTAAAAGGACCAGACAAGTAGGTGATGTGAAAGACCTCCACCTGAGACCCTGCAAAACTATGGGGAGGTGCGTGGCTCAGAGGTAGAGCATCTGCTCTGCATGCAGAAGGTCCCAGGTTCAATCCCCAGAATCTCCAGTAGAAAGGACCAGGTGGTGAGAAAGACCTCTGCCTGAGACCCTGGAAAGCTCCTGCCAGCCTGTGTCCTTGGTGGACCAAGGGTCTGATTCAGTACAAAGCAGCTTCATGTATTTGTGTGACCCCATGTCTCAAATCCACCCTGCTCGTACACATCAGGGGGGTGTACGGGTTCAATCGCAATGGCTGGGCCCACGTGCAGCATCAAGGCAGGTGACTCCCCGGCTCAAGCAAACTCTCAACGGCAGTCCTAATTGGCCTGTATGCGCATTTCATTTGTGTTCCCAGAAGTGCTCAGACTTGGGGGGCATCAATCAATTGCCATTTCTTTAAGCCGGGCCAATGCCTTGTGGTTAACAATGGGTTGGATCCAAACTAAATTGGCAGTTTCCACCAGTTCCTTCTTCCCTCTTGTGTCATGACCACATGAAGCTGCTTAATAATGGATCAGACTATGAGTCCATCAAGGTTAGTATTATCTTCTCAGACAGGCACTACATCCTCTGGCATCACACCTACTACCTGAGCTATTTAACTGGAGAGGGCAGGAATTTCCATAATATCATGGGATTTTATAGAATTCACTGAAGTTTACAAAATGTGGTCTGATATTACTGATCGAGAGCATATTTACTAGCTTTTATTGAAAAGACGTTCGGTCTAAATTTTTATCATTTCTTGTAATTATATGTAATGTATTTTATAGTTGCTGTTTGCATGTTTGGCTTAAGACCTCAGGTCAATGAAGCTAATAAATGAAATGGAAAAAATGGAGATGGCAGGGATTGAGCCTGGGACAGTCTACCACTGAGCCATGGCCCCTCCCTATTCATGAGGGTCTCCAGCCAGTTCGATGTAGTGGTTAGGAGCTCTAATCTGGGAGAACTGGGTTTGATTCCCTGCTCCTCTACATGCAGCTGCTGGTGTGACCTTGGGGCAGTCACGAGGTCTCTCGGAGCTGTTCTCTCAAGGGCAGTCCTCGAAAGAGCTCTCTCAGCCCCACCTCCCTCACAGGGTATCTACTGTGGGGTGGGGAAGGGAAAGGGATTGTAAACCGTTCTGAGAATCTTTTGGGTAGTGAAGGGAGGAAATAAATCCAATCTCCTCCTCCTCCTCCTCCTCTCCCCCCAGGATCAGCATTTCATGGAGGCAGGGAAGTTCCATTCCACTGATGGAAAATTTAGCCTGGATCCAACCCATTATCATTTCCTGATGCTTTGGGGGCTCAGAGGGGAAAGACGGGGGGAGCTGGGCGTTACCGCGCCACTCACCTGCTCCTGGCCGAGAATCAGGACCCCTCCCGGTTTAATAGGGTGCCACGGAGCCAAGTTGGCCACGGTGCCCAGTTTCTCCCCATCCTGGAAGGCCTCCCACATGCCGTCCCGTGTCGTCCAGGTGATGCAGATGTGGTGCCACTTCCCGTCGCTGATGAAGAGTGGGAGCTGCGCGACCTGGGCAAAGACAGTGGGTGTGAGTGCACAACGCTGCCGCATGTCCGAGAAGAGCCCGTGCCTCGATGAGGAACCTCTCGCCTCACCGGTTCACCTCCGAGCAAACCGGTGTTTTTTGGAAATAGCCCTCGAGATGAATCGCTAGGGACAGTTCGGGAGGGCAGGAGGGGGATGCCGGCTCTCTCTTGCCCCCGGGGGAATGTTCCTCAGGAACCGGACAATCGACGAGTTCTGTACAGTTGCCTGAAACTAGGGTTGCCAACTTTGGGTCGGGAAATTCCTGGATATTTTGGGGTGGAGCCTGGGGGTGGCAAGGCCTGGGAAAGGGAGGCCGCTCGGCAGGGATGTGTTGATGCAGGGTCTACCCTTCAAATTAGCCCTGTTCTCCAGGGGAACCGATCTCTGTCACCTGGAGATCAGCTGTAACTGGGAGGTCTCCAGGTCCCACCTGGAGGCTGGCAACCATACCTGCAACAGACACCCACATGGTTTGCTGTGTTTGCGTTCACCTTCTCCCTTCCTTCTACCCCTTGCACACAGGAAGCCGTTCCAAACTTCCCAGTTGGATCATGCTTTGCCATGGAGGGGGGACAGGATACAAGTCCAATCAATCAATCAATAATAAAATATCAGAATGTGGGCACCATGGCAAACTGGAGCCTGTTTACCGTCCCCCATCACCACGCTCAAATTGGGAGTATCAAATGGAATGGAACCAAGGCTCCAAAGCGCGTGCAGAGTGTATGCGCATGTTCTGGGCAGTGTTCCCTCTAAGATGAATTAATGTGAGCTAGCTCACAGTTTTTTAGCCTCCGGTTCACTCATTTTTGTCTTGCTCAGGAAGGACGGCTCCAGAGCAAACAAATTTGTGCAGTAGCCAAATCGCTCGCTCACAACTTTAATGCCAGTAGCTCACAAAGTAGAATTTTTGCTCACAAGACTCCGCAGCTTAGAGGGAGCCTTGGTTGGAAGGCCAGGACTATGGGATTAAAATCAGGGTCTGGATCCAGATGGCAATTCAGCCTGGAGAGTGTACAGGATGAACAGCAGCACCTTCTGAATGAGGCACGAGTCTCTTAGCAACCCATTTACGGCCCTCTCATGGAATAGATGTTTATGAATCTATCGCATCGCGTCAGCATACTGGTTTAATCCCTCCTCCCTCCTTCTGGCTCTGGTCACATTTTAACCGGACAGTTTAAGCGCCCGGATCGATAGATAAGTGACTTATGGCCCAATTTTAAAACAGCTGAGCCAAGAAATCCTGTTTCAATAAAAGGGGGGCTCAAATCCAGCAAAGTAACTCCAGAAGAGATATAACAATCGACCTCAACTTCATAACAACATCAGAAGAGCCCTGCTGGATCAGACCAGTGAGGATCCATCTAGTCCAGCATCCCGTCTCACCCAGTGGTCAATCAGTTCCTCTGGAGGGCCAACAACAGGGCATGTAGGCTGAGGCCTTCCCTTGATAAGAACATCAGAAGAGCCCTGCTGGATCAGATTCGTTGTCCATCTAGTCCAACATCCTGTCTCAAATATTGGTTAACCAGTTCCTCTGGAGGACCAACAACAGGGCACAGAGGCCGAGGCCTTCCCCGATAAGAACATCAGAGGAGCCCTGCTGGATCAGACCAGTGGCCCACCTAGTTCAGCATCCTGTCTCACCCAGTGACCAACCAGTTCTTCTGAAGGGCAAACAACAGGGCATAGAGGCTGAGGCCTTCCCCTGAGAAGAAATTCAGAAGAGCCCCACTGGATCAGTGGCCTTCCCCTGAAGTTGCCTCCTTGTGGCTCTGGGATTCAGAGGTTTAGTGCCTCTAAATGTGCAGTTTCCCCTCAGTCTCCATGGCACGTAGCCATTGATATACTTTTCCTCCATGAATCTATCTCATTCCCTTTTCAAGCTGTTTATTCCTGTGGCCATCACTACATCCTCTGGCAGCGGATCCCATATTTTAATCACTCCCTGTGTAAAGAAGTATGTCCTTTTGTCCGTCCTGAACCTACTGCCCATCAATGTCATTGGATGCCCTCAAATTCTAGTATTCAGGGAGAAGGAGAAAAGGGATCCAACTCCAGCAGGGCAAAGATCCGACGCCAGTGCTTGTAAATGGGGCCAAGTTGGTGGACATTATCCAATATGCTGGACAGCTTCCTTCCCATCACCAGTTAGACATGGTCGGGATGAAAGATTGCCATGGGGCTGCTTTGTGGCCCTACAGAGCTAGTGAAGCACAGTAGGTGAGCAATGAATCTAGGGTTGCCAACCTCCCCGTAGGGGACCTGGAGATCTCCTGGAATTAACTAACCTGCAGATTATAGAGATCCATTCCTCTGGAGAAAATGGCTGCTTGGGAGCATGGACTCTATGCCTTAATACCCGGATGAGGTTCCCTCCCCAGGTTCCACTCCCCAAAATCCAGGTATTTCCAAACCTGAAACTGGCAACCCTAAATGGGTCCCAAGTTCCAAATCTCACTGCACACTTTGCACGTGCTCCCACTCACGCTTACAGGGCTCTTGTAAGGACGACAAGAACCATGACATAGACGAAGAGCACGAAGCTCTCCAAAGCGGAACACAAAGGCCACGTGCTATTATTTTCAAGACGAAATTGCAAAAAAAAAAAAACCCACTGCAAAGGATCTTGTGCCTTCGAAATGTATGCTTGGTATGGGAGCCAGTTCAACTGTGAATAACCAGGGTGCATAAACACACCTGCCCAGTTCGAGCTCATGAAGCTGCCTTATACTGAATCAGACCCTGGGTCTATCAAGGTCAGCATTGCCTACTCTGACTGGCACCGGCTCACCAGGGATTTCTCAAATAACCACCAAGGAAGTCCAGGGATGGCGCAGGCTAGACTGATCTCATCAGATCTCAGAAGCTAAGCAGGGTCAGCCCTAGTTAGGACTTGGATGGGAGGGTTGCTATGCAGAGGCAGGCAATGACAAACCACCTCTGCTCATCTCTTGTCCTGACATGGATGGCCCAGGCTAGACTGATCTCATCAGATCTTGTTAGCTAAGCAGGGTCAGCCCTAGTTACGACTTGGATGGGAGACCACCAAGGAAGTCCAGGGTTGCTACGCAGAGGCAGGCAATGGCAAACCACCTCTGCTCATCTCTTGCCCTGACATGGATGGCCCAGGCTAGACTGATCTCATCAGATCTCGTTAGCTAAGCAGGGTCAGCCCTAATTAGGACTTGGATGGGAGACCACCAAGGAAGTCCAGGGTTGCTACGCAGAGGCAGGCAATGGCAAACCACCTCTGCTCATCTCTTGTCCTGACATGGATGGCCCAGGCTAGACTGATCTCATCAGATCTCAGAAGCTAAGCAGGGTCAGCCCTAGTTAGGACTTCGATGGGAGACCACCAAGGAAGTCCAGGGTTCCTACGCAGAGGCAGGCAATGGCAAACACCTCTGCTCATCTCTTGCCCTGATCTGAATGGTGTAGGCTAGCCCGGTCTCATCAGACCTCGGAAGCTAAGCAGGGTCGACCCTGGTTTGTACTTGGATGGGAGACCACCAAGGAAGTCCAGGGTTGCTATGCAGAGGCAGGCAATGGCAAACTGCCTCTGAACATTCCTTGTCTTACAAAGCCTATGATCCCTGCAACTTGATGGGGGGGAGGGAACCCAGACCTTTGGTATGATTTTTTTTTAAGCCGAATCAAACCCAATGACTGTGCAAGATCACTTAGTGCCCCTGGCTTGCCTCTGCTTGTCTGAAAGGAAAGGAGCCCTTCCAAAGCACTCCACACCCTTCATCTAGCTGTCACCCTTCACAACAGCCCTTCGAGGTGGTACAGGATCCTCAGCATCTCTATATTGCAGGTTTGGGGGGGGGCCTTCCTCACCTTGTCGTTAATCAGGAGCTCGATGGGGTTGTTCCCCCACTCGATCAACACCACTTCGTTCGCCTGGCCGGGGACGGCGTACGAGAAGGGCGTCCCGATTCCAGGTGAGGCGCTCGACTTCAGCCACAAGCACACGGTGAAGGCGTACAGCTCTGGCAGGGTCTTCTTCACCTTCCCATACAGGTAGTTGGTGCGGAGGGGCAGGGAGACTTTGAACTCATCTGGCGACTTGAAGGCGCTGGTACCTACAACCACATCCCGACAGGAAGCAACACGGTTAATGACAGAGCCAGCCCGTTTCACCAGTTGAAGTGTTGGACGGGGACTGGAGAGACCCAGGTTGGAATTCCCACCTCTTCCATGGAAGCTTATTTTGTGACCCTGGGCCAGTCACATGCTCTCAACCTAGCCCTACCTCACAGGGTTGTTGTGAGGGTGAAACAGAAGAGAAAATTGTGTGAGCTGCTTTGGTCAACACTGGGAGGAAAGGTGGGGTATAAATTAGATTAGGTAGGTAGATAATAGGTAGGTAGGTAGGCAGGCAGGCAGGCAGGTAGGTAGGTAGATAGATAGGCAGGCAGGCAGATGATAAGCAAATCCTAGATGGAAGAAAGAGATAGATGGTAGATGATAAAAGAAGGGAAGGAAGGAAGGAAGGAAGGAAGGAAGGAAGGAAGGAAGGAATGGAGCCCAGGGGGTGGGCACATGCAACAAGCCCTGCCCCCAGCTCCCAGCAGCCCTCAGCTGGGCCACAAGGAGCAAGAAGCAACCAGGTAAATTGCAGAGCCTCCCCCTCAGGTACAAGCTCTCCCTCCTCTGTGAGAGCAGATCTGCGCGTCCCCCGTCCCCATAGCTAGCAATCCAAAACAGTCCAGTGGCACCTTTAAGACCAAGTTTTATTCAGGTACAAGCTCTCCCTCCTCTGTGAGAGCAGATCTGCGCGTCCCCCGTCCCCATAGCTAGCAATCCAAAACAGTCCAGTGGCACCTTTAAGACCAAGTTTTATTCAGGTACAAGCTCTCCCTCCTCTGTGAGGACAGATCTGCACGTACCCCGCCCCCCCCATAGCTAGCATTCCAAAACAGTCCAGTGGCACCTTTAAGACCAAGTTTTATTCAGGCACAAGCTCTCCCTCCTTTGTGAGGACAGATCTGCATGTTTCCCCCCCCCCCAATAGCTAGCGATCCAAAACAGTCCAGTGGAGCCTGAGTGGTGGGTGTTGCGTTCTGACACACTTCCGGTGATGACAGGGGGGGTGGCATATGCAAATAACTTATGCTAATGAGTTATGCTAATGAGCCCCTGCACCTCTTTTTCTACGAAATGACCCCTGGATGGATAGATAGATAGATAATGACAGACAGACAGACAGACAGATGATAAATAGATAGACAGATAAAGATAGATAATGACAGACGGATGGACAGACAGACAGACAAATAGATAAGGACAGACAGACAGTTAACTAGACAGAACATCACCTCATTGACAGAGGCTGGCTTAGCTATGTCAAAAAATACTAACAGCCGAGGTTGCCAGCCTCCAGATAGGCCCTGGAAATTTCCCAGAATTCTAACTGATCTCCAGGCAACAGAGACCCTTCCCCCCTGGAGGACATGACCACGTTGGAGGGTGGACCTCTGCGGCACCACCTCCTTACTGAGCTCCCCCCATTTCCCCAGGAATTTCCCAGTACAGAGTTGCCCATCCCACTAACGGGGCAATCCTAGGCGGAGTTCCTGCTGTCAGTTTTCAATAGGCTTAGAAGAGGCATCGCCCTGCTGAGGATTCCACCGAAAGAGATCTAGAAATCAGAATTTTTCCTCCTCTTACATTTTTTTAAAAGTAAAAATATCCAGAGAAGCATCAGCAATTGGAATGTTTTGTTTCAAGGAACTTCCACCCTCTTCTTGCTGTGGGAAAAAAACCCCTTGTGTCCAGATACTTATATGCTGATGGAGTCGACTACGGTTTAACCTTCATAAAATGGCTGCGTTCACATTAGTGGAAAAGCCCAACCATTAATTTGTCAGAACAAGTCAATGTCTAGACTTAAAAAGGTAAAGGTTTCCCTTGCTCGAAAGCGAGTCGAATCCAACTCTAGGGGGCGGTGCTCATCTCCGTTTCCAAGCTGAAGAGCCAGAGCTGTCCGAAGACATTTCCGTGGTCATGTGGCCTGCATGACTAAACGCCAAGGCGTACGGAATGCTGTTACCTTCCCACCGAAGCAGTACCTATTTATCTACTTGCAATTTCTTGCTTTTGAACTGCTAGGTTGGCAGGAGCTGGGGCCAGAGACAGGAGCTCACTCCATCACGTGGCACTCAGATCTCGAACTGCTGAGCTACCAACCTTCCGGTCTGCAGTTCAGTGTCTTAACCACTGGGCAACCGCAGCCCCTTTGTCTAGACTTACTGATACTATAAATATCATTTATGGAGAGTCTGCCTTTAAACAATTCTGGTTGTCCATAAAAATGATTATGCAGAAGGATTTTGCGTTGCATCCCTCGAACGCATGGTATTTCAACACACAAAGCCCAGCCAAGTGTGCAGTTTCTCAGGAATGGGACATCTCAGCATCTGATTAAATGATTAGGATTAAGAGGGTCGTGTCCGTCCCCCCCGGTGGCTCCATACATAATCCACAGGAAAGGTTATCCGTTCAAAACAGGGATGTGCTCACCCCTGAGGATTGTGGGAGCACTTGAGGACTGCAGCACTCCATCTAGTCCAATCCCCTTCACTCTGCAGGAGCATAGCCAACAGATAGCCCAACAACATACCCGAAAGATGGTCGTCCAGCCTCCGCTTGAAAATGCCCAGCGAAGGAGCATCCACCACCTCCTGAGGCAGTCTGTTCCACTGCTCGACCACTCTTTCAATTAGGAAATTTCTCCTGATATTTAGCCAGTAACGACTCCCTTGTAATTTCCACCCATTAGACCTAGTCTTGCAATCCAGAGCAAGAGAGAATAGATCCGCTCCATTTTCTACATGACAGCCCTTCAGATACTTGAAGACTGCAATCGTGTCCCCTCTAAGCCTTCTCTTTCCCAGGCTAAATATACCCAACTCTTTCAGCCTTTCCTCATAAGACTTGGGTTCCAACCCTCTCACCATCCTGGTTGCCCACTTCTGGACACGCTCGAGCTTGTCAACATCCTTCCTAAAATGTGGTGCCCAAAACTGGACACAGCACTCCAGGTGAGGCCTGACCATAGCAGATTAGAGCGGAACTACCACCTCCCGTGATCTGGCCACAATGGTTCTGTGAATGCATCCCAGGATTGCATGTTGAAGCAAGGGAGGGAAACAATATGGAGTTCCCTGCCAAATCGATGACGATATCACAGAAGGGAAGGGGAGAGAAAAGTATGTCCAAAAGGCATAATTGTTTTTCAATCGGCCTTCGCGGTTACCTCTTTCCAGCTCAGAAACTCTTTCCAGCAGTGCGTTCAAGGCTGCCTCGGTCCTTTGCCGGTGGGAGGAAGTCTCGTTGTGGAGCAGAGATTTCTCGTTCTCCAGTTCTGCCACTCTGCTGAATAGCTGACGCTCTAGATCCCCGAGTCTCTTTTGAAGCATCTCGCGGAGATCAAGAGGCAGGGCGGCGTAGGACACATTGGAGCGGAGTTGATGCTGCGGGAGGGGAGAGGGGGAGACAAAACCATACATCGTCGTTGCTGATGGTGACATCAGCCATTTCTTAGACATCATTAAGCCGGCTTCCTATTAAAACACATACAAATGCCTCGGTGGACTGTTGTTCGTCGTTTGTTGTATATTGTTCCAGATGACTTACAGTGACCTCAGAGGGTTTTCAAGGCAAGTGACATTCAGAGGTGGTTTGCCCTTGCCTGCTTCTGCATTACATAACAGCCCGGAGGCTGGCTTCGGAGTACGTATCCCTCGTTAGAATGGAAACCGTGGCTGTAGCCCTGAGAAGGCTTTGAACATGGAATCATAGAGTTGGAAGGGGATCCCCCAGGGTCATCTAGTCCAACCCCCTGCACAATGCAGGGAATTCACAAATACCTTTCCCCCCCACACACCCCCAGTGACTGCTGTTCCACACCCAGAAGATGACAAAAAACCTGGCCTGGATCTCCGACCAAACTGGCCTGGAGAAAAATTGCTTCCTGACCCCCAAAGTGGTGATCAGCATTTCCCTGGGCATGTAAGAAAGGGCCACGAGAACTAAGCACCGCTGCAACCCTTCCTGCCCTCCCTCTCATGATCTGCTTAAGCTCACAGAATCAGCATTGCTGTCATATGGCCATCCAGCCTCTGCTTGAAAACCTCCAAAGAAGGAGGGCCCACCACCTCCCGAGGAAGCCTGTTCCACTGAGGAACCTCTCTAATATGCATGAAGCTGCCTTATTATGTATCAAGGACCAGGGGTCATTTCCTGCAGGAGCGCACAGGAGTGCAGCTCTGGCAGTAAAGAGCCCCGGGGTGGGGACATGCAAGAAGCCCCACCCCCTGCTCCCAGCAGCCCTCAGTCAGAGCAAGAAGCAGCCAGGTAAGTTGCAGAGCCCCCTCCCCCGGCCCACCAGTCGAAAACAGTCCAGTGGCACCTTTAACACCCAAGTTTTATTCAGGTACAAGCTCTCCCTCCTCTGTGAGGACAGATCTGCACGTCCCCCTCCCAATAGCTAGCAATCCAAAACAGTTCAGTGGAGCCTGAGTGGTGGGTGTTGCCTTCTGACACACTTCC
>NW_015163758.1:55370-57851 GCF_001447785.1 Gekko japonicus | reverse complement strand
CCCCTGTATCAGACTATCAGTCCATCAAGTTCAGTATTGTCTACTCAGACTGGCAGCAGCTCTCCAGGGTCTCAGCTAGAGGTTTGTCACATCACCTACTACCTTGTCCTTTTAACTGGAGATGCTGTGAATTGAACCCAGAGCCTTCTGCATAACTACATGAACACAAGAAGCTGCCTTATCCTGAGTCAAACTATTGGTCCATCAAGGTCAGTCGTTTCTACACAGTCTGCGAATGGCTCTCCAAGGTCCCCCTCCCAATAGCTAGCAATCCAAAACAGTTCAGTGGAGCCTGAGTGGTGGGTGTTGCCTTCTGACACACTTCCAGTGATGTCAGGGGGTGTGGTATATGCAAATAAGTTATGCTAATGAGTTATACTAATGAGCTCCTGCACCTCTTTTTCTACGAAATGGCCCCTGTATCAGACTATCAGTCCATCAAGGTCAGTATTGTCTACTCAGACTGGCAGCAGCTCTCCAGGGTCTCAGCTAGAGGTTTGTCACATCACCTACTACCTTGTCCTTTTAACTGGAGATGCTGTGAATTGAACCGAGAGCCTTCTGCATAACTACATGAACACAAGAAGCTGCCTTATCCTAAGTCAAACTATTGGTCCATCAAGGTCAGTCTTTTGTACACAGTCTGGGAATGGCTCTCCAAGGCCTCAGGCAGAGGTCTTTCACATCACCTATGGCCTGGTCCTTTAAAACTGGAGATGTTGGGCATTGAACCAGGGACCTTCTGCATGCCAAGCAGATGCTCTCCCACTGAGCCACAGTCCCTTTGCAAAGTATGGTGAACAGGAAAAAAAGGAGAAAGTCATTTTATGGGCCAGCTGATGATCAATATGGGCCAGCTGATAAGCCAGTTTGGTGTAGTGGTTAAGTGCGCGGACTCTAATCTGGGAGAACCGGGTTTGATTCCCCACTCCTCCACCTGCATCTGGCTGGATGACCTTGGGCAAGCCATAGTTCTGTCAGAGCTGTCCTTGAAAAAGAGCAGTTTCTGTCAAGAGCTCTCAGCCCCACCTACCTCACAGGGTGTCTGTTGTGGGGAGGGGAAGGGAAAGGAGTTTGTAAGCCGCTCTGAGACACCTTCGGGTAGTGAAGGGCAGGGTATAAATCCAATCTCTTCTTCTTCAATAATAATAATAAGAAGAAGAAAAAGAAGATTGTGGAGAATGTTGAAACACAAATGATTTGGTAGTTCCAATTACAAATGAATAAATGCCTAGAGCCAGGGGTCATTTCCTGCAGGAGCGCACAGGAGCGGAGCTTCGGCAGTAAAGAGCCCAGGGGGCAGGCACATGCAACAAGCCCCACCCCCTTCTCCCAGTAGCCCTCAGTCAGAGCAAGAAGCAGTCAGGTAAGTTGCAGAGCCCCCCCCCACCTGCCCCGGTCCAAAACAGTCCAGTGGTACCTTTAAGACCAAGTTTTATTCAGGTACAAGCTCTCCCTCCTCTGGGAGGACAGATCTGCACGTCCCCCCCCCCCAATAGCTAGCAATCCAAAACAGTCCACTGGAGCCTGAGCGGTGGGTGTTGCCTTCTGACACACTTCTGGTGATGTCAGGGGGTGTGGCACATGCAAATAAGTTATGCTAATGAGTTACGCTAATGAGCTCCTGCACCTCTTTTTCTACAAAATGACCCCTGCCTAGAGCCATAATACCCCTGATAACACTAATGTAGAAGAAAATGAGAAATAGGGTTTGCAGTCCCTGAACACAGCCGAATAGAAAAGAAAGAACAGGAGAAGATCACAAAATACTAAGACCAACGAATAGAGTTAGAGCGCCTCTGGGAGAAGAAGGTGACCATTGTGCCAGTTGTCACTGGAGGCCTTGGAGTGGTGCCTAGAAGTCTCAAGAAGCACCTGGACATTCTGAGCATTGAGCAAATAACCCCAGCTCAGCTCCAGAAGACAGTGTTGCTTGGAACAGCAAGAATCCTGTTAAAAAAAACCTCTGGGATTCCCAAAACCTTGGCTAGATCTCAGAATTCAGAACACCATCTACCAGTCACATCGCTGACTGTGACAATGCATAATCATCATCATCATAATGATTATGATAAAAATAATAATATAACCAAGTCAGTTTAGAGAAATGCATTAAGCAAAAAAGTAAAGAAATTAGTGTGTGTATTAAAACCATCTAATGCACCTTTCTCTGACAAACCAAAACAGAAGTGGCTTCTGAAACCAATAATTCCAGTGCAGAATGCCATTACCCTGACCTCGATCGCTCAGGCTAGGCCGATCTTGTCAGATCTCAGGAGCTAAGCAGGGTTAGCCCAGGCTAGCATTTGGATGGGAGACCTCCAAGGAATACTAGGGACATGACAGGCAGGCAAGGGCAAACCACCCCTGAATACCTCTTGTCTTGAAAACCCTAAGGGGCTGCCATAAGTCAGATGTGACTTGATGGGGAAGGAAGGAAGGAAGGAAGGAATAGAAGAGGAGGAGGAGGAGGAGGAGGAG
>NW_015163758.1:41726-54962 GCF_001447785.1 Gekko japonicus | reverse complement strand
AGGAAGGAAGGAAGGAAGGAAGGAAGGAAGGAAGGAAGGAAGGAAGGAAGGAAGGAAGGAAGGAAGGAATTATGAAATCAAACCTCAGTCTCCATCAGCCTCAGGGACTTTCACTAATCCCAACATGCAGACAAATCTGCTGGCCTGAATTGAGCCTCTGCCTCCTTTTCAAAGGCCGCTTTCTAAAGTGGCTTTTGACAAGTGTCACACAGAAGGGGCACTCTACAGTGACGGGACTGAGCAAAAGAACTCTCCGCATGGTCTAATGGAACCAAAGAGGGGTGGGAGGTCTCAGGGCAACCCCAAACATCAGGAAGAAATCTCCTAGGGGTCAAAAGCATTCTTTATAAGAGGTAAGGCTTTATGTCTGGAGCATATGCCTTTGATTGTAACCAGACTTTTTTTTAACATCGGCAAACAGCGAGATGTCAAAAATCTGTATTTTCTTGATGGCACTGGAGTATATCCCAAAAACCAGGTTTCTCAGAAAGGTATTCGATGTTTGAAGAATGAGGGCTTCAGACCGGGAACATTACAAACCCATCTCCAGACGAGGTGTTACATATGAACGGCTGCATTCAAACGCTGTGACGAATAAATTCAAATGTTGCGATAAAAGCATGTCAAGCAACAAACTAGGTTTTCAGGCCACAAATTCTGTTTAGTCTGTTGTATGTCAGTAAGGAATCCTGGCTTGTGCGTAAACTCTGCTTTGTGTAAGAGGAGACCTTCCCCAGATGGTGGTCCTTTTGGCCAGCAAGCGTCCTTTGACTCACAAAAGCTCCTACCCAGAATATCTTGTTGGTTTCTAAGGTGCTGCTGTACTGAAATCAAACTGTTCTACTGCAGAGTGATATGGCTACTCAAAAAAAAACCCAAAGCTTATACCCCCAAAATCTTTTTGGTCTCTAAGGTGCTTCTGGATTTGAATCTAGCTGTCTGACTGCAGACCAACACGGCTCCCCTCTGAAACTATGCAACAAATGGTGGTTTAAATTTGCAGACGTCACACCAAACCACAATTGGTGCAAACTGCGGTTAACCAACCAGCTAGAAAGCCTTGTCTGAACTCCCAGTTTGGATGCCAAACAACAAACCCCCGATTGGCTGGATTCACTGCATTCAGACATCCCAAACTGACTAGCATTCCATCAAACCATAGTGTCTGAGACCCTGTGCATTGTGATTTCTGAGCAGAAATATCACATTAACCATGGTTCAGCTCTGCTTCTTGCAAAGCTCATTTTCTTTCTGTACCTGTGCTAGGTCAGGCCACTGTTTCCCCCCCAATAACAATTAAGATCTGGTAAGGCCAAATGAAATTACATCAGAACAGAACGCTTATCAGTGCCACCATTAGCGTCTTGAAGACTCACAAAGATATATTCCGTCAGGAGCTCTCAGTTCATCAGAACTCAATTCATCAGATACATTGGAGAGCAAATCTACAGCAAACATATTTTACGGCTGATGAAGGAAGATGTCCGAGATTTCTACGTTACTGACAATGCAGGGGTTTTTTTCTTGATAAGAAAAAGCCTCCTTATTATATGCCTGACCTCAATAGGCGTCATCTTCGATATTTTATCAGTGTGAGATTTCCCCAGTACGTGGTGGCAACGCTGTAGCAATTGCTGTTTCAAATGGATTGCTCACTTTTGCATTGATTGCTTAAAAAAAAAGTTTTTAATTCTGTCTGCCAAGAAGACAGCTGGATTAAGAGAGGAATTGTACCATACTGTGAATAAGTATACATAAGTAAGCAGTCAAAGCAGAGAGGTACAGCTAGAACATTCCCTCTGTTTTCATTCTATTTTTTCTCTATCAGGTTGTGCGTCTTCATTCTCAACATCTTTCCCAGCTCTCAGCAAAACATGCTTATTCTTTTAAAGCGAATGCTCACATGTGGCCCCCATATGCCCAGGTCTTATGATCTGTGATGTCTATGCTACACTTCAACCGTGCTCTTTGTCCTAGAACAGATTAAAAGGGGAGGGAGCCTGGAAAACAACAAATCAGGAAAATAAAGCCCCACAAATCCCCTCTCCATCCATTTTCTTGGAAGACAACAAACAGAGCATCTGTTCTTTTCGTGCTGGGGGGGGGGACTTTAAACTATGGACAACTAAAACCCAGGTCTGGAAACTTTACTTGTTGCAATAGATTTTTCCACAAGACAGCCATGCAATACGGATCCCCTCTCTGAAAGCTAGTGTTTGCAAACGCGGTCTTCTCCCTCTCCTATGCCTGGAAGGGAGCGGGGAATGAGCTCTCTTTTCCAGAGAACTTCGGGAACACGTTTCATTCAAACATAAGCTGCATTTGGGGGGGGGAGGGACCGAGAAGACAGTGTCACTATAGAGATTCCGGGAAAGCGTGCTTGTTTATTCCAGTCTCCCACTGGGCCGCAACTCTGCTAATTGCACCCCTGGTAATCTATTACATATATATTTAGCAAGTGACAGAAGTCCCCCCCCCGGGGGGGTGAGAGTGAAGTGCCTACAGCTGCCCAGAAGGAGAAAAGAAGGGTGGTTTAGAAGCATCACCCATCTGTGCACACATGGCAGAAAGGAGAGAGGTGGGGGAAATAATGAGGAACACTCCAAAGGCCAGTAACCCAGTAATAGAATCATGAGCAGTGCTCAACTCAGCAGACAGGAAACCAAAATATCTGGCATGACACTCTGGATTGTAGAGCCACATTTATATTTCTGGACACTTCTGGAAGGATGGAAGTGCTCTCAAGTTAACAGCTGACATGTGGAGACCCTGCAGTGTTTTCAAGGCGTGAGATGGACAAAGATGGTTTGCCATCGCCTGCCTCTCTGTAGCAACCCTGGACTCCCTTGGTGGCCTCCCATCCAAGTACAAACTTGTTTAGCTTCAGAGCGCTGTCAAGATCAGGCTAGCCCGGGGCCAGCCAGGTCGGGGGAGGGGGGAGGTATTACCCATCCCCATTTCCTGATACAGCTGTTAGAACTAATCCTCGGCACTGATTTATTAGCATGCCAGGCGATGCACAGAATAGATACGGTGGTATCGCTGTCCAGGGTGCGGAAGGGTTCACAGATTTGGCTGTGTGAGTAAATTGGCTGGCACACTGTTCTCTCCCCCCCAAAAAACCCCCCCCCAGCCTTTTAAAAAACACACATGGCATCTGTCTGCATGTGAGCTGACGAGATGTTTCCCGAGAGCCGTCGCTAGGAGAAAAGTTTTAATGACGGACTCTTCTTTTTTCTTACCTCCCATCAAGTAGCCTCACCACACCGCTCCCTGTCATAAGGAGGAACCTTGTAGCACCTTAGAGACTAACAGATTTATTGTGACTTTCGCTTTTGTGGGTCTAGAGCTCATCACCAGATGCATTAAGTGCCAGACAGGTGCATCTATCTCCATACATTCTGTGGCGTATATGTCACATGTGCATATATCTCCACACGTAGTGCATATATGCGCAAAGCTCAGGCTCGGCACAGAAGTGTCACAGATCTTTCACATCTCATGGTGTACTTTTCTCTTTACATGTGTGGGTTTGTGAACAACCACAGGCAATGGGAGAAGATGCAATTTTTCATGCTTTGGGGTGCTAGTTTAAGCCATGTCATGAGAAAGGAAACCTGGGACCCAGTTGGATCCCAAAGGGGAGAGAGTCTTAAATTCCCGATATGTTCTAGTTCATGCTGCCCCACGCAATGGATGAAGAGGCTCTGCCCACCTTTTAGTTTGTTGTTTCTAGCTTTGTTTCTCACAGAGCACCCAAGGAAGCCTTTCCCAGTTTGTGGGTCCAAAAACCCCCAGGGTAGCCCCAAACCCCCCAGGGTAGCCCAATCTCATCAGCTCTTGGAAGCTAAGCAGGGTTGGCCCTGGTTAATGTTTGGATGGGAGACCACCCAGGAAGTCCAGGGTCACTATGAAGAGGCAGGCAACGGCAAACCACCTCTAAATATCTCTTGCCATGAAAACTCTATGGGGTCAGCAGGTCAGTTGTGATTCAACAACACTTTACACCACCAAAGCCTGTGAAAGGGGACTCTACGTTTTTGCAGTTGTTATCCATTTGGGCTTTGCTCAAGTGGGTTGACTCATCTGAAATGTGGTGTTGAAAGAGAGCGTTACAGAATACCGTGGACTGCCACAAAGAGAAACCAGTGAATTCTAGATCAACTCAAGCCTGAACTCTCCCTAGAAGCCAAAGGACTAAACAAAGGCTCTCGGACTTTGGGCACATCATGAGAAGACAAGAGTCACCGGAAAATACAATAATGCTAGGAAAAGTCAAAGGGAAAAGAGGAAGACCCAACATGAGATGGATGGGCTCCATCAAGGAAGCCATGGCCTTAAGTTTGCAAGACCTGAGTAAGGCTGTTAAGCATAGGACACTCTGGAGATCATTCATCCATAGAGTCACCATAATTCAGAATTGATGTGTCATGTGTCATCAGCATACATATATAAACAAAGCTACCTCATCTGGTGTGCTACACTGATGTCGGAAGTGTCTCCACAGCACTTAACACATACAAGTGGGTCGCTGTATTGAGTAAATTGTGACGGGTGGGTTGCCCTACCCCAGAGGTTGGTCACCACTAACTGAGGCTGCGCTCACATAGAATCATAAAGCTGGAAGGGATCTCCAGGGTCATCTAGTCCAACCCCCTGAAAAATGCAGGGAATTCAGAAATATGTCCCCCCAGCCCCAGTGACCCCTGCTCTATGTCCAGAAGGGGGGGGACAACCCACCAGGATCCCTGGCCAAAATGGCCTGGGGAACAATTGCTTCCTGACCCCAAAGTGGTGGCCGGCATTTCCCTGGGCATGTGAGAAAGGGCCACGAGAACTAAGCACTGATGCAACCAGTTTTCCCTCTAAGCTGAGTTAGTGTGAATTAGCTCAGGGTTTTTTAGCCTCCGGCTCACACATTTTTGTCTTAGTTCAGGAAGGATGGCTCCAGAGCAAGCTAATTGATGCAGCAGCCAAATGGTTCGCTCACAACTTTAATGCCAGTGGCTCACAAAGTAGAATTTTTGCACACAAGACTCCACAGCTTAGAGGGAGCATCGGATGCAACCCGTCTTGCCCTCCCTTCTCTTCTCTTCCGAACTCTGCCTCCGCCCTCATTCCCAAGTGCAGGTTTCAGCACCACGGACGGCGCCTCCTTCCCCCCCAAGCCCGGTTTCAGGACCGAGGACAGCGCCCGGGGGAGTTTCCAGCACCGGGGACAGCGTCGTCCTGCGGGTGGGGGGGCTCGCCTCACCTCGAGGTTCTCCAGGCGGTCCTTGAGGGTCTGCATGGTGCGGCTGAGCTGGTCGATGACCTGGCCGGGGTCGCGGGGCAGATCGCCCATGGTGTCCTTCCCTTTGCCCTCCTTCCTCCAGGGCCCCCCTTTGCCGTCGGGCCCGCCCTCGCAGCGGCCCAGCTTGGCGGTCAGCTCGCGGATGGTCTCCCGCTGCTGGCCCAGCGTCTCCTTCTGCTGCAGGATGGTCTCCCGCAGGCGGAGGACGGTGGCCTTCAGCTCCTCCTCGGGGGCCAGGCCGACCCCCGGGGCGGGCGCGGCGGGCAGCGGGCAGGCGGCGTCCAGAGGCAGCGAGGTGCAGACGAAGCGGCGGCCGCCCGGCAGCATGCCTCGGGCTCACTGGGGGGAGCGGCGGCTCAGCGGCATGGGGAGGGCAGGGCGGGCGGCGGCGGTGGGGATCGCGCCACCCCGCAGCGGAGCGGGACCCAAGTACAGAAGGGGAGGCGCGGACTCCACCCCCGACGGCCGACAGAGGGCGGCGGCGGCGGCGGTTCTCTGGCCCCCCAACTGCTCGCAAAGCATCGGCCGACGAAGCCGACGGCTATTCCCCGCCTGCCGGGCTCCTCGCCTCGGCGCGTCCTTAAAAGGGCTGAGCCGGGAGGGGAGGGGAGAGCCGGGAGGAGGCAGGCCGGCGCCGGTTGGCTGAGCGCTCGCCTGACCCGCCCCCGAGTGCGGGGGGGGGGAGCAAGGGAGGCGGAGGGGGCCGGGAAAGGAGCCTCCTCATTGGCTGCGGAACCCGCCCGGGGAAAGTATGAAAAGTAAGGGAGCCCAAGCGCGCGCGGTGGCCGAAGTCCGTGCGCAACTCGCTGCCGCCTGAGGTTGCCAACTCCAGGTCGGGGGATCCGTGGAGGTTTTGGGGGGATGGGGTTTGGGGAGCTATTTCTAACTAGAGTGCGTGCTGAGATTTATAGCGTCCTTTCGACGATACTATTAAAGCCTTGTTCGAAATCATATGGTGGAGACTGAACTGGTGGATGGACTCAACACAGAAAGGAGAATGGAAACGGCTGCTTTAAGGCCCCATTAGAGCGGAGCAGCACCCCTTACTTTCAGTACACTTTTTAAAAAACAGAAGGTACCAGATTCCCCAGGCTGGCCCAGCCTTGTCAAATCTAGGAAGCTAAGCACTTGCAGCCCCACGCCTCCACTTGCAGCTGCTGGATGACCTTGGGCAAGCCACAGTTCTGTCAGAGCTGTTCTCTCAAGGACAGTTCTGGAAAGAGCTCGCTCAGCCCCGCCTACCTCACAAGGTGTCTGTTGCGAGGAGGGGAAGGCAAAGGAAGTTGTAAGCCGCTCTGAGTGAAGGGCGGGATATGAATCCAATATCCTACTACTACTACTACTACTTAGCAGCATTGGTCCTGGTTAGATCTTGGCTGGGAGACCACCAAGGGAGACCAGGGTCTCTATGCAGAAGCAGGAAATGGCCAACCACCTTTGTCTGCCTCTGCCCTGTCCTGGATGGCTCATGCTAGCCCAGTCTTATCTGATCTCCGAAGTTAAGCAGGGTTGGGAGCAGTGTTCCCTCTAAGCTGAGTTCGTGTGAGCCAGCTCACAGTTTTTTAGCTTCTGGCTCACACCGTTTTGCCTTCGCTCACGAAGGAGAGCTGCAGAGCAAACTGATTCATGCAGCAGCCAACTCGCTCACTCACAGCTTTAATGCCAGTCACTGTCAGAACCCACAGCTAACAACGAAGTACACACATTCAGGAACAGTTATACTTTTATTGCAAAGCTATAGATGCAGTAACACAGGCACTGTTAGGAATGGCCACAGCCACTAGAACAAAAAAGGATATAGGGTTTTCGTATGCACCCCCCCCCATGGCATTGGCCAATTAGGGACCCTCCCACGCGCGGGTTAAGTCAGGCAACTGTTAGGTGGCTAAAGCTGAGAACCAGGAGTCTCTCACGGTACATAGGAGCCCTCCAGACAACACAACCTCCTCCTGCACATCTGTAGAGATAAGCATTACAGCAAAGGCATAGCAGCAGGGATAGGAATGCAATAACAATTAACAAGACACAGAATGAACTCCCCAACACCCATGGCAAGCATAGTTGACATACTGCCCTCTCAAAAATCAGCTTGTCCCAACCATTTCGGGAGGTCTCCCGGTCATTCCAGTTTGTCCGGGAGATCTCCCGGTTTGTCCAGGAACTCCAGATGGAACTGCCGCAACAGTTCAGGGGCCCGAATATCCCCTACTTCCACCCATTCAAGATGCTGGGGTCCGAAATCCACCCATTCCACCAAATACAGCAATTTTCCCTGTTTCATTTTAGAGTCCAGAATCCTTGATATTTCGTAATGCTCCTCACCCTCAATCATTATAGGAGGGGGAACCGGTTTCACTGGATGCCAGGGACAGGAACCCGTATCTCTCTTCAAGAGGCTGAAATGAAATACAGAATTCCATTTTCTCAACTTTTTCGGCAAGTCCACGTCAATGGCAACATCATTGATGATCCTTTTAACTTTAAACGGCCCAATGTATTTCCATCCCAACTTCCAACTAGGCCTCAACATGTTGATATTTTTTGTAGAAACATACACAGAGTCACCAGGCTGTAGAGCCCAACCCTCCACCCTTCTCTTATCAGCCTGCGTTTTGTAGGCCTCTTTCGCCACAGCCAACGTTTTGCTTAAAAGAGGCCAAGAGTCCCTCAATTGTTTACACCATTGGGCTGCATCCCCTGGTCCCATGTCCGTATCCCATTCCAGAAATGGGATGGGTGAGCTGTCATAACCATACAATGCCTTAAACGGGGACATCCCCATCGAGGAGTGACACGTATTATTATAACAGAATTCAGCTAGGGGTAAGAAGTCATGCCAATTGTCTTGTTGATAGTTGGCAAAACAACGCAAATATTGTTCCAAGGTCTCGTTAATCCCATCAGTTTCATCAGCTCCCCCCAAAACTGGGAGACGAATTGGGTTCCCCTGTCGGATATCACTTTAGTGGGGAGCATATGTAGTCTCACCAAGTGCATGAGAAACGCTTTTGCCAGTGCTTTGGCCGTAGGTAATGAAGTGAACGGGATGAAGTGTGCTTGTTTGGAAAAGAGATCCACAACCACCCAAATTACAGTCATAGATTTGCTTGGTGGTAAGTCAGTTATAAAATCCATTGAAATGACTTCCCAGGGTTGACTCGGGTTCGGAAGTGGGTGCAATAGCCCCGGGGTTTTTCCCGGCCACAGTTTACTCGTTTGTTCAGGCACGACTGAACAAACGAGGATAAATCCTTGTGCATATGGGGCCACCAAAACTGCTGTTGGAGCAGCTCCAGTGATTTAACAAAGCCCGAATGTCTGGATACTTTGGAGCCATGCACTGCCTGTAACACCTTCCCCCTGAGGGAGAGGGGAACGAACATCTTATGACCCCGGTACCAACAGCCATTTTCCCTGAGTTCAAAACCTCCCTCCGCTTCCATAACTGCTTTATCCTCCTCTGAAAAAGCGGAGGCAAATTTACTGTGCCAAAACTCTTTTTTCCCCTCACCCACCCCTGTAGGTCCCGTTGGCAGCGGTGCAGGGGGTGGAGCAGCCAGACAAGCCTGTTTGTGAGTCATCACCGCCCCACCCACTCTGTATAGTTCCGCTAACACAGGATCAGGCCAATTTTGCACCTTGGCCGCGTGGAGCTTGAATTCAGACGAGTAGTCCCTCACCGATCGTCTACCTTGTTTAAGGGTTCATAGGAATGCCCTCACTTTGGGCCCGGCATTCCGGTCTTCGAATTGGGCTCGCAACGCCCACATAAAAGCGTCCAAATTAATCCATTCCGGGCCCTGGGCATTGTGCAGCCCCACATACCAAGCCGCCGTGGGTCCCCGGAGCCGTGCTGCCACCACATCCACACGGCTGCTGTCATCTGGGAACAGGTGACCCGATCTCTCCACAAACTTCATCACCCGAAACACCAAGTACGAGAGTTCTTCCGGGTTCCCATCGAAGATGGCTTTGATGAGGTCTTTCGGACTTTTGGCCTTGAAAACCACCGGGGGTAGGGTCCACCATAAGTTGGCTGCAACTTCACAGCCCTTTACTGACACATAGGAGATGAGCTCATTAATTCCTTCCCTTCGTCTCATTGCTTTGTTGAAAACTAGTCCTTCCCAAACAGCACAAGATACCTGCATTCCCCCTCCACTGAAATCAGTTTGAGCAATTTTCTGCAAAGGAATAGAGGCAGCAGAAAGGGTTAAACGGACCCTCTTCCAGTGTTCCCTCTAAGCTGAGTTAGTGTGAGCTAGCTCACAGTTTTTTAGCCTCTGGCTCACACATTTTTGTCTTCGCTCAGGGAGGATGGCTCCAGAGCAAACTAATTTATGCAGCAGCCAAATCACCTGCTCACAACTTCAATGCTAGTAGCTCACAGAGTAGAATTTTTGCTCACAGGACTCTACAGCTTAAAGGGAGCATTGTTCCCTGGCCCTCTTGAAACTGCAACTGCCTCCAGTCAATTAAAGAACACTAAGTGGAATATAGCCTGAGGGAAGATATATATATTTTTAAGTTTTGTTCCTCTTCCTTAAGAACTGCTTTGCACATAGTGATTTTCAGTGTTAGGTAAGGGTACAGCATAAAATGTAAGGTGGGGACAGGGGGAAAAAACACACACACTTGGGAATGCAAAATCCATGGAAGCTGTTTGCCCCGATGTTTGTAGAAGAGTCAGTACCTTTGTTTTGGTCCCCACCCTATTTTATGTGTGTGTGTGTGTGTGTGAGCATCTGGAAGTCATCACAACCGTTGGTGACTGACCCCTACCTGGGGCACGGAGGATATTCATAAAGGTGGCTGAATAAAGCCTGCCCCCGCCTCCCACCTCTGGTATTTCAAGGAGGTCTCCCATCCAAGTAGTCAATACCTTTGTTAATAATTGAATAGACATACAACGATCGCTGTTTCTCCAGGTACAACTCTAACACAGGCAGATTGGCCATTGAGGCCACTGGGAACTACCCCAGACAGCCAATGTCCAGGGGGGCTGTCCCCCACTGTGGCCACCCCTGCTAAGGCCAGCCCAGTCCAGTGAGACAGCCATAAAGCACAGAGAAGGAGGGCTGGTCAGGAAAGAAGGCATCTCCCCAGCCTCACCCCAGCAACCAATGGAATGCACCCCCCTGGGGCTTTGTCACGAGGTGAGGGAGGGGCCGAGCCACCTGGATTCCTTTGGGGAGGGGCCAAGGCAGGCTCAGGCATGACCATGTCCAGGGCCACGTCTCTCCCCCAGTTAGGGTTGCCAACTTCCAGGTGAAACCTGAAGTTCGCCCAGAATTACAACTCATCTCCAGGCCACAGAGAGCGGTTTCCCCCGAGAAAATGGCGGCATTGTGAGGCGACCTCAATGGCATAATGCCCTGCTGAGATCCCTCCCTCCCTCCCCCAAACTCTGCCCTTCCCAGGCTCTTCCTCCAAATCTCCAGGAATCTCCCAAGCAGGAGTTGGCAACCCTTCCTTGACCTACCCCTGAAGTATACATACCTCCTGTTAAAGGTAAAGGTTCCCTTGCTTGAAAGCCAGTCGAATCCGACTCTAGGGTTGTGGTGCTCATCTCAGTTTCAAAGCCGAAGAGCCAGCGCTGTCCGAAGACATTTCCATGGTCATGTGGCCGACATGACTAAACACCAAGGCACACGGAATGCTGTTACCTTCCCACTGAAGTGGTACCTATTTATCTACTTGCAATTTCTTGCTTTCGAACTGCTAGGTTGGCAGGAGCTGGAACTAGAGATGGGAGCTCACTCCGTCATGCGGCACACTTGGGTCTCGAACTGCTGAACTACCGGCCTTCCACAGCCTGCAGTTTAGCATCTTAACCACTTGAGCCACCACAGCTCCTCCTGTTACACCCTCCTAATTGGGTAGGGACATTTCTTCCCCTGACTTGGATCCTGCAAGGTCTCAGACACTAAGCAGGGTTGGCCCTGGCTATTTTTTGGAAGGGTTGGAGGAAGAGAAGGAGATTGGATTTATACCCTGCCCTTCACTCGGAGTCTCAGAGCAGCTCACGATCTCCTTTCCCTCCGCACAACAGACACCCTGTGAGGGAGGTGGGGCTGAGAGAGCTTTTTCAAGGACTGCTCTTGAGAGAACAGCTCTGAAAGTACTTGTGACTGACTGTCAGAACCCATAGCCAACAATGTAGTACACGCTTATCAGGAAAGGTAATACTTTATTGAAGAGCTATAGATGCATTAACATAGGCACTGTTAAGAATGACGGCTGCCCATGGGGCATAATAGGATATAGGGTATTCGTATGCACACACACCCCTACCCTGGCCAATTAGCCACCCTCCCGCATGCGGGAGAAAGAGCTTCGGCCTTTTAGCGCTGAAGCTGGGAACAAAACACTCTCCCATGGTTCGCAAGAAAACCAGACATCAACATCTCCACCTGCAATACTTAGAGATAAGTGGTGTAGCAGCAAAGAAGCACAGAAGGAATGGAAAGGCAATTAGAAGACAACCAACCTCCCCACCCCCATGGCAGCATAGCTGACACTGACCCAAGGTCACCCAGCTGGCTGCATGTGGAGGAGTGGGGAATCAACCCCGGTTATCCCAAATTAGAGTCTACCACTAACCAAGACACCAAACTGGCTAGTTTTTGGAAGCGTTGACCCTGGCTAGTTTTTGGAAGGCTGTATGCAGTGGCAGGCAATGGCAAAACAACTCTGAATGTCTCTTGTCTTGAGAACCCTGTGGGGTCACCATTAGTCAGCTGGGACAACAACAAACATTTCTTACCTCGGCAACACTGGAGGTTTCTTTTCTTGAGTTCTCACACACACACAAAAAGCACAATCCACCAATGCAAACGGCACATATTATACCAATGTGATTATGTTATTCACACCCGGTCTACACTTAATTCAGTTCTCGGAGAATTAAAGCCTCATTAGTGGAATACGCCGACACAGACTGCAATTAGGTCTGCGAAGATAAACTCTCTGGGAGAGACTTCCCTCTCACAGCATGATGAAATATTATCAGTCAGAAGTCTGATCTTTGCCGAGCAGAGCAAAGAGAGAACCTCTTGGAGTAATTTTACTTAAAATAAAACATTGCTCTGTTTTATTAGGCAAGAAACTAATAAATTGGTGTCATGGCTTAGGTGGTGTGTCACCTGACGCTGCCACCACTCTGGATTTAGGATCCCTTGAGAAGGCCCATAGCATTCGGCCCTTTTGGCCGAAATATGGGTGTGCGGACGAGGCAGAGTGAACAATGAAAATAGTTTATTTTATAGGAGGTCAAACAAACAAGGTGCAGAATAATAACAGTAAGTGGGTGAAAAGAAAAAAAATCAAATGCCCTAACATGTCTAAATATATACTGTCTCTAGCTCACTAGTTTAAGTGGCCTTAGACTACTCGCCCTTCCCTCAGGTTGAGGGTTTCTTCCCCACAGCAGCCTCTGTTTCCTGGGAAGAAGAACAGCCTTTTCTCTTGCACCAGTTCTTTTATTCCCTAGCCCTTTTTTTCCCTATTGGCCAAAATCAGCACCAAAACTTCCCAAGGCCTTCTGGGGTTTGTAGGCCCAGCCTCCCCTACTGCTAGCCAGGCTGCCTGGGTCTAGTAGGCCTCTGGTGGCACAGCCCAGATCATGACAATAGGAAAGGGGGCAAATGGACCCTACAAGCCCAGAGAAAGGACATGTGATAAAAGTCAGATCTCTCATCATTCTAAACTTGAGCTAAATACACAGTGATTATGGTTTCTTTAAAAATAAGGCAAATCCGGTTTCAAGCCAATAGGCAGAATCTCCCTTATATATAAAAGCTGAATGGTGTTGGCACTTCTCTAGAACATTCCACACACTCTGGAACTGGTTAGCGCCCTGGTGTGTCAATCAGAATCTGTCCCTATCCACTGGCTGCATTGCTTGAGTCTCACCTCCAACATTCTAAACAGTTTGCTGTTCC
>NW_015163758.1:32565-41353 GCF_001447785.1 Gekko japonicus | reverse complement strand
GAGATCACTCAAAATTACAACTGTTCTTTAGGTAGCAGAGATCAGTTCCTCTGGAGAAAATGGTGGACTCAGTGTCATTATACCCTGCTGAGGTCGCCACAGCACATTGACACTGAGTGTCCAAGGCCGGGGCACCCGCCCAGAGCCTCTTTCTAGAGGCCGTTGTATTTATTTCGACAACGAGCCTTTTTCCTAGTTCTATATAAATGCAAAGCCCATTATTATTATTGTTTACTTTCTTCATTTATACCCTGCTGACAGGAAGAAAGTCGATTAATCTGAAGTGCGGTGCTGGAGGAGAGTTTTATAGAGACTGTGGTCCACCAGAAAGACACATTAGTGGTTTCTAGATCAAATCAAGCCTGAACTCTCCCAAGAAACTGAAATTACCAAACTGAGGCTATCGGACTTTGGTCACATTATGAAAAGACAAGAGTCACTGGGAAAAAACAATAATGCTAGGAAACGTTGGAGGGAGAAGAGGCAGACCCAACAAGAGATGGATTGATTCAATCAGTCAAAGGAGGCACGCCCTCTGTTTGTCTGCAAGACCTCCGGAAGGCATTTAAGGATAGTGACCTGGCAGTGTTTAACAAACACACACATACCCTGCTTTCTTCCCCACTGGGGATCCAAAGCAGCATACATCATTCTCCTCGCCTTCTTTTTATCCCCACAACAACCCTGTGAGGTAGGTTAGCCTGAGAGTGTGTGATTGACCCCAAGATTCACCCAGCAAGTTTCCATGGCAGAAAAATCCGTAGATCAATAAGCTTGCAGATGATTAAAACCAATGTTCCCTCTAAGCATAGTCGCTGGTGCCTCTCCTCATAACCCCCTCCAAGTTTCAAAAAGATTGGACTGGGGGGGTCCAATCCTATGGGCCCCAGAAGGAGGTGCCCCCATCCATTGTTTCCAATGGTGAGGGGAGAAATGCCTTCTCAGTTCACTTGTGAGCCGATTGAAAAATCCCTGAGCTGCCGGCTAAAGTTTTGTGCATCAGCACCCCCTAGCACAACTTAGAGGGAACTCTGATTAAAATCATGTATATGTGACCGCGATGCTGAATCCAACCCTGCTCAACAAAGATACGAGCCCTGCATCAATTGTTTACTGGATTGGAGAGGGAGAAGGAGAAGAAAAATCCCTAAAAACAAACAGAGACAGTCTGTTACCTTACACCAGGGGTCATTTCGTAGAAAAAGAGGTGCAGGGGCTCATTAGCATAACTCATTAGCATAACTTATTTGCATATGCCACACCCCCTGACATCACCGGAAGGGTGTCAGAAGGCAACACCCACCGCTCAGGCTCCACTGGACTGTTTTGGATTGCCAGCTATTGGGGGGGGGGGTTTTTTCCCACACAGATCTGCCCTCACAGAGGAGGGAGATTGTTTTGGATTGCTATCTATAGGAGGGCTTTGCAACTTACCTGGCTGTTTCTTCCTCCTCGTGGCCCGGGGCTGCTCGGTGCAGGGGGCAGAGCTTGTTGCATGTGCCCGCCCCCTGGGCTCTTTACTGCCGGAGCTCCAATCCTGTGTGCTCCTGCAGGAAATGACCCCTGTCTTAGACACCCCTTTGATAATTAGGCAGCAAAAGCGGCCCAATTTTCTTCCACCTGTTTCATTATTACTCATTTGGGATGTTTTAACAGAGACAGCCCAGAAGACGATTCCTGTGCTCATGAAAGGGAAAGGGGGACACACGCTCACGAAAGCCCGCTGCCTCTTCCACAACACAACAAACAGATTCCGAAAGAGAGCTTTCGCGGCGGCAGTCAAGATGATCTGAACATTCCCTGGCCCAAAGGGCTGGCTGAGAGACTCCCTTGCTTCTCCGCAGTTGGCAGGATGGATCTTTAATTTTTAATTCAGCGTTGACAGTTTCAGCGGCCTTCAAACGAATTCCACTCTCTCTGGGAATGGGCTTTACATTCTGGAGGGTGTCATTTTTCTACCTTTGAATGCCCCCTTTTGTTAAGCTGAGCCCCTGCTCTCAGACCCACAGCTGTACAATGCGCAGGGACCGGCGGAGGTGCTCCCCTGAGTCTACTAGTAAAGGTGTTACCAGCACTTGACAGGATGCAGGAGCCATGTTGCCAACATCCAGATGGGATCTGGAGATCTCCCAGCGCAACCGCTCATCTCCAGGCTGCACAGATCAGTTCCCTAGGAGAAGGGGCTACTTTGGAGGGTGAACTTTATGGCATTATATCCCATGGAGGTCCCTCCCTGAGAGCCAGTGTGGTGTAGTAGTTAAGAGTGGCGGACTCTAATCTGGGGAACCGGGTTTGATTCCCCATTCCTCTCCATGCAGCCAGCTGGGTGGCCTTGGGTCAGTTACAAGTTCTTTCAGAGCTGTTCTTGTAGGAGCAGTTCTTGAAAGAGCTCCCTCAGCCCCACCTACCTTACAGGGTGTCTGTTGTGGGGAGGGGGAGGGGGAGGAGATTGTAAGATGCTCCAAGACTCCTTCAGGCAGTTAAGGGTGGGGTATAAATCCAGTCTCCTCCTCCTTCTCTTCTTCCTCTTGTTCTTCTTCCTCTTCCTCCTTCTCTTCATCTTCTTCCTTCCCTTCCCCAAACCCCACCCTCTCCAGGCTCCACCCCCACATCTCCAGGCATTTCCCAACTTGGAATTCGCAACCCCATCTCCCGGAACTACAACTCATCTCCAGACTACAGAGACCAGTTCCCCTGGAGAAAATGGCTACTTTGGAGGGTGGACTCTGCAGCATTGGACTCTGCTGAGGTCCCGCCCCTCCTCCAAGTGTCCTCCTCAAATCTCCAGGAATTTCCCATCCCAGAGTAGCCAACAGTATGCAGAAGTCAGGGGATTCATGCCAAAGCATCTTATAACTCATATCAGGTGGACAAGATAGAGATGGGTGAGTTGGTCAACCAATGGGTGGGAGAGCCAGTTTGCTGTAGTGGTTAATTGCGCTGACTCTAATCTGGGGGAACTGGGTTTGATTCCCCATTCCTCCCCTTGTAGCTGCTGGATGACCTTGGGCAAGCCATAGTTCTCTCAGAGCTGTTCTCTCAAGGGCAGTTCTGGAAAGAGCTATCTCAGCCCCACCTACCCGCAGGGTATCTGTTGTGGGGAGGGGAAGGAATGGGAGTTTGTAAGCCGCTCTGAGACTCCAAGTGAAGGGCGGGGTATAAATCCGATCTCCTCCTCCTCCTCCTCCTCTTCTTCTTCTGTCCTACTGATCCCCCTGAAGGACAGGGTAGGATATAAAATGGGGAAAATAAATAGATCTAGCGATAGACAAGGTTGCTCTGAACTTTTGCTTTAGATGAAACTTGGCAGCCATCTAAGGAAGCGAGGAGGGCCCCTTCCTACATGCAAGAAATTTCACCAGGAATATGACTGAATTTTGAAACTGGTTGTCGTGAACAAGCTGTTCCTAATGAACCAGGAAAGTGTTTGTTTAACAGAGGGGTAGAGAGGGGGTTGCCCTAACCAGGGGTCATTTCATAGAAAAAGAGGTGAAGGAGCTCATTAGCATGACTCATTAGCATAATTTATTTGCATATGCCACACACCCTGACATCACCGGAAGTGTGTCAGAAGACAACACCCACCGCTCAGGCTCCACTGGACTCTTTTGGATTGCTAGCTATTGGGGGGGGGGGAATGTGCAGATCTGTCCTCACAGAGGAGGGAGAGCTTGTACCTGAACAAAACTTGATCTTAAAGGTGCCACTGGACTGTTTTGGACCAGGGGGACCTCTGCAACTTACCTGGCTGCTTCTTGCTCTGACTGAGAACTGCTGGGAGCAGGGGGGTGGGGCTTGTTGCATGTGCCCGCCCCCTGGGCTCTTTACTGCCAGAGCTCCACTCCTGTGTGCTCCTGCAGGAAATGACCTCTGGCCCTAACCTGGATGGCCCAGGCTAGCCTGATCTGGTCACTTCTCAGAAGCTAAGCAGGATCAACCCTCATGGGGACCCACCAAGGAGGTCCAGGATTACTACACCGAGGCAGGCAACTGGAAGCCACTTCTGATAGTCTTTCCTCTAGAAAACCCTATCAGGTGGCTATAAATCGCCTGCAACTTGACTGCACTTTCCACCCTCACCCCCGGGGTGGGGTAGCTCTGACCTAGATAGCCCCGGCTAGCCCAGCCTTGTCAGATCTTGGAAGCTGAGCAGGGTATCAGCTGCTGCAACACAGCGGCAAGCCATAGCAACTTTTCACCAGGTACACTCCGTGCAGCCCGGCGTCAGGCCCATGCTCGGCCAATGCTGTCACTTCCAGGAGGGGGCCCACGGAGGGGTTGGTCACAGCTGCTTGGGGGGGTGGCTGCTTAGCCGTCAGTCAGTGCCTCAGAGGTGTCTGGCATGGCTGCCCACTTGGGGGTTGGCCGTTCTGGGTTGGGGGCGTCTTTCCACCTGGGGGCTGGTCTCCTGCCCAGGGCAGTCACAGCCGGGCTGGGTCGCGGCATTTAGAAAATCCATATGCCCCCCTATCCAAAGATATGCTCAAAGGGGCCCACAAAATAAAAACAATAAAATCATTTTTTTTTAAAAAAAACAGCAACACAAAAATCATCAGTGTTAAAACAAGCCTTAAAAACCAGCCAGGAGGATCAAAATAGCACAAAGCGGCATTTCAGCAGCCTGAAATGACATCCATAAGACTGGCCAGCAGCTCATCACAAAAGTGACTCTTTGAGAAAGATGGAAGGTGACTCTGTAGCAGCCAAGTCTGGGGATGGACTGTTCAGGAAGGGGGAAACCAAGGCTGGCTGTGAAGAGCTCCACAAAGACCTCCACAAACTGGGTGAGTGGGCGACAATGTGGTGAGTGAAGTTGGTAAGTCTAAGGTGATGCGCATTGGGACAAAAAATATCCCAGCTTCAAGTCTAAGCTGATGGGGTTTGGACTTGTGTGATGGAGAGGGGGAAAGATCTTGAGGTCATAGTAGATCGCTCAATGAAAGTGTCAACCCAGTGCACTGCAACTGCGAAGAGGCAAACTCTGTGTTAGGGATGATTAGGAAAGGGACTGAGAATAAAATGGTTGATGTTGTAATGTCCCTATATAGATCTATGGTCTGGCCTCATTGGGAATACTGTGTACAGTTCTGGTCACTGTATATCTCCAAAAGGACATTGCAGAGCTGGAAAAAGTACAGAGGAGGGCAACCAAGATGGTTAGGCGGTTGGAGCACCTTCCCTGTGAGGAAAGGCTGAAGAGTCTGGGACTTTTCACTTAAGAAAAGAGACAACTAAGGAGGGGTATGAATTCAGGGGTCATTTTGTAGAAAAAGAGGTGAAGGAGCTCATTAGCATAACTCATTAGCATAACTTATTTGCATATGCCACACCCCCTGACATCACTGGAAGTGTGTCAGAAGGCAGCACCCACCTCTCAGGCTCCACTGGACTGTTTTGGGTTGCTAACTATTGGAGAGGGGGGAACGTGCAGATCTGCCCTCGCAGAGGAGGGAGAGCTTGTACCTGAATAAAACTTGGTCAAAGGTGCCACTGGACTGTTTTGGACTGGGGGGGCCTGGGGGGGCTCTGCAACTTACCTGGCTGCTTCTTGCCCTGACTGAGGGCTGCTGGGAGCAGGAGGCGGGGCTTGTTGCATTAATAGGTTTGCCCAGGGCTTTTTTTTTATAGAAAAAGCCCAGCAGGAACTCATTAGCACAATAGGTCACACCCAACAGCAGAAACTCATTAGCATATTAGGCCATACCCCGATAGCACAGCTCATTGGCATATTATGCCACACACACCCATGTTACCAGAAGTGTGGTCATCCAGCCACACCCACCTTTTGCTTCTTTTTCTGTTTACTTTGTTGTCAAAACCCTGGGCTTTTTTTGTATCAGGAACTTGTTTGCATGTTAGGCTACACACCCCTAATGTAGCCAATCCTAATGAGTTTCTGCTGTTAGGTGTGGCCTGTTATGCTAATGAGTTTCTGCTGGGCATAGCCAACTCAGGAGCCAGCCGGAACTCCGTTCCTGTGCTTTCCTGCCCCAAAATAGCCCTGGGTTTGCCAACCTCCAGGTTGTAGCTGGAGATCTCCCACTATTATAACTGATCACAAGGTGACAGAGTTCCCCTGGAGAACATGGCCACTTTGGAAGGTGGACTCTATGGCATTATGTCCCAAACCCCACCCTCCTCAGCCTCCACCCCCAAAATCTCGAGGTACTTCCCAACCTGGTGCTGGAGACCCTAGTTGACAAAGAAACCCTTTTCTTCCTCTCCCCAAATACTAGAAGTCGAGGGAATCCAATGAAGCTGATGGGCGGTAGGTTCAGGACGGACAAAAGGAAATACTACTTTACATAGAGAGTGATTAAAATGTGGAGTTGGCTGCCAGAGGATTGTGTGATGGCCACAGGAATCAACAGCTTGAAAAGGGAATGAGATAGATTCATGGAGGATCAGTCTGCCAATGGCTACAAGCCATGGTGGTTAAGGGGAACCTCCACATTCAGAGACACTAAGCCTCTGAATCCCAGAGCCAGGAGGCAACATCAGGGGAAGGCATCAACCTCTATGCCCTGTTGTTGGCCTGCAAAAGGAACTGGCTGGTCACTTTGTGAGACGGGATGCTGGACTAGATGGACCACTGGACTGATCCAGCAGGGCTGGTCTTATATTCTTATCTGGGGAAGGCCTCAGCCTCTGTGCCCTGTTGTTGGCCTTCCAGAGGAACCGGTTGGCCACTGTGTGAGACAGGGCGCTGGACTAGATGGACTACTGGCCCAATCCAGCAGGGGTCTTCCGAGGTTCTTATGTTCTTATCTGCTACTATCATGTTTGATCTGGCTTAGGAAAGTAATCAATTCACTACTCAATAGGAAACAAATCTTATTTATTTATTGAGTCAGATTTTCACCCCGCCCTCCCAGCCGAGGCCGGCTCAGGGTGGCTTAAATAGAATCATAGAATGTTAGGTTGGAAGGGGCCTTGCAGGTCATCTAGTCCAACCCCTTGCACTCTGCAGGAGCATAGCTGAAAGATAGCCCTACATACCTACAACATACCCGAAAGATGGTTGTTCAGCCTCCGCTTGAAAACGTCCAGTGAAGGAGCATCCACCACCTCCCGAGGCAGACTGTTCCACTGCTCAACCACTGTTACAGTTAGGAAGTTTCTCCTGATATTTAGCCGGTAACGACTCCCTTGTAATTTCCACCCATTAGACCTAGTCTTGCAATCCAGAGCAAGAGAGAATAGATCCGCTCCATCTTCTACATGACAGCCCTTCAAATACTTGAAGACTGCAGTCATGTCCCCTCTAAGCCTTCTCTTTCCCAGGCTAAACATACCCAACACTTTCAGCCTTTCCTCGTGAGACTTGGATTCCAACCCTCTCACCATCCTGGTTGCCCTCTTCTAGACACAATCGAGCTTGTCAACATCCTTCCTAAACTGTGGTGCCCAAAACTGGACACAGTACTTCAAGTGAGGCCTGACCATAGCAGACTAGAGCCCGTGATCTGGCCACAATGCTTCTGTTAATGCATCCTAAGATAGCATTAGCTTTCTTCATAGCCACATCGCACTGCAGGCTCATGTTTAGCTTGTGATCAACCAAAACACCTAGATCCCTTTTACATGTGCTGCTGTCAAGCCAAGTCCCTCCCATTCTATATCTGTGCCTTTGATTTTTCAAAAACAATACATAACTTACATTAAAACAATCAAAACACATTAAAACAGCACTGCAACCAACTGATGACCAGTGTCCCCTCTAAGCTGAGTTAGTGTGAGCTAGCTCACAGTTTTTTAGCCTCTGGTGCACACATTCTTGTCTTAGCTCAGGAAGGATGGCTCCAGAGCAAACTAATTTATGCAGTAGCCAAATGGCTGGCTCACATCTCTAATGCCAGTAGCTCACAAAGTAGAATCGTTGCTCACAGGACTCCACAGCACAGAGGGAACCTTGCTGATGACATAAAGTGCTAGCATTATTGTCCTTGGTTGTTGTTATTGCTGTTGCTTTAACAATGGCAGCCGTACTCAGATGATCGGCTCTCAGATCTCCCTCGGATAGAAATCTGCAACACTTTTGTGCAACTCTGGGGGTGGGGGGGGGAAGGTACAATAAAAGTAGTGGGGGCAAAACCTGCCACAGTTAGCTGTTTGTTTTTTTTCCAATTTAAGAACTTGCTGTTTCATACTTGAAATTGTCTTTGTTGAAGGGGGAAATAAACACACATACACACACAGAGGCACAGAACCTCATGCTGGTGTGAAATGCCATGTCCTTGACTCGTTCGGTCCGGACAGAGGTCTAAATGAAATTTGTGAGTAGTGTGAATAGTTGGCTGATTGTTTGAGCGGCTGTCTGGAAGGCAAAGACAAATCTGGCTTGTTGGTTTTGATTGAAACCCCGAGTTGACTTCTGGAGCCCACATAGGCTGGGCGGGGGGGTGATGTGAAGGAGAGGCCAGGCAAGGGAGAGATTAACTGCTGACAGGTTGTACCGTCTCATTTGACTGATGATTTTCACACTTCCCAGGTTTAACTCAGGATCACATTCCCCAGCAGATTTGGCAAAACTGTGCCCTTTCTCAACAGAATTGTCATAAACTTGCTAAAGCTGAAGCATGCGTGAAAACACCAGAATGTGAATTTTAAACACCCGGGTGTGAAATTTAACTAATAGACACCTGCACATTACCATCTGAAATTTTCACTAAGTCAACCTACCACCCCATGTACCTGCGGCTTTTCAGGTGCTTCACAGACTTCCTTCCTTCCTTCCTTCCTTCCTTCCTTCCTTCCTTCCTTCCTTCCTTCCTTCCTTCCTTCCTTC
>NW_015163758.1:22193-32341 GCF_001447785.1 Gekko japonicus | reverse complement strand
TTCCTTCCTTCCTTCCTTCCTTCTCTTGCAAACCCAGGGAGGATGCAAGAGCTATTGAGCCCCTTGTGGATAAAATTGCCGGTGATTCAAGTCATGCATTGTGGCACCTACCTGAGTATGGCCTGGAGGTGGAGTCTTCTAGGGATAGCATCAGGAGCAAAGTCCAGCAGCAACCTAGAGCAGTGGTGGAGGCAAGCAAGTTTGAATTGGTCTGGAGCACAGCCTAGCACAGGGGTCCCCAACGTGGTGCGTGCCAAGTGTGTTTGAGAAGTGGGTGGGGATCAGGTGGGGCTCCTGCCAACAGGGCTGCTAATTGGCCACTGAAAGAACCATTTGGCTATCCACAAATACCATCTTAGCGGCGGCTCTCACCATAGGGCTGGTTTTAATTCTCTCTCCTTCCTTTTTCTCTTTATAAAATTACAGCCATTACATCATATGGTGGTCAAAAATGCCATCAAGTCACAGCTGGCTTATGGCAATCCCATAGAGTTTTCAAGGCAAGAGACAGACAGAGGTGGTTTTGCCATTGCCTGCCTCTGCATAGCAACCCGGGACTTCCTCGGTGGTCTCCCGTCTAAGTACTCACCAGGGTCGATCCTGCTTAGCTTCCAAGATCTGATTAGATCAGGCTAGGCTGGGCCATCCATGCAGGGCCGGCTCACCCACTAGGCAAACTAGGTATTTGCCTAGAGCACGGGCCGGCTTAGGGTGCCAAACTGGACCCGCCCCCCCCCCCCCAAAACCCCCCAGCCCACGCCATGGGAGGCAGTGGTGGCAGCAGCAAAAGGGTGGCTGGCTCCAGAGGGCTCCAGGTTTCCAGGCCCCACTGGGAGGTTGGCATCTGAGCCATAACGCAGCCTCGCCTAGGGCGCAGAAACACCTCGAGCCGGCCCTGCATCCATGTGTAGTTAACCTCCAAGTAAATGCAATTGGAGCCTTGTTTAATGTCGTGTTTAATACCAAGGCCTTTAGTCAGGTCTACAGTCCTAGTCCTATTACACTGCTTATTAGATGTCTCATTGTATTGATTGTGCTGGTGGTGGTGGTGGAAAGTCTCATCAAGTCACAGATGACTCATGGCGACCCCATAGTGTTTTCAAGGCAAGAGACATTCAGAGGTGGTTTTGCCATTGCCTGCCTCTGCGTAGCAACCCTGGACTTCCTTGGGTTTTCAAGGAAAGAGACAAACAGAGAGGTTTTGCCATTGCCTGCCTGTGTGTAGCAACCCTGGACTTCCTTGGTGGTCTCCCATCCAAGTACTCACCAGGGCCGACCCTGCTTAGCTTCTGAGGTCTGACAAGATCGGGCTAGCCTGAGCCATCCAAGTCAAGGCAAGAGATGAACAGAGGTGGTTGGCCATTGCCTGCCTGTGTGTAGCAACCCTGGACTTTTTATTTTTATTTTATTTTATTTATTTTATTGGGTTTCTATCCTGCCCTCCCCACAAACGGGCTCATGGCGGCTTACATTTGAAGGCACTTCCTTGGTGGTCTCCCACCCAAGTCCTAACCAGGGCTGATCCTGCTTAGCTTCTGAGATCTGATTAGACCAGGCTAGCCTGGGCCATCTACGTAAGAGCATTTCACACATCAGTGGTGGTGGAAAGTGCTCTTATGTCACAGTCAACTTTGGGTGACCCCATAGCATTCTCAAGGCAAGAAAAGAATAGAGGTGGTCCGCCATTGCCTACATCTGTGTAGCAACCCTGGACTTCCTTGGGGGTCTCCCATCCAAGTACTCACCAGGGCCAACCCTGCTTAGCTTCCAAGATCTGAGTAGATCGGGCTAGCCTGGATCATTCCGGTCAGAGATTACACCATAATACCGACTTTTTAAAAAGGGCACATGGATACCGAAGAAGAAAAAGAGAAGAAGAGATTTGGATTTATACCCCACCCTTCACTTGGAGTCTCAGAGTGGCTTACAATCTCCTTTCCTTTCCCCTCCCCACAACAGACACCCTGTGAGGGAGGTGGGGCTGAGAGAGATCTTTCAAGGACTGCTCTTGAGAGAACAGCTCTGAGAGAACTTGTGACTGGTCCAAGGTCACCCAGCAGCTGCATGTGGAGGAATGGGGAATCGAAGGAGGAGGAGGAGGAGAAAAAGAAGAGGAAGAAGAAGAAGAAGAGTTTGATTTATACCCCACCCTTCACTCAGAGTCTCAGAGTGGCTTATCATTTCCTTCCCCTTCGCCTCCCCACAACAGGCACCCTGTGAGGTAGGAGGGGCTGAGAGAGCTCTTTTGAGGACAGCCCTTGAGAGAACAGCTCTGACAGAACTATGACTTCACCAAGGTCATCCAGCAGCTGCGAGTGGAGGAGTGGGGAATCAAACCCTGTTCTCCCAGATTAGAGTCTGCGCACTTCACCACCACACCAAACTGGCTCTCAAGAGAGAAGGTGGTGCTAGCTGGGTCTGGTTAAAGAAGGGGCAATAATGCTTTGAGGGCATGCAAAGGAAGGACGGGGTGCTACTTAAGCGGCTGGAAGAAATCCAGAACAAAATCGTTCAGTTAGTAAGTTCATCTGAGCCTCTCAAAAGCCAGAGGCATCCAGGCATTGGTGGGCAGGGCTTTTTTCGCGTGGGCTAGACATTTTACCAGGGGTGACATCGGCTTCATTTCATTCTAAGGGGTTTTGAGAGCAAAAGGCAGAAGGTGATGATGGCAGAGAGTAACGAGGATAAGCCCAAACGCCGATTCAGCGTGAGGCGGAAAAGGCCAGCGCTGCAGACTTCAAGCGCGCCCATTAATGAGGCTAACGGCACAGCCGGATCCCTTCCCCCGACTCCCGCTAATTAAAAAGGAGCCACGGTGTGGCCTCATCTGTACGGAATGGCGCTCTGCGATTGTCGAGAGCAGGACAAAGGGAGTGGTTTGATCTGTATTATTCATTGTCAAGTGAAAGGTAATTTGACTGAACCGGGAACTGCCGAGAACGGGTTTTGCAGGTCTAATGAGCGGGCATAATTTATTAGCAACAGGTCGCCACTTTCTGAACGTTCGATGATTCCTCCAAAGGATTCCTGGGGTCTCTTTGCTTTCTTTGTGACACATCACGTTCTAGGACCTGGGGAAGGCAGTCAAAGCCAATCGGACTTTTAGAACGACAGATTCTGCTTCAGCACTAGGACAGCGACATCCATGGTGGCAAGTTGGTAGATCTCCATTAGGTTCTCGTGGACAGCTTTCAAATAGGGCGAGGCCACGGGTTCCCGTGGTGCCCGCTGGCACCTTCAACACACTGATGCCTTTCTTGGTGCTCACCAATTCTGTTTAGAAAGTGGGGTGGGGCCAGCTGAGGCTCCTGATTGGCCACTCAAGAGCCAATCAGCAGTGCAGATTACAAGTATTGTTTCAGCGGCAGCTGCCACGACAGCATTTGCTCTAGATTCAGGTGGGTCACCGTTGTTGGTCTGAAGTGACAGAACAAAGTCCAGGGTGTCTGTTGTCACCCTGTTGAGTCCAGGGTGTCTGTTGTGGGGAGGGGAAGGGAAAGGAGATTGTCAGCCACTCTGAGACTCCTTCCGGTAGTGATGGGCGGGGTATAAATCCAATCTTCCTCCTTCTCCTCCTCCTCCAGTTCTGCTAACCCTTCCAAAAACTAGCCAGTTTGGTGTAGTGGTTAAGAGTGGTGCACTCTAATTTGCGATAACCGTGGTTGATTCTCCACTCCTCCACATGCAGCCAGCTGAGTGACCTTGGGTCAGTCACAAGTTCTCTCAGAGCTCTTCTCTCAGGAGCAGTCCTCAAAAGAGCTCTCTCAGCCCCACCTACCTTACAGGGTGTCTGTTGTGGGGAGGGGAAGGGAAAGGAGATTTTCAGCCGCTCTGACTCCTTCGGGTAGTGATGGGTGGGGTATAAATCCAGTCTTCTCCTCCTCCTCCTCCTCTTCCTCTTCCTCTTCTTCTTCTTCTTCTTCATCTTTGTCTTCTTCCCTTCTTAAAAAGGTCTGGCCATAGGTGATGTAAAAGGGGTAGAGAGCCTTTGGAACAGGGCTGTATAGATCAAAGGTCTGTCTTGGTGTACAACTGCTTCACGGGTCCGTGTGATGTTGCTTTGGACTAAAGACGCACAGACGGCATCCAGCAATAGTCCAGACTCCAGACTGTGCTGGGAAAAAAGCCAAGCCATGCATCAGATGCTCTCGTTGGCATTTAAAAAAAAAATCTTCAGACAGCATAACAGCCTTCCTGTGATCCAGTTCCCACGATCAATCTTCATCAGTTGGAATAACAGATCAGATGGCCAAGCTGACAGCTGCCACCGCCGCCATGCAGCCTTCTGTGCTGTGGTGTCAATTTAAAAAAAAAGCAATTTCCAGCCAAAACATGAGCTCTCCAGCAATCTTAGCCTTGGAGAGCCTCGCCTACTTCGCAAGGTTGTTGCCTCGAGAATGACACGAAGGAGAGGGAAACGAGGCTCTCAGCCACCTCGGGTCCCTGTCAAGGAAGAAAAGCAGAGTATAAAGATCTAAATAAAGACTTAAGGATACTTTGGCCGATTGATTTGTAAAAAAATCCACAGGAGAGAGAAAGAGAGGCTATCGAAAGTCTAAAATTTTGCAGTGTCTCGAATGACTGCAACGGCATTTTTTGCTTACGTTGCCTCTCTGCAAAGGGTGTGTCCCAGGAGCTCAATCTGAAGGCAATGCTATCCTTGTGAACTATCGACACACACACACACCAATGAGAATTCCTACCAACAGCCTGATTGACAGAATTCTCCTTAGTGCAAGTTCAAGGCCAAGATCTGAGAGAACTTATGGGAGTTTCTCCCCCCAAAGAAACAAGCCATTGTATGTAAAAGTCACCAGGGAAGCCATCCCTGTATTAAGCAGGAACAGACCAAAGAGGGAATCAGAGAGAGCAAGAGAGGTTCCTAAGAACATAAGAGGAGCCATGTTGGATCAGGTCATTGGCCCATCCAGTCCAACACTCTGTGTCACACACTGGCCAAAACCCAGGTGCCATCAGGAGATTCACCAGCGGGGCCAGAACTCCAGAAGCCCCCCAAGCACTCAGAATACAGAGCATCACTGCCCCAGACCTAAAAACACAAGAGAAGCCGATGTTGGATCAGGCCAGTGCCCCCATCCAGTCCATCAGGAGGTCCACCAGCAGGGCCAGAAACTCCAGAACACCCCCCCCCCCCGCACCTGATGCAGAGGCAGTCAGAATGCCCAGTAGCAAGAGCTATTTTTATGTATAGTTTTTATACGCAGCCTTCCCTATGGGGCGTTTTGGCTAGTTCAGAGGATTAAGCCAACAACAGAAGAACATTAGCATCCACAAATGAATGTTGATTTGATAAGACAAATGGAGGGTTAAGACTTCTGGGAGACCAGAAGTGAGAGGTTGGGTGGGAAGAGGAGGGGGCACCGGCAGCTACAGTATGACATCCCTAGGAATCACTGGAAACTCTATGGTAACCATAGAATTTCCAGGGATTTCTAGAGAGGCATGATATCACATCTGAGTTTTTCTGTCAACTGGTGGCAGGTTTTGTTTTAAAAAAAAAGGGTATCTCTTTCCAGCTGCAGAGGTGGTGGGGAGGGGAGATAGGGGTCAGAGATCCCCCATCACCTGCAGGGCCACAGCAGCTCTACTTCTAGGGGCAGTTGTAGGTATGAAGCTTCTGCCTACAGGCATTTCCATACATCCTCAGCACAGTATAGATGGCCTACGCTCAACCTACCGGCCAATAGTAGCCCTGTCCTGCCAACGCTCAGCTGATCTGTGGGCAGAAATCCACCCGGGGGGGGACGATCATCCTGGGGAGAGACATTTTAAAAAGAAAAATAAGGCCTTGAATACTTACAGCCACTGGACTTTTCTGCTAAGAACAAGACACTCCAGTCACACGGGACAGCTGTAGCACAGCAATAGCACAATATCCCACGATGGTCCACAAGGCCCACTTCCCCATGGAGGACCACTTCCTTCTTTGCCAGTTTGGTGTAGTGGTTAAGAGCAGTGGTCTCCAATCTTCAGAACCGGGTTTGATTCCCCACTTTTCCTTCATGTGCAGCCAGCTGGTGTGACTTTGGATCAGTCACAGTTCTCTCAGAGCTGTTCTCTCAAGAGCAGTCCTCGAAAGAGCTCTCTCAGGGTGTCTGTTGTGGGGAGAGGAAGGGAAGGAGATTGTAAACCGCTCCAAGACTCTGAGTGAAGGGCAGGGTATAAATCCAATCTCCAATCTCCTCCTCCTCTTCTTGTTCTTGTTCTTCTTCCTCTTTTTCTTCTCCTTCTTCTTCCTCTTTCTCTTTTTCTTCCTCTTCTTTTTCTTCTTCCTCTTCTTCCTCCTCTTCCTCCCCCTCCATCCCAGGACGGGGGATGTCTGCTCCTTTGACAGTCTGCTGGCGCAGAGGCCAGCTGCCGCTAAGGATGAAATTGAAGCAGAGGGAGGCACTTTGTGAAAAGTTCTGCTCTTTGTGAACTGTGGCACCTCCGTTTCAGCGGCAGCTCAGGGGCCCTGCCAAATGGCTAAAAAAAAAAGTTCTGTGCACGAGAGATAAAGGGGCACAACACGTGACTTCGCTCTGACTCAATTTCCTGGGCCTTGCCTGGCAGCCAGGTCGTCGGAGCTCTCAATGGCACCATACAGACCACATGATCCCTGATTGGCTTGGCCATCCGGCTGGCAAGAACCACCGCCTTAGGCTAGCTGAAATGAAGGCTTTTCTGTTAGGTAGAGTTTGTCAGCACATTTGCAATTACCTCCCCTGATTTAACAGCCTTTTTTTAAAAATGACATGACCTACCACTAAATACCCTCCACAATTTGGGTTGCCAACATCCAGGCAGGGCCAGGAGATCTCCCAATATTGTGATGGATCTCCAGATGACAGAGATCAGTTCTCCCCAGGAAAAGAAGACATTGGATTTATACCCCACCCTTCACTACCCAAGGGAGTCTTAGAGCAGTTTACAATCTGAGAGGGGCTGAGAGAGCTCTTTCCAGGACTGCCCTTGAGA
This sequence comes from Gekko japonicus, assembly GCF_001447785.1. Taxonomy (NCBI): domain Eukaryota; kingdom Metazoa; phylum Chordata; class Lepidosauria; order Squamata; family Gekkonidae; genus Gekko; species Gekko japonicus. Next base: position 25,363 of record NW_015163758.1, on the reverse strand, counting down.
GAACAACTCTGAGAGAACTTGTGACCAGTGTTCCCTATAAGCTGAGTTAGTGTGAGCTAGCTCAGAGTTTTTTAGCCTCCGGCTCACACATTTTTGTCTGAGCTCAGGAAGGGATGGCTCCAGAGCAAGCTTAATTGCTTGCTCACAACCTACATGCCAGTAGTTCACAAAGTAGAATTTTTGCTCACAAGACTCACAGCTTAGAGGGAGCATTGCTTGTGACTGACCCAAGGTCACACCTGCAGCTGAATGTGGAGGAGTGGGGAATCAGACCCGGCTCTCCCAGATTAGAGTCTGCGCTCCTAACCACTACACCAAACTGGCTCTCAATGGAGATTCTGAATTTCAGTGGAGATTCTGTTTAAGGCCAGAAATCAGAGGCTGCTATTAAAGCCATCTTTTATTACAATTACTGTCGTGTTCTTCATGGTGGAAAGAAATTTCACTCATAATCCTGGAACTGCTCCCTTTTTATAGTCTGCCATGCCCCCCCCCCCCGCGTATTTACCAACCAACATACAAACTCGTGGGCACTCTATGAAATTGCTAAGCAGTCAGGTTAGAACGAATAAAAGCAAGTCCTTCTTCAACCAAAGAGTGATTAACACGTGGAATTCACTGCCACAGGAGGTGGCGGTGGCTACAAGCACGGACAACTTCAACAGGGAATTGGATAAGCATATGGAGCAGAGGTCCATCATGACGAGGTTTGTGCGGTGCTAGCCCACTGCAGGTTGCGAGTGGTGTGAGAGTATCAAAGAAGACGTAAGTCTTATAGGCTTGGTGTAAAACTATATACAATTTATTTACATGAGCCTCCACCAATATATTGCACAGAATGACAAAATGCTCATGCAGACACCAGGTTTCCATCAGGAAGGTAAAGTACACAGTACAGCATCATACTTATACTAGCATTGTCCAATCAGGACCCAATGCTGAGTCACTGTTAATTAGCTCTACTATCAACCAGACAGAACCGGTTGGACTGACACCCTGAGCTGTCAGCTCCTGCCAAATAGTTTGATATGATCTACAGCCACACTTATAGAACACATGGATGTTGACACATCAGTGGCTATTAGCCACAAGGTAGAGATAGGAACTCTCAGGCTGGGGCAGGTGATGCTCTGTCTTCTTGGTGCTGGGAGGGAGGCAACAGTTGGAGGGCTTCTAGTGTCCTGGCCCCACTGTTGGACCTCCTGATGGCACCTGGTATTTTTGGCCACTGTGTGACACAGAGTGTTGGACTGGATGGGCCTTTGGCCTGATCCAACATTGGCGTCTCTTATGTTCTTATGTTCAAACATGATGGAATTAAGTAGCGGAGTCTTTATAATTGATTGTTTCCTCAGGCAACAAAGAAGTACTGATTATTGTTTCAGCTTGTAGCTTTCTTTCCTTTCTTTCCTTCCCTTCCTTCCTTCCATACATGAACACATTTAGCTACCCATTAAAGGCAAAATTGTCTACTCAGATTGGCAGCGACTCTCCAGGGTCTCAGGCAGAGGTATTTCTCATCATCTCCTGCTTGGTCCTTTTAACTGGAGATGCCAGGGATTGAACCTGGGGCCTTCTGCATGCCAAGCAGATGCTCTACCACTGAGCCACAGCCCCTCTTTACAGCTCTCCAGGGTCTCAGGCGGAGGTCTTTCCCATCACCTGCTACCTGATCCTTTTAACTGGAGATGTTGGGGACTGAACCTGGGACCTTCTGCATGCCAAGCAGATGCTCTATTGCTAAGCCACAGCCCCTCTTTATAACTCTCCAGGGTCTCAGGCGGAGGTCTTTCACATCACCTACTGCCTGGTCCTTTTAACTGGAGATGCTGGGGATTGAACCTGGGACCTTCTGCATGCCAAGCAGATGCTCTGCCACTGAGCCACCAGGCCCTCTTTACAGCTCTCCAGGGTCTCAGGTGGAGGTTTTTCCCATCACCTCCTGCCTGGTCCTTTTTAACTGGAGATGCCAGGGATTGAACCGGGGACCTTCTGCATGCCAAGCAGAGGCTCTGCCACTGAGCCGCAGCCCCTCTTTACAGCTCTACAGGGTCTCAGACGCAGGTCTTCCCCATCACCTACTGCCTGGTCCTTTTAACTGGAGATGTGGGGGATTGAACCTGGGACTTTCTACATGCCACAGCCCATTCATGTGGGCTGCTTCTTTTAAAAAGGGGGAGGGCTCTAGGAACTGAGCCTCCAAATGCCAAGCTAAAGAGATAAACCAGATTCTCATGTCAAGAAAATTTTGCAACCCTTCTGGATTTGGAGAGCAGGGGAAGGCAATATATTCCTCTAGTTGCAAATGAGATTGTGGGAAGAAGTTAAGATTTATTTTGGAGTGCATTTTTTTAAACAAAAAAACAAAAAACAGAATTTGCAGACGCATAAACAAAGAATACAAAAAGCCGAGATACTGAAACAACAGGAAGCAGAGCACCACATGAACACACATGAAGCTGACTTATACCGAATCAGACCATCAGTCCATCAGCAATGCTCCCTCTAAGCTGTGGAGTCTTGTGAGCAAGAATTCTACCTTGTGAGCCACTGGCATTAAAGTTGTGAGCAGCTGATTTGGCTACTGCATAAATTAGTTTGCTCTGGAGCTGTCCTTCCTGAGTGAAGACAAAAATGTGTGCGCCAGAGGCTAAAAAACTGTGAGCTGGCTCACACTAACTCAACTTAGAAGGAACACTGTCCATCAGTATTGTCTGCTCAGACTGGCAGCTGTTCTTAAGGATGTCAGGCATCTGATTGAACCTGGGACCTTAAACACACAAAGCAGAGGCTCTTCCACTGAGCGAGCCACAGCCCTTCCCCTTGATGAAAACTCAACAGAATACTCACAAAGTAACATTACTGCTAGTCAGAGAAACGTATATATACACTTTCCCCTCAGGCCAAGAGCAGAGTTGGAACTGGGAAACTCTTAGTACAATGGCTCTGTGGCAGAGGGCGAGCTGTGCATGCCAAAGAAATCCCAAATCCAAACCCTTGCATGGCTAATAAACTACCTTTGGCTGGCAGTCTCGGGAAAGACCCAGAAGTCCTGGTTTGTCCAGTGAGGAAATGTTGAGCTAGACACACCGAGGGGCTAATGGAGGGGCTATGGCTGAGAGTTGCCCGAGGTCACCAGCTCCGAGTTGGGAAATTCTTGGAGATTTGGG
>NW_015163758.1:10749-22009 GCF_001447785.1 Gekko japonicus | reverse complement strand
GGGGGAGGGGGAGGGGGAGTCTTACCAGTTAATTATTATTATAAAACCTTATTATACTTTTGAAAGTGAATTTAAGTTGTAGATATACTTTACTTGTGTTGATGATATTATGGAAACTTGCCTGTAAGATAATAGAAAGATTTTAGTTAATGTTTTGAAAACTAGCTAAAACGTTAACACTGTTCTGTGTATCTTTACCTGTATTGAAGAGCCTGAATTGGTATATTCGTTGTTATTATTGTTACTTTTGTAAAAATAAAAATAAAATAAAACAGAAGAGGATGAGGAGGAGGAGATGGGAATTATACCCCAACCTTCACTTGGAGTCTCAGGCCGGCTCACAATCGCCTTCCTCACCCCACAAGAGGCACCCTGTGAGGTAGGTGGGGCTGAGAGAGCTCTGAGAGAACTGCTCTTGAGAGAACAGCTCTAAGAAAACTTGTGACTGACCCTAGGTCACCCAGCTTGCTTCATGTGTAGGAGATGGGGAATAGAAGCCGGTTCTCCCGATTAGAGTCTGTCACTCTTAACTACTACACCAAACTGGCTCCAGTGCCAGAGAGCCCACCCTCAAAAGCAGCCATTTTCCCCAGGAGAACTGATCTCTGTCCTTTGGAGATGCTGTGGACTTTATTCTTGGCAACTTCAGTTAAAAGGATCAATTGTCAACCCTGTTCTTCTCTCCCTTTTTTCCCTTACTCCTTTGGGACTTGACCGAAGCTGCAAAGGAGCACCAGGAAACATATAGTGGTTTGACCGCATTGGGAAACCGCTTTCCTATACGACAGATCGTATATTCAGGACGCGGTGTTCTCGTCCGTCCACCCACATATACAATGTGCTCAAATGTACTGCAGTGCTAGATGGAGATTTTTACTGAAAATCCTCCCCCCCCCCCTTTTAACTGCATTACAAAGGCAAAGCCTTAGAGCTTTCGGCTGAGAGAAGTCACATTCCAGTTTTTGGCAGCCTGTGCAGAGATTCTTTTTCCCCCAAATCAGACCCTGAGTCAATGAGAGAGGGGGTCAGGGGGGGGAAACCCAACGCTAATGTTTAAATAAAACTGTGCAAGCATCAAATACGGAGGTTTCTGTTTCCGTATTTGTTGTGATGCATATTTTTAATTCTTAGATGCCTCAACAGGAGCCAATTTGGTGTCGTGGTTAAGTGCGTGGACTCTAATCTGGGAGAACCGGGTTTGATTCCCCACTCCTCCACTCACAGCCACTGGATGACCTTGGGCATAGCCGTAGTTCTGATAAGAGCTGTTCTTGAAAAAGAGCAGTTTCTGTCAGAGCTCTCTCGGCCCCACCTACCTCGTAGGGTGTCTGTTGTGGGGTGGAGAAGGGAAAGGAATTTGTAGGCCGCTCTGAGACTCCGAGTGAAGGGCGGGGTATAAATCCAATCTCCTCCTCCTCCTCCTTCTCGTCTTCTTCTTCTCCTTCTTCTCCAGGGGAACTGATCTCTGTTGCCTGGAGATCAGTTGTAATCCCAGGAGATCTCCAGAGCCCACTTGGAGACACCGCTAAGCTTGTTATTCCAGTTTGGTCCTTGCATCTGTCAAACACCTTTTATTATGCTTGTGCTAATTTGCAGCTCACCCTCTACCTATATGTATGGACTGGCAACTTCCATTTCACTGTACCTGAAGAAGTGTGCATGCCCACGAAAGCTTATACTGTGCCTAAAACTTTGTTGGTCTTAGAGGTGCCACCAGACTCAAACTTCGTTCTGCTGCTTCAGACCAACACGGCGACCCACCTGGATCTGTCACCTGGAGGCTGGCAATCATATCAAAGGTGCTACTGGACTCGTCTCTAATAAATACATCAGTAACTGTTGTAGATCTTCCGGGTTGTGTGGCCGTGGTCTTGGCATTGTAGGACCCGACGTTTCACCAGTAGCTGTGACTGGCATCCTCAGAGGTATAACGCAGAAAGCTGGAGTACTCTCAGTGTCAAGGTGAGAAGAAAAATGGTAGGCAGGTAATTTATATCTACTCAGGAAGGTGGGGTAGGGCTGCGTCATTATCTTGTAGGAGTTTCCCAGGCTGTGAACATGCTAATGGAGGAGCTTACCTGAGGAGGTTCTTTTGTATATGGATTGAATGCTACACTGTGTAGTCCCGATGTAGACCTGTCCACAACTGCATGGTATGCGGTATACACCTGCAGAAGCGAGGGGGTCTTTTCTGTCTTTTGCCGATTGTAGCATCTGATGTATTTTTCTGGTGGGTTTGAATACTGTTTGTAGGTTATATTTTTTCATAAGTTTTTCCATTTGATCAGTGATTCCTTTGATATATGGCAAAAACACTTTTCCTGTGGGAGACTGTTTTTCCTTAGTTGTTTGTATTACCTTTGGTAATTCAGACAAGAATAAAAGAACATGAAAGACACTGCAGACTTGGGCAACCTGAAAAATCAACAGTGGCTGAACATAACTCAAACAGGACACAGTATTTTGTTCCAAGACACTGAAAGGCTGGACAACACATCCAATTACCATGTCAGATTACACAGGGAAGCCATTGAAATTCATATACATAAACACAATTTCAACAGGAAAGAAAAGCTGTGTTATACCTCTGAGGATGCCAGTCACAGTTACTGGCAAAACGTCGGGTCCTACAATGCCAAGACCACGGCCTCACAACCTGGAGAATCTACAATAACTAATGAATTCCGGCCGTGAAAGCCTTTGACAAAATACATCCGTGTTCCCTCTAAGCAATTTTTTTAGCCTCCGGCTCACACACTTTTGCCTTGGCTCAGGAAGGATGGCTCCAGAGCAAACTAACTGTTGCAGTACCCAAATCGCTCACTCAGAACTTTAATACCAGTAGCTCAAAAAGTAGGATTTTTGCTCAGAAGACTCCACAGCTTCGAGGGAGCATTGCATGGGATCCTAATGAACCTAATATGTCAGTCATAGCTTTCACGTACACCAAAAGCATCAACAGTTAACTTAGCTGAAAAATATGGAAGGACATCAGAACCTTTGATGCGTCAGACATGATAGATGTGAAAAGCTGGAGTCTCTTAGGTGCAACTCCCCCAGAGAGCGCACATAAAGAGCTATTCCAAGCAGGTCTATTGCAAAGTAAATTCCATTTTATTCAGTGAGGCTTTCTCCCGTGACAATGTTTTTACGATTGCAGCCATACAGACCGCTCCCCCCCCCCCAAAGTCTGTGGCAGGAAGAGTGGATCCTACCATTTGCATCCATTACCCATTTAAGAAGATTAAGGATTAGTGATTTTATAGTATTAGAGCCGGTTTTACTACTATGAATTTTATATGTTGCAACCCGCTCTTAACCCCGCATGCGGGAAGGGCGGGATAGAAATTTAATCCAAAACTTTTTTTATACAGACCTACCTCTGCTCTGGCTGAGGCGGATAATCTGAGAGCCAATTTGGTGTAGAAGAAGAAGAAGACGAGATTGGATTTATACCCCACCCTTCACTACCCAAAGGTGTCTCAGAGTTAAATCCAATCTCCTCCTCCTCCTATTTCTAGGCTGGGCCTAACATTCCCAGTTTCAGGTTGGGAAATTCCTAGAAACTTTGGGGAAGGACTTCAATGGAGTATAATCCCAAAAAGTCCACCTTCCAAAGCAGCCATTTTCTCCTGGGGGACTTATCTCTGTTGCCAGGAGATCGGTTGTAATAGTGGGAGATCTCCAGCCACCACCTGGAGTTTGGCGACCTTAGCTGTGCCACTTCAGACAACAGATAGGGAGGTCACATGACTAAATGGCCTTCCATCTTTTTTAAAAAAAAAATCCGTGGACAGAGGAAACTAGCCTAGCCCAGTCCTATTCATTACATAATAGTTTTTAATATGTAGAAAGCTTTCTTGTTTTAAAATGGAGGATCATTCAGTCATAAGAATACCCTGCCGGTGTCAGAAAGTGCTGTGAAGTTGCAGCCGATTTATGGTGACTCTGTAGGGTTTTTCAAGGCAAGACACATTCAGAGGTGGTTGGCCATTGCTTGCCTCCGCATCATGACCCTGGCATTCCTTGGAGGTCTCCCATCCAAATACTAACCGGGGTTGGCCCTGCTTAGCTTCCAAGATTGGACTAGCCTGGGATATCCATGTCAGGACAACAGATGAACAGAGTTGGTTTGCCATTGCCTGCCTTTGCATAGCAATCCTGGACTTCCTTGGTGGTCTCCCATCCAAGTATTAACCAGGGCTGACCCTGCTTCACTTCAAGATCAGGCTAGCCTGGACCATCCAAAGAATACCCTGCCCCCCTCCATGTATTCTGAAGTGGTATAGCTCAGACGGATGTTGATCACTTAAGAGAAGAGAAGTTTCAAATGGAGATTACAATGTGAGATTGCTGGACTTCAGATCATTCACAAGTTCAGAAAAATAGACCACCTCTCTAGGACTGAATAGGGACTTAGGATACTTATCTTGCTACAGATGCTCATGTTCTTCCCCCTAAGCATTTCTCCCCTGCTCTAATTGAGTTGGTTATATCCAGACCCCCTTCTTTGCAACACCCCTCCCACCTTCTGACTGGGATACAAAAACTCACAGATCTCCATTCAGATTTGTATCTGACCAAGGGAGCTTTGGACTCGAATCTAACTGTCCTACCGCTGACCGACACAGCTGACCTCTGGAATTGTGCTCATCATTTGAGAGTGGCAATCATTCAGTACTCATTCAGTGTCCCATAATTTTTCATGGCACATAGTAAAGGGAATTGACATACAATACGTTGAAGCTCTGACATCTGAGCATAGGAGATCTTGCTTCACACCCAGGCCACACACTTCCTGAGTTAAGCTTGTATTTACTTTATTTACAGCCCACCTGTCTCCACAATGGGAACCCAAAGCAGCTGACATCGTCCTCCTCTCCTCCGTTTTAGCCTCACAACAACCCTGTGAGGTAGGTTGGGCTGAGGGAGTGTGACTGGCCCAAGGACACCCAGCTAGCTTCCATGGCAAAGTAGGGATTCGAACCTGGGTCCCACAGATCCTAGTCCAACTCCTTAATCACTACATCACACTGGTTCTCCTCTTCAGGACTAGTGGCATGCTTCTAAAAGCCATTTTCTGCCCCTGCACTGCCCTTGAGGAACACAATCTTGCCACGGATATACCCAACAGGGTTACCAACTCCAGGTTGGGAAATTCCTGGAGATTTAGGGGTAGAACTTGGGAAGGGTGGAGTTCAGGGAGAGGAGGGACCTCAGAGAGGTATAATGCCATAGAGTCTGTCTTCTAAAGCAGCCATTTTCTCCAGGGGAGAACTGAATGCTGTCATTAGCTCCCGTGGCCCTTTCCTACACGCCCAGGGAAATGCTGATCACCACTTTGGGGTCAGGAACAGTGTTCCCTCTAAGCTGAGTTAGTGTGAGCTAGCTCTCAGTTTTTTTGCCTCCGGCTCACACATTTTTGCCTTAGCTCTGGAAGGATGGCTCCAGAACAAACTAATTTATGGAGTAGCCAAATCGCTTGCAGTAGCTCACAAAGTAGAATTTTTGCTCACAAGACTCCACAGCTTAGAGGGATCATTGGTCAGGAAGCAATTTTCCTCCAGGCCAGTTTGGCCAGGGATCCTGGAGGGTTTGTGGCCATCTTCTGGGCATGGAGCATGGGTCACTGGGTGTGTGTCGGGGGAGGTAGTTGTGAATTTCCTGCATTGTGCAGGGTGTTGGACTAGATGACCCTGGAGGTCCCTTCCAATTCTATTATTCTATCTGGAGATCATTTGTAATTCTGGGACATCTCCAGGACCAACCTGGAGTCTGGCAACCCTATGCCCAGCAGGTTTTTACTAGGGGGTGGGAGTGATTTTGCAAAGCTGTGACACCTATGGAAAACCCCGCATGTTCAAAAGCATGACCCCATTACAAAGCAGTGTAACGCACTTGAGATGCCGGAGAGCACACCACTATCATTCATCCACCGCACCAGTTTACGGAGACGCCACCCTCGCCTGAAAGCACAGATCTGGTGGGTTTTGATGTTTACATCAGTGTCTTCCTCTCCGACACCGCAGCGGAACAGAAAGATTTTTCATGATGAAATCATAATTAGCGCATGAGCTTCGCGGGAGATCGATGAGCCGTCAAGCGTCGGTCTAGACGTGCCATCTTAGTAACATTTGTAATGCTTGCAGGGCAGCTGCAGTAGATGGAAGGGTTGCCGTCACTTTTCCTGGTGCCAACGCACGGCGAAAATATTCCAAGAGCCGTGTCAAGCTGCAGGCCAAAACATTCACGGGCATAATTCTCTGAAAACCCAGGGATAATTGGACAGCCATGTCTTCCAGTTTTGTTCTTTTAATCCAACCGGATTTTTGACGTGATCTCTGAGCTCACGGGACACCTGGAGTCAGTGCCTCTTAACTGGCCCCACAATCAGCCAGTCTACAGTATTGAAAGCGATAGATACATAAACACCTAAAGTTGCCTTATGCCAAATCAGACCGTCAAGTCTAAAAAGTCCAATATTGTCGATTGTTACTATTGCTGCCCAGGGCTCAGTCGGGGCTCAGTCAGGTAAGAACAGAGAAAAGGAAGTCCTTCTTCACCCAAAGAGTGATTAACCCATGGAACTCACTGCCACAGGAGGTGGTGGCAGCTACAAGCATGGACGACTTCAAGAGGGAACTGGATAAACATATGGAGCAGAGCTCCATCAGTGGCTCTTAGCCACAAGGTATAGAGAGGAACTCTCGGTCTGGGGCAAGTGATGCTCTGTATTCTTGGTGCTTGGGGGGGGGCAACAGAGGGAGGACTTCTAGTGTCCTCGCCCCACTGCTGGACCTCCTGATGGCACCTGGTATTTCTGGCCACTGTGTGACACAGAGTGTTGGGCTGGATGGGCCTTTGGCCTGATCCAACATTGGCTTCTCTTATGTTCTTATGTTCTCAGGTGAAAGTCTTTCACATCACCTACTTCCAGAATCTTTTAATTGGAAATGCCGGGGACTGAACCCGGGATCTTCTGCATGCAAAGCAGGGGCCCTACCACTGACCCAGGGACTCCCCCTGCTGCAAGCCAGTATTGTGTAGCAGTTAAGACTCTAAAACATTTAGAGCTTCAGACTAGAATCTGGTAGATCCAGGTTCAAATCCCTTCTCAACCATGGAAGCTTGCTGGGTGACACGTTTCTCGTTCTGTGTTGGTGTCTTCGGATAAATATGGAGGAGAGGAGGACAATGCAGTCCTCTTCAGATTCTCCTTTGGGGGAAAAGAAGAAGAACTGATTTCTATACCCCGCTTTTCTCTACCCTAAGGAGTCTGAAAGCCTTCCCTTCTTCTCCTCACAGCCAATGTTCCATCTAAACTGAGTTAGTGCGAGCCAGCTCACAGTTTTTTAGCCTCCGGCTCACACATTTTTGTCTTCGCTCAGGAAGGATGGGGCTCCAGAGCAAAACTAATCTAGTCAGTAGCCAAATCGCTCACTCACAACTTTAATGCCAGTTGCTCGCAAAGTAGAATTTCAGCTCATGAGACTCCGCAGCTTCGAGGGGGCATTGCTCACAACAGGCACAACAGGTAGGTGGGGCTGAGAGAGCTCTGAGAGAACTGGGACTGGCCCAAGGTCACCCAGCAGGCTTCACGTGGAGGAGGAGTGAGGAATCAAACCTGGTTCTCCAGATTAGAGTCCACCACTCTTAACCACTGCACCACACTGGCTGTGAGTATGTGGGACATAAGTGAAGTAAATAAAAAAATAAAATAAAAGACTGCTATAGAGTTTCTGGCGATTACTAGAGCTACCATTGCAACTTCTGGGGAATTGTCAGGAATAATCAAGAACTCTATGGTCAGAACTTCCTGTAAGTAGCCAGAGCCCTAGGAGAATCTCCCCCATTCCCTTTGTCCCAAGTTTCCTCCCACCAATCAGCTGAGCACTGGAGGGCAAGGGCCAAAATTGGCTGGTGTTTTCCTGCCATATGCAGGATGTGCTGTCCTTACGGGCAGTGTGGAATTGGCATCTGGGTAGGGTTGCCAGACCCCCGATGGAGGTGGGGGTCCCCCACTGCCAGATCCCACTGCTGATTAGGAAAAACTTACCCCCCCCCCAAAGAGGGAGATCCAGCCAACAAGCGGCAACATGTTTACATCACTGCCTGTGTGACCGGGAAGTGATGTCATCACATTAAGCCAACACTCTGGTATTTGGACAAAAACTATATGGTAGAAGCCAAATTTACCGTAGATTTTTTTTTTTTGGCCCAAATACCAGAGTGTCTCCCCAACATGATGACATCACTTCCAGGTCACATGGGCAGTGACGTAGGCACATCGCTACACGTCAGCTGGGCTTCCCTCCTTATAAAGTACCGAGACTGACGCATCGTTGAGTGATTTCAGCTCATACTTTACTTAGTGATTTCAAGAACTTGAAATACAAGGGCGAGCCCGAGGGCTGCTTAAATGCACCCACACAAACACCCACACACACACCCGTGATTGGCTTATTTACATTAATCTCCATTTGATAGGTTCCCCGGAGGATTCGGATTAGCCGATAGGCTGCTTCTAGGATCCTGAATCCCTATTGTTTCTGGGAGCGAAGCTCTGACTGTTCGGGAGACCGCGTGCTCCGTGCAACCATGTGTGCGGTCTCCGTCGGAACACAACACCCCTGCTCCTGGTAAATACCCCCCACGTCCCCCACCGGTTGTCAGGAGGGACCTGCCAAGCCTACACTGTTCCTGAGAGAGAGAAAGGAAGCGTGCAGAGGAGGCCATAGAACTGATTCTCCAGAAAAGCACGTGGGTGCTGTCTTATGTTTGGCAAGCTTTGTGCGTGCAGAGAAGCAGGAGAGGGTTGGCCACTGAATTTGCAGGGGACTTTCCCAGGCAGGCCGCTGCCCCTAGAGAGCTCCCAGTGGCCAGGAGCAAGCAGGGCCAAGCCCCAGCCACTCTGCCGACACCTCCCGGGACCACTTGAGCCAAATCCTTAGTTTAGTTTTATTATTATTACGGTCTTAAAGACCAGCATACAATGTAAACATGATATAAGAAAGAGGGAGGAAAAACAGATAATATGCCGAGTAAAAATCTAAATTGAATATACCGAGTAAAAATATACCGAGTAAAAATCTAAATTGAAAAATTTCTAAAATGCAACTCCCAAATCAATGCACAGTTGCATGTGTAATCTCTGCATTCTTATCTGATAGAAGCCAATGAAGCTTTGCTTTGTTTGTATTAAGGTGACCAGGTATCCTATCAACTAATGGGGTAATAATTTTAAGACGAGCCTCTCTGTAGAATGGGCAACTGAAAAACATATGCTCTACCAATTCAACCTTGCATGAAAGGCATGAACATAGCCTTTCAGGGTAGGGGTTTTTATGGTACCCGTGTTATGTATTGGGATTGAATAATCCCTGATTGAATCACCCTAGAGACTGGCTGAGTTTGGAGCACAAGAACAATAGCTGACCAGGACTCTGGAATAAACCAATCAAGTAGTAATGTTTTGTAAATAGCCTATGACGGGGAGTGGGTGTGTGTGGTGTTTTGCATGCATATAAGCAGGGCTCCAGCCCTGCTAGAGTTGTTTTAGAGTTAAGCTGAAATCACTAATAAACTATGAGCTGATCACTATACGCGTCTCGAACCCAGTATATTTCAACCTGCCTTGAATAACCGCAGATGGAAAGGCAGAACATCTAGCTAGGGCAAATGCCCTTCTAGAATTCTTTCTCTCCACTGAAGTCAAATATGTAGCCGGCTCAATGGTGCTTTTGATATTTAGCGACACCCCATGTTTTGAAGCCTTATTAATCTCAGATTGTCGCTCTATATCCTCAACTCTTTGTTTAATTAGCCCTTTGGCTTGTTCAACTCCATAGGATAAAAGTAGCTGAGGTGAAAAACCAATTCTATGAATATGAAAGTAAACTGCCTTAATCCAACTGGATTTGAAATCATCCTGAAATACCAGGGGAAGCAAGCCTTGTGGGTTGAAATGACCTTTTGGCCACATATGGATAGACAGAATACAAACCCTAGCTTCAAACCTAAGATTGCCAGACTCCAGTCGTATCCAAGCACTAAATACACAGTTAGGAAATGGCTGTTTTGTAGGGTGGTCTCTAGGGCATTCAACCCTACTGATGTTCCTCCTCAGGGTCCACCCCCAAATCGCCAGGAATTTCCCAACTAGAGTTGGCAACCCTATAATTCCATGGTATTTTTCTGAGTTCTCTACCATGCATCTATTCTGAATGCCTGGACTGAGGGAAAATTGCTGGGATCAACACTTTGGGGGATTTATGCTTTTTAAATGAATCATAGAATCATAGGGGTGAAAGGGAACTTCAGGGTCATCTAGTCCAACCCCCTGCCCAATGCAGGAAAATCACAAATACCTCCCTCCCCACCCCAGAGATCACTGTTCCATGCCCAGAAGATGACAAAAAACCTCCAGGATCTCCAAACAAATTGGCCTGGAGAAAAATTGCTTCCTGACCCCAAAGTGGCAACCAGCATTTTCCTGAGCGTGTAAGAAAAGGTCACAAGAACTAAGCACTGAGGCAACCCTTCCTGCCCTCCCTCTCATGATCTGCCTAAGTTCACAGGATCAGCATGGCTGTCAGATGGCCATCTAGCCTCTGCTTATAAACCGCCAAAGGAGAGCCCACCACCTCCCAGGGAAGCCTGTTCCACTTAGGCACCACTCTGTCAGGAAGTCCTAATGTTTAGCCAAAAACTGTTCTGATTTAATTTCAACCCATTGATTCTGGTCCGACCTTCTGTGGCAACAGAAAACAACTCAGCACCATCCTCTATAGGACAGCCCTTCAAATACTTGAAGATGGTTCTCATATCACCTCTGAGTTGTCTCCACTCCAGGCTAAACATACCAAGCTCCCACACCGTTCCCTCATAGGACTTGGTCTCCAGACCCCTCATAGTCTTCGCTGCCCTCCTCTGGACACATTCCAGCTTTTCTATATCCTTCTTAAATTGTGGTGCCCAAAACTGAACACAATACTCTAGGGGAGGTCTAACCAGAGCAAAGTAAATCTATATCTGTCTGTCTGTCTGTCTGTCTGTCTGTCTGTCTGTCTGTTGCTATTGATAGATAAAGTTTAAACCCCTTCTCACTAGAGTTGGGCCGCAGAAGAAGGAAAGAGGGAAGGAAAGAGAGAAAGAGAGTAGAGAGAAGGAACGAAGGAATGAAAGAGTGAAAGAAAGAGAAGGAAAGAAGGAGGGAAAGAAAGAGAGAGAAGGGAAGAAGGAGGTAAAGAGGAAAAGAATG
>NW_015163758.1:2789-10087 GCF_001447785.1 Gekko japonicus | reverse complement strand
TGTTGATTTCGATGATAGATAGATAGATAGATAGATAGATAGATAGATAGATAGATAGATAGATAGATAGATAGATAGATAGATAGATAGATAGATAGATAGATAGATAGATGATAGATAGATAGATAGATAGATAGAATAGATGATAGATAGACTGATAGATAGATAGATCAATAGATCAATAGATTAGATGGCACCTGGTATTTTTGGCCACTGTGTGACACAGAGTGTTGGACTGGATGGGCCATTGACCTGATCCAACATTAACTTCACTTATGTTCTTATAGATAGGTGAGAGAGAGAGAAAGAGAGATGACAGATAGATAAAAAGTCAGCTGTGAAAACTGCATAGCAAAAGAACATGTTGTTGCTGCTGTTTGAGTGAACAAATTTCCTTGCCTCACTGTGGAGAAGAGCCTCCAACATCCTGAGATTCTGCATCTCAATGACCTAATGCTCGAAGGGTCTGCAGAGTTTTTGTAGCTTTCTCGGAACATAATGCTCGCCCGCCCACCCCACACCTGTAGAACACTGGCAATGCAAAAAAAAAAGAAAAGAAAAGAAAAGAAAAAAAGAAAAGAAAAGAAACTGTTTTGGCATCAAACAGGAGTGAAATCAAATCCTCAACGTGTGATGATTCAATTCATTCCCATTTGCAGATGCCCGTTTTGGGAAAATTCATTTCCTGCCCACACAGCCTGGAAATGAGAGCGAGCGGGACTTTCACTGGAATTGCTTTTTGTGGGTTCTTTAAAAAGCACAGCTGGCTTAGAGGAGGCGTTAAAAAAATATTGGCTGAGCGACGGGGTGAGCAACTCGAACTGGATGAGGCTACGCGACAGAGACCGCTTGCTGCCTTTGGGCAGACGGATTGCTTTTTGGAAGGGCAAAACGATAATCCCAAAATTGTCCTGTCTTCTCATCTCCTTAACACTCTGTCTATACCAGGGGTGTCAAACATGTGGCCCGAGGGTCGGATCAGGTCCCCCGAGGGCTTTTATCAGGCCCACGGTGGAACTGGCTGTCTTCTGCTTCTTCTTCCAGTTCTGCTGCTGCTGCGTCATCATAGCTTTGTAGGTTACAGATACACACCTGAACAGCATAGTCAGGATTGCAACAGCAGAGACATTTTGATGCAATAATTCAGAGCAAGAGGTGTCAGTTATCAGAGATGGTTAAATAAAATATTGCAAGAGTGCTAATATCTTAAGCATGGTTTTATTTTAAGTTAAAAAAAACCCTTTGTGTTTGTATCCTTTATAAGGTTATATCTCCACTACATGGCATTAGATTTTATGACACACATGTCCTGACCCAACAAGGTCTCATTTATGTCAGATGTGGCCCTCATAACAAATGAGTTCGACACCCCTGTCTATAGAACAACCCAGAAAAGCTGAATTGAATGGGGGGTTCACTTCTGTTGCGTGTGTTTTTTACTTCCAGGTGAATTAAGATTGCCAGGAGATGCCCTCCTGATGGTCCCACCAGTCAAAGACACTAGACACATGAATGACACATGCCTACACCCAGGGGTCATTTCCTGCGGGAGCGCACAGGAGCAGAGCTCCGGCAGTAAAGAGCCCGGGGGGTGGGCACATGCAACAAGCCCCAGCCCCTGCTACCAGCAGCCCTTAGTCAGAGCAAGAAGCAGCCAGGTAACTTGCAGAGCTCCCCCAAACACCATGGTCCAAAACAGTCCAGTGGCACCTTTAAGACCAAGTTTTATTCAGGTACAAGCTCTTCCTCCTCTGCGAGGACAGATCTGCACATTCTCCCCCCCCCCAATAGCTAGCAATCCAAAACAGTCCAGTGGAGCCTAAGTGGTGGGTGTTGCCTTCTGACGCACTTCTGGTGGTGTCAGGGGATGTGGCATATGCAAATAAGTTATGCTAATGAGATCCTGCTAATGACCCCTGCCTATACCAAATCAGACCCTTCAGTCAAACAAACCCTACAGACATGGCTTGGGGTATCTAAAGGAGCATCTTCTCTCATACGTTCCTGCCTAGGAATTAAGACCAGGGATGGGCATGAACTGGGAAAATGGAGGTTCATCCTGGTTCATGGTTTGTGGGTTCACACGAACCACAAACCTTCACGAACCTTCCTGTTTACCGAACCGGTTCATTTTGTGAGATTTGTGACATGGTAGAGCAGGCCGCCCATGGGCTAGAGATGCCAAACCCACAGGGTCTCCAGCTGACTCTCCTCTGCCTGCCCTCCAAGGCTAGTTAGGGTTAAATTTAGGGGGGCCAAGTTACATCCCCCCAACGCAGGTGCCCCAGGAAATTGCTGTCTGGGGAAATCACAGCCACAGGTTCAGGAGGTGGCCCCCCCCCCCCCGCA
Organism: Gekko japonicus; assembly: GCF_001447785.1. NCBI lineage: Eukaryota > Metazoa > Chordata > Lepidosauria > Squamata > Gekkonidae > Gekko > Gekko japonicus. Next base: position 7,738 of record NW_015163758.1, on the reverse strand, counting down.
AGTTAGAGGCATCAAACTAGCAGAGGACCACCTTGGGAAGCCCCTCTACCTGCCCTCCAAGGTGTGTGCAGATTGACTTTGGGGGATGAGTAGCAGCCCCCCCCCTCCCAAAGCAGGTGCCCCTCAGGAAAGTGCTCTCTGGGGAAATCACAACAGCCACAGGTTCAGGAGTGTGTTGCTTCAAACAGACCCCCTGCAGGCTAGAGGCATCACACTCGCAGTGGACTTCCTCGGGATGTCCCTCTAACAAGAGAGGGGAGGTCTAGCATGGGAGGGAGGTGGAAAGTCGGAAAGTCGATAGGCAGGCACAGCAAGGGCAGCGGATGATGCAAAGTACATCCCCCCCCCAATTGCTTTAACAATTAATTGACCAGTGCCAGCATGTCTGGCTCACAAAGTGCAACCACAAACCTAATGAACCTCCATGAAAAATATGGTAGTCCTTGGGTGGTTCGTGGGGGACACAATCTCACGAACAGAGGCCTCAGAAACCACGAAATGGCCATGTTCGTGATGAAATTAAGTTCGCGGCGAGGTTCGTGCCCTTCCCTAATGAAGACCACAGGGAGAGGGCGTCCCGACCATCCCATCAATCAAAGATGTTAATCTGGTGGGTTCTTCAGCCCCACAGTCATGGAACAACCTCCCCAGGGAGAAGCACCTGGCCCCCTCATTGCCGATCTTCAGGATGCAGTTGGAGACAGTTTTACTCCGGGCTGCATTTTGGTGGATTTCGCTTTTGTTGTTTATTGTTTGTTTGTTTATTTATCAAATTTCTACCCCGCCCCTCCCAGCCAGAGCCGGCTCAGGGCGGCTGACATAAAACAGATAAATTACGTTAAAACATAGATTACAATTAAAACAGTTCTAAAAACATCTAACGTAATAAAGTGCTAGTAGTTGTTATTGATTCGATGGTGGCAGCCATCATTCAATTATTTCAGCTCACAGTCGGCTCGCGATCTTCCTTTCCAGTCTTCCTTGGGAAGTTGTTGTCCTCTAGGCTGTTGCTGGAAATACCGGGAATCCAGGTCCCTCTCTCATTCCGCTGTTAATTATTGATGGTGGTGGCGGCTCCCGAAAGCCTGGTGGAAGAGCTCCATTTTACAGGCCCTGCAGAACTGCAAAAGGTCTCGCAGGGCCCTGATCTCTTCCGGGAGCTCATTCCACCAGAACGGAGCTGCCACCGAGAAAGCCCTGGTCCTGGTTGTCAACAGCCTAGCCTCCTTAAGACCCAGGAGGGCCAATCAGTTCAGGGCCCCTGATCGCAGTGCTCTCTGGAGAACATGTGGGGAAAGGTGGTCCCTCCGGGATGTAGGTCCCTGACCATAAAGGACTCTAAAGGTATTGTTATTGTTGTATTATTGGCAGTCCTGATTGGAGTTTTTAAACAGTGACTTTTGGGGGATTTCATCATCCTTTTTGTGTCTTTAATAAGGTTTTTTTATATATATTGCAAACTGCCTTGAATTCCGCAAAGAAGAAAGGCAGCTAATAAACTTTTTAACTAAATCAAATAAATACATTGTAGTGCCAGGCAGGGAAAGGGTCTGCGATTTTCTCTCTCTCTGTCTTTCTCATCTAAGTTATAATATTCAGGGGTCGGGTTGTGTTATGTTTTTCAAGGTCAGGGGAAAACCATTGCTGGTATTTCTCACTTTAAATCTTTCCCACACACACACGGCGCACAACCCAACCTCCGTCCTCTGTGGGAACCATGAAAATCTGAATGTTTCCACATCAAAAGACAACAGATGCCGTATGCTAACGGGTTTTCCATAATGTCATCCTGCCATTTGTTGATTCGCAGTGCATGGCCATCTCGGTGCATGAGGACCATCAAAAGGCATGGTGGTTTCTCCCAGCGACAGTGTTTAGCAGTGGGGTGGAATGAATCGGCAATCCTCCATAACTCTCCCTGCCATCTGCTGATGGTTTCCCGACACCTACTGGCTTCTTCGGCAAAGCTGGTCTCCACTCAAGCAAACAGCTGGTCTATCCATACCTTGTAGGGTTGCTAATCTTCAGGTGATGGCTGGAGATCTCCGGGATTTACAACTAATCTCCGGACAACAGATCTCAGTTCCCGGGGAAGGAGAAAATGGCTGCTTTGGAAGCTGAGGGTCTCTCCCCCTCCCTAAACCCTACTTCCAGGGTTGCTAGCTCCATGTTGGGAAATTTGGGGAGGTGGAGCCTGAGGAGGGCGGGGTTTGGGGAAGGGAGGGTCTTCAGTGGGGTCTAATGCCGTAGAGTCCACCTTCCAAAGTGGCCATTTTCTCCAGGTGAACTGAACTCTGCCACCTGGAGATCAGTTGTCAACCCAGGAGATATCCAGCCATCACCTGGAGGTTGAAGCCAAAAATGAGAGATCACAGGAGGAAGTGGAAATCCAACAACAACATCCGTGACAAAGATGACAAAGAGTCAATAAAGATATGTTGCAAAATCATTTACTGTAGTAATGCTGTAGAAAATTCTCTTCTATTGTCGCTCACACGCTAACTACTTATCAACTCTTGAAGGAAACATTCCATGTTGAAGACCTTGAGTTCTGTTATTAGAGACTCAACATGGAATGAGTTGATAAGTAGTGATTGATAAGAATTGTGATTGCTACACGCTAAGATAAATCAAATATTGTGAAACAAATTGTTTACATCGTGCAGCATTCGTTAGCATGTGAGTGACAATAGAAGAGAATTTTCTACAGAATTACTACAGTAAATGATTTTGCAACATATCTTTATTGACTCTTTGTTATTTTTGTCAAGGATGTTGTTGGATTTCCACCACCTGGAGGTTGGCAACCATCCAGATCACCACACGCTGGGAGCCGCTGGTCAGTGTGTCTTTCCTTATGTCACTTATACCCAGCTTTTCTCCCCAGTGAGGACTCAGACTGGCTTACATCTTTTCCCTTTCTGCCATTTATCTTCACGACAACCCTATGAGGTAGGGAGACTGAAAACGTGGAGCTAGCCCGAGGTCACTCAACGAGCTTCCGCAACGGAGCGGAAATTCTAACCTGGATCTCCCAGATCACTGGACCTTGCTGTCTAGAGTTTATCACCATTCACCCACCATTTTATCACCAGGGTCTGGGGTAGGGTTGCCAGCTCGGGGTTGGGAAATACCTGGATGTTCTGGAGGTGGGGCCTGAGGAGGAAAGAGCTTGGGAAGGGGAGGGACTTCAAGAGCACAGGGGCCACTCCACACCTTCCAAAGCAGCCCTTTTCTCCCACTGAACTGATCTCTGTTGCCTGGAGACCAGTTGTAATAGTGGGAGATCTCCAGCCACCACCTGGAGGTTGGCAACTGTAGTCTGGGGTGGGGTGGGGGCAAAGACAGAAAGGAGAGAGAGAAGAAGAGATGGGATTTATACCCCACCCTGGATTTATACCCCGCCCTTCACTGGGAGTCTCAGAGCGGCTTACAAATTCCTTTCCCTTCCCCTCCCCACAACAGACACCCTGTGAGGTAGGTGGGGCTGAGAGAGCTCTTTCGAGGACTGCTCCTGAGAGAACAGCTCTGAGAGAACTTGTGACTGACCCAAGGTCACGCCAGCAGCTGCATATGGAGGAGTGGGGAATCAAACCCGGTTCTCCCAGATTAGAGCCCGCGCTCCTAACCACGACACCAAACTCCAGTTGTCTGCCACCACAGCAATCAGTCCTCTGGATTTATATCCTGGAAACTGAACCGATCTATTTTTGTATTTAGATATTTCATACACTGTTTTCCCCTCCATTCCACTTGCAAGAGTAACGTCTGACCTCAGCTACAGGGCAACTTCTCAAGGTGTTTGCCTGCTCCCTCCCTCTGCCTTCATTTCCCCCAACAAACCACTCCCAAGGTTACCTCTCTCAGCTGCGCAAACATTAATTAGGCTGAGAAGTCTAGGTTAGGCCCCTGCATTCAGCCTAAAGCACCAAAATGCTTTGAAGCCCAGGAACGTATTTACAAAAGGGAGGCAGAGAATTAGACATGATTACATTTATTCGGGCACTTGTTTACTGACTTCCAAAGCAGCTCCCATCTTTCTCCTTACCTCCATTTTATCCTCACAACAACTATCCTGTGAGGGGGGTCGGGGTTGAGAGGGTGTGACTGGCCCAAGGTCACCCAGCAAGATTCCATGGCCATGGTGGGATCTGAACCCGGGTCTTCCAGATCCTAGTCTGATAGTCTTACCACTACTTAAGGAGGTCATCAGGATTTTTTTTTAAAAAAGAACAAACCCATGGATTCCTAATTACCTGTACTTAGTAGTCCAAATGCAATGAACATGAAATTAAGCAAACTCCGGAGAACGACGGAAGACAGGAGGGCCTGGGATGATGTGGTCCATGCGGTCACAAAGAGTCAGACTCGACTGCGTGACTGAACAACAAAAAGCAGTCCAAATGCCACAGAACATCTAGATGAGGGGTCTCCAACTTTTTTGAGCCCGTGAGTACCTTTGGAATTCTGATACAGGGTGGAGGAGGCGACCACAAAATGGCTGTCATACCACCCCATCCCAGAACCAGGAAATGAGAACAGTAATTCTTCACAGGTGTGTGTGGCGTGGGGGCTTACTGGCAGCAAAAGGAGCCCTAGTCTGGCATTGTTGGCCATGTGAATATGTCATTTCGGTGCACACTGGAAGAGGAGGAGGAGGAAGAGGAGGAGAAGAAGAAGAATCAAACCCGGTTCTCCCAGATTAGAGTCCGTGCTCCTAACCACTACACCAAACTGCAGTTATCTGCTTCCACAGCAATCAGTACTCTGGATCTGTATCCTGGAAACCAAACCGATTTATTTCTATACTAAGAAAAAGGCCCGTTGTGAAAATAAATACAACGACCTCTAGAAAGAGGCTCTGGGCAGGTGCCCCGGCCTTGGACACTCAGTGTCAATGTGCTGTGGCGACCTCAGCAGGGTATAATGACACTGAGTCCACCATTTTC
>NW_015163758.1:0-2759 GCF_001447785.1 Gekko japonicus | reverse complement strand
CCCCATCGGGTTTTCAAGGCAAGAGAAGTTCAAAGGTGGTTTGCCATTGCCTGCCTCCACTTCACAACCCTAGTATTGATTGGAGGTCTCCCATCCATATTAGGGGTGAGAAGAAGAAGAAGAGTTGGTTTTATACCACACTCTTCACTATCTGAAGGAGTCTCGAGCAGCTTACAATCACCTTCCCTTCCTCTCCCCACAACAGAACCCTGTGAGGTAGATGGAGCTGAGAGAGTTCTGAGGGAACTGTGACTAACATAAGGTCCCCCAGTTGGCTGCATGTGGAGGAATGGGGAATCAAACCCGGTTCTCCAGATTAAAGTCTACCACTCTTAACCACTACACCACAGCTGTCATCACACCACCGGCGACATAGAGGCGCTCTAGTATTTGGGTGAAAACTCTCTGGTAGAAGTCCTTTCCACCATAGCATTTTGCCCAAATACCAGAGCTTCCCCGCATTGCTAGCTAGTGATGACATCGCTTCCAGTGTTCGCCAATGAAGTGGTGGCACAAGCTTGCAATCGCACAGCGCTCTTGATAGAATAAATGTCTTGCCAGAAGTGACGTTGTCTGGGCCTGCTTCTGCTGCCAGTAAGGCGATGTTTCAGACATCTACAAAACTCGTGGGCATTCCATGACATTGCTGAGCAGCTGGGCTAAAATGGATAAAAGGAAGTCCTTCTTCACCCAAAGAGTGATTCACACATGGGATTCACTGCCACAGGAGGTGGTGGCGGCTACAAGCATGGATGGCTTCAAAAGGGAATTAGATAAGCATCTGGAGCAGAGGTCCATCAGTGGCTCTTAGCCAGAAGGTATAGATAGGGACTCTGGGGCAAGTGCTGCTCTGTATTCTTGGTCCTGGGGGGCAACAGTGGGAGGCCTTCTAGTGTCCTGGTCCCACTGCTGGACCTCCTGATGGCACCTGGTATTTTTGGCCCCTGTGTGACACAGAGTGTTGGACTGGATTGGCCATTGGCCTGATCCAACATTGGCTTCTCTGATGTTCTGTTGGATCCCCAAGCATCGAGAATAAATCCACGTTTCAAAGAAAGCAAAATTTATTTCAAAGCATTTGGAAAGATACTCAAACACGTTCCTTGTTAGAACTGGGGACAAGCAGTTAGGGCAGACATGATAAAGGAATTCAAGTTAGCTACATAACCAATGAATAACGTTCCCGCTGGCGGGCAGGAGAAAACGGTTGCGCGCTCAGGTCCTGGGAACCAGGCGTACAGTAGACACAACACAGGTGCAGTTCTCAGGCTTGATAAGTAACAAGCTAGTTGCAAAGCATACTCTCCCCCACACAACCTCCAGTTGTTTTACTTTAGCATTACAGCAGGAAAACACAATAGCCAGCTGGCAGGGACCGGGATCACATATGTACAAATAGAAGTTACACAGAACACCATGGCAGCTTGCTGACATGTTCTTACGTTGTTCTTATCTGTGAGCTCAGCTGTGAGGTAGGCGGGGCTGCGCTCTTCTTTGGTGGCATCCCTTCAAGAGAAACCATCGGAGCCTTAGCCTGAAAGCAGCAGGTCAGTTTAAAAGAAAAGGCAGTCCTGAACTGAAGACCGTAATCAGTTGTTCCATAAATCAATATGTAAACTCTGTCGGACTAATTTAGGCTTCTGACTCTGAGCCCTTTCTTTTGTTCTCCCCGACTATCCTGCCTAAGTGCCCTGGGCGGTCCCTAATGCGCCCCGACCATAAATCAGGTTGGGGGAACACACAGTGGCAAGTTGTGAGTAGCCTGAGGTTCAGAGAGCACAAAACTGCTCGGGAGGCCTCCAAGCCAACTGGCTGTCATTAAAATCTGCATTTAGTGAAACTTTTTAAAAATAAAAACTTTGCCAAGTACCGTTTTGGGGCTTTCTCTGCTAATAAAGCAGTTAGGCGGGCAGGCAGTGATAAACGTTGCCCTCTGAGGGTTTTGGCAGGGAGCATGGAGTGTTGCAGCTGTGCCATTCATCGGGAAGACAAAAGGCTGGCTCGCCTCCAGGAAAGCTCCGTGCTCCTCCACTCTGCAAATTCATTATTTACGTCGTCCGGCGTGCTCCATTCACGCAGAGTGACAGAACCCGTCATTCTGCAGGGGAATGAATGGGAGGCGCGACGGCTGCACATCCTTCTTCAATGAGCTGGCGCCTCGAGCTTGCCACCGTGTGAAATTCTGGACGGGATAAACGTCTCACCAACTTACCAATGCCTTTGTCTGCTGCCTTGCTAATGAGAGCCAGTTTGGTGTAGTGGTTAAGTGTGCAGACTTTAATCTGGGAGAACCAGGTTTGATTCCCCACTCCTCCACATGCAGCCAGCTGGTGTGATCTTGGGTCAGTCACAAGTTCTCTCAGAGCTTTTTTCTCAAGAGCAGTCCTCAAAAGAGTTCTCTCAGCCCCACCTACCTCACAGGGTGCCTGCTGTGGGGAGGGGAAGGGAAAGGAGGTTGTATGCCGCTCTGAGACTGCTTTGGGTAGTGAAGGGCAGGGTATAACCAGTCTCTTCTTCTAATGCTAACAGGGCAGTCCTGCAGAGAGTTACATGCCCCCAAGCCCATTGAAGTCAATGGGTTCAGACCCCAGCAGACATGTACTCTAGGAACATCCCCTATAAATGAAAAATGAAGGACGGGACATGCCCGAGAACATCTACATTTCACAGATGTTCCGCAGACAGGTCTTCCTCCAAAGACAAGTCAAGGTCAGATACGTTTCCTAAAGACATAAGGCAGGGGTGTCGAACTCATTTGT
>NW_015163757.1:72973-76469 GCF_001447785.1 Gekko japonicus | reverse complement strand
CCTGCCCAAAAATAGCCCTGGGAGAGACTATAGCGTTGGCCACTCCAAGTTGTGAAATTCCTGCAGGTTTTAAGGGTGGCGCCTGGGGAGGGGTCGAGGAGGGTTTTCAGTGGGGTATAATGCCCTAGAATCCATCCTTCACAGTAACCATTTTCCCCAGAGGACTTGATCTTTGTAATCTGGGGATTCCTTTTGATTCCGTGAGGTCCCCAGGCCCCACCTGGGGATTGGCAACCTTTGGAGAAAGCTCAGTGGCATCTGAAGCCCTTGCGTCTGCCCTCCTAAACGTCCCTTTCCTCCAGAGCAGCTGATCTCTGTACTCGGGCAACCAGTTGAGATTAGGATTGTAATTAGGATCAGTTGTAAACAGGGGGCTAGGGTTGCCAGATCCAAGTTGGAAAACTCCTGGAGACTGGGGATGGAGCCTGGGGAGGACAGAGACCTCAGTGGGGAACAGTGCCATAGAATCCATCCCTCCAAAGCATCCGTTTTCTCCAGGGAGCTGATCTCTGTAGATTGGAGATGAACTGTAATTCTAGGGGATACCCAGGTCCTGCGTGGAAGTTGGCACCCCTAGTTGTAATTCTGGAAGAACTTCAGGCCCCACCTTGAGGCTGGTGACCTTAATTCTCCCCCCCCCCAACATGATGTCTAGTGAACCAAAATGGGTGAGGCGACGGTTTTCCTGCTTCCACCGCTTTGTTAGTCTACGGGTCCGTTCAGACGGCTCTTTAGATTCGCACCAGGCACAAGTGCCTGGTGGATATAAAGGTAATGTCCAGACACAAACATCTGGGAAATGTCCCTGTTCCATGGGCATCCCGTTTTGCCGTGCTTCGGAGCCGTACTTAAAAGATACCACTTTAAATCTAGAGTTTTTGGGTCCCGACGGGACAACTGTGGACTTCCACCTTGTCTGATCGTTCCACCAGCGCGCAATCCTCCCGTTGGGCTGGTCTGACATCAGGCTATCCCGAGCAGGCGTGATTTTTTAAAAAATCACTACTTAATATGCACTTAAACGTATTTTAAAATGAGGCTGCGGAACCCCGAAAACACTTCAATGTTTTGAATGACCCATGAGTTTAAGGACGACCGGTTAATGGGATGGGAGATGGAGGTAGGATGGGTCTTTTGACATGCAAAATAGTCCCTCCAGTGAGCATGATCTCAATAGCAAGGGGGATGGCCGGAACTCGTTTAGTCCAGCCCTGCAAGCGTGGGTCAGAACAGAAAATGAAAGAAGAATTTGGTCATGCTTGGGCTGTCCTGTTGGTCGGAATTACGGCTACGGTGCTTTGAACGTTTGATTCTGCACACGCACGGATCGACAAGGACGTGCGATCACGCCTATGCTCATGTGCAAAAAGTTAAAAACAAAACAAAACCCAACTGCGTGTGCCTCCTTCAGTGGACTCCGTCTAGACAATCCACAGAGGAAGCAGCGCACGATAAGGCGCTTCCCCCCGGGGGATGTCTGGTCGTGCGAGGATGGATTTAAAAGATCGGGATCAAATTTGAGCCGGCATAATGGCAGGATTAACTGCTCCGTCTGAACGCACCATCAAAGTTTAAATCAGTCTATCCCCTCCCTTTCTGGACTCAGAATCCCGTTTGGCCATAAGAGGGCACCGTAGACTTAACTATGGGTTTCACGAGAGGAAAAAAAAATTGAAAGGAAAGTCTGAGACAAACAAACCATCCATAAATAAATATGTGTGTGTGTGTGTGGGGGGGGGGAATTCAGTGTTAGGTATTTCATTTTTTAAAAAATTGACAGCGACGTCTGTGCAGATCAGACATGGGAATGCTTTTTTTTTTTTTTTGCTGGGCGATCTCTTGCATTTTCAATCCTTATCGACACGTCGGTGTGTGGGAAGAGAGACTCTTGCAAACTTATCCCCCCCCCCCCCATTTTTTCCTTTTCCTTTTACGTCTTCTTTTTCCTTTATTCATTTCAGTTGCACACGCCGTACTGCCCGGTGGAAACATTTCTGGCATGACTCAGCCATGTTCCGAACAGCTGCATCGCCACACTGCCACCGCCTGGCCGGAGCATCCCACTGCAGGGATTTTTCTTAGCTGAGTAGATTCTTCCGCCTTCTGGGTCCAGACCAGGACGTCTCCAACTGAGAGCTAACACCTTCCCAGAAGGGAGTCGGTGTGCCCACCCTCTCCCATTTTATCTACTCGCCGAGGCTTTCGAATTGCTGGGTGGACGTTGAGCTGGGGACGACAGGCTGGCTGCTCATAACAGCACGGGGCTCAAACTGACACAGTTCAGATGTTAAGACAGTGGGATATACCCACTGTGCCACCGCTCCCCTTCGGATCTTTACATCTTGGATCTTTACATCTTGCTTTTCTCCCCAAACTTGTCCCATAGGAGCTTAAACCGTTTTACTGACCACCTCCGTTTTATCTGAACACGAAACCCAACCTTGTGAGGTAAGTTAGGCTGAGTGCGTGACTGGCTCAAGGTCACCCAGTGGGCTTCTGTGGCAGGGCGAGGATTTGAATCTGGGTCTCCCCGATCTTAGTCTGTCACCCTAACCACGGTTCCATGCTGGCTCAGTTAGTCATTTCAGACAGGGCTGCCAACTGGCCTTGGATGTCACATTGTGTGCTAAATGGTATCTGATTGGCTTGTGGACCTGGTTGCTAGGGTTACCAACCTCCAGGTGGGGCAGGGGTTTTCCCAAAAATTACAACTGATCTTAGAGGGCAAGATCCGTGGTATCACGTCCCTTGTTGAGCTCCCCTCCCACTCTGCTCTCCCCCTGTTCACTGCTCCCAGATTTCCCTAGGCAGAGTTAAATGTAGGGCTGCCAACCTCCAGGTGGTGGCTGGAGACCTCCTGGTGGTGGCTGGAGACCTCCTGGTGGTGGCTGAAGACCTCCTGGGATTACAACTGGTTTCCGTGTGACAGTTCACCTAGAGGAAATGGCTGCTTTGGAAGGTGGGCTACCCCATTGAAGTCCCTCTCCTCCTCAAACAATGCTTCCCTCAGGCTCCACCCCTAAAATCTCCAGATATTTCCCAGCCTGGAGCTGGTAAAAACTGGTTACATGAATATATGGAGCTGCCTTATACTCAATCAGACCGTTAGTCCACCGAGGTCAATATTATCTACTCAGTCTGGCACCAGCTCTCTCAGGCAGAGGTCTTTCCCATCACCTACTGCCAGATCCCTTCAACTGGAAGCGCCGGGGATTGAACCTGGGACCTTCTCCATGCCAAACAGATGCTCTGCCACAGAGCCACCGCCCCTTCCAACCCTACGTTCACATATGATAAGCAGATGTCTGAATTACGATATCTGAATTTAGAAATATATAGAACTTGATGGGAATTGTGGTCTAAACACCTGCACCAAAGTTATCAAATCAACTGGTGCAGTTTTCAGAAATGTTAAAACCACCAATTTGGTAAAAAAAAACCAACTCAGCTCCTCTAAAAGTGGCATTTAAGTGCAACACCCTTCAAGAATCTGTTG
>NW_015163757.1:56554-72889 GCF_001447785.1 Gekko japonicus | reverse complement strand
TCTCTTATGTTCTTATGTCTGGGGCAGTGATGCTCTGTACTCTTGGTGCTTGGTGGGCCATGATGGGAAGGCTTCTGGAATTCTGGCCCTGCTGTTGGACCTCCTGATGGCACCTTGGTTTTTGGCCACTGTGGGACACAGAGTGTTGGACTGGATGGGCCATTGGCCTGATCCAGCGTGGCTTCTCTTATGTTCTTATGTCTGGGGCAGTGATGCTCTGTATTCTTGGTGCTTGGTGGGCCATGATGGGAAGGCTTCTGGAGTTCTGGCCCTGCTATTGGACCTCCTGATGGCACCTTGGTTTTTGGCCACTGTGTGACACAGAGTGTTGGGCCAGATGGACCATTGGCCTGATCGAACATGGCTTCTCGTATGTTCTCATATGTTCGTATGGTCCAAAGTACACAATATAACTTTCAACTCGTAATCTCTGGGCTCCCTCAAATGAATTTTGACCGTGGGCTGACCTAGATGGTACAATGTCCCCAGGGACACCTCATTGCTACAATATTAACTGTACAACCACTGGCACTATTTGGGGGAGGGGACACTGGGAGGGGGGAGGCAGGAATCCCTTCTCCTCCTCCTGTGCTGTGCTGGTCCCAAGCGGAACTGGTGCCCTGTGTTGTATTCTTAATAAGGAGGCAGCATCGTTCGCAGTTCTGTGTGCAGTTCTGGGCACCACACCTCAAAAAGGATATTATAGCTTTGGAAAAAGTGCAGAAAAGGGCAACTAGAATGATAAAAGGGTTGGAACACTTTCCCGATGAGGAAAGGTTAAGGCGCTTAGGGCTCTTTAGCTTGGAGAAAAGACGACTGAGGGGTGACGTGATTGAGGTTTATAAGATTATGCATGGGATAGAGCAGGTCGAGAAAGAGGTACTTTTCTCCCTTTCTCCCAATACAAGAACCCGTGGGCACTCCATGAAATTGCTGAGCGGTCGGGTTAGAACGGATAAGAGGAAGTCCTTCTTCACCCAAAGAGTGATTCACACATGGAATTCACTGCCACAGGAGGTGGTGGCGGCTACAAGCATGGACAGCTTCAAAAGGGAATTAGATAGGCATATGGAACAGAGGTCCACCATTGGCTATTAGCCACAAGGTATAGATAGGGGCTCTGGGGCAAGTGATGCTCTGTCTTCTTGGTGCTTGGGGGGGCCAACAGTGGGAGGGCTTCTAAAGTCCTGGCCCCACTGCTGGACCTCCTGATGGCACCTGGTATTTTTGGGCACTGTGTGACAGAGTGTTGGACTAGATGGGCCTTTGGCCTGATCCAAGCTTGGTGTCTCTTATGTTCTTATGTTTCAGACAGGAGTACGGTTTAACAAGTCCAGTCCTTTCTCTGTCTAGCGGTACCATGAATACAACTTCCTTTCTCCCGCTTCCTGCCCACACCGAGTCCTGGAGTGGATGAGGGCAGTCTAAAACACTGGCCTGGATTGAAGGAACGGAGTTGTCACTACACCACACTGTGTTCCTGTTAGAAGGAGTTCCCGGTGGGAACTCACAGCTACAAGTACAAAATGGCTGGGCATGCCCATGGTATGCCCAGAAATTCTGTGTCCTCTAGTGTGACCCTCAGACAATCATAAGTCAGGTGTGGGGAAACAGGTTTCCTATAGTGCCAGGGACCTCCATTCAGATTGCGACTTCCGACAAGGAGACATGTATGTGGGGGGAGAAGGGACTTTCGCCTTCCGCCAGTACCATTTTCTGGCCCCAAATGGTCCAGAGGGGACCAATGCTCCCTCTAAGCTGTGGAGTCTTGTGAGCAAAAATTCTATGTTGCGTGCTACCGGCATTAAAGTTGTGAGCAAGCGATTTGGCTGCTGCATAAATCAGTTTGCTCTGGAGCCCTCCTCCCTGAGCTAAGACAAAAATGTGTGAGCTGGAGGCTAAAAAACTGTGAGCTAGCTCACACTAACTCAGCTTAGAGGGAACACTGGTGGGGACAGATACCCACATGTGACATGCTTAAAATCGTGATGTGTATTTTGGCCCCGGCCGGTTTACCTTCCAAACTAGGTGTGTTTTCTGTTTCTCAGAAGTAACACGATACCGCAGAGGGTGGGGTGACCGCTCTAAACGAGGCTAATTGTCGTAAATATAGAACAGAGGGTAATTGTAATTCCAGGCCGGTGGTTCCAGAGGAAAAGGTTATGACTTTGCACAAGTCATGGAGGTGAGCGATAATCGTATATGGGAAAATAGCATCGGCGGTGTAGTCTTTATTATTCTTTTTCGGTCCTGCCTTCTTCTGATTCGAGGAGGTATATTTGCTCTTTTAACATTGACCACCGAGTCATTTTATATAAATTCCACAGCCGGTGTGGGGGTTTGGCTGTGTCATAAACTGTGAATGGAAATTCTTTTTTTCCTGCCGCATCAGCACCTTCCCATTTTAGCCGGAGAACTGCTTAGTTCAGGGAAAGGTGCCTCGAAAGAAAATAAGAGACGGGAGAGGACGAATGTGTGCTCCCAAGAAACCCTTTCCTGGGAGTAAGTCCCATTGAGCAGACTCGAGTAGGAGTCCGAGTAGACCTGTTTTCGAGTTGCCCAGGAACGGCATAATTATTTTACATTTTTTAAAAAACCCTCACTAAAATAGGATTGTCAGTTTTTTCTTGCCACTATTTTTTAAAAATACATGGGATACCCGGTTTTGTCGTGCCATTAACTTGGAAATATTTATTTATTGACTTTATTTCTACCCTCCTTTCGCCCCAACGGGGACCGAAGGTGGCTTCTATCATTCTCCTCGCCCCCATTTGATTAGGGTTGTCAAGTTGTTCTTGCCCCGCAGAAGATGTTGGGCATCTTTTCCCCTCAGATGGCTGTGGCCCCGCCCCCAGCGTGCCCGGCAACATCACGTCACCTCCGGGTGACGTGCACGCCGGGGTGGGGTTTCCCCCGGGGCCCGATTCCGTGGCGGTGGAAATTGGGCCTCCAAAGCGGGGGGAAATCCGCCCCCCCAGGGGGACTTGGCAGCCCTACATTTGATCCTCACAACAACCCTGTGAGGTAGGTTAGGTTGAGAAAGAATAACTGGCCCTAGGTCACCCAGCAAGCTTCCATGGCACGAGCGGGGACTCGAACCTGACTCTCCTAGATCCTAAAAGGTAAAGGTAAAGGTTTCATCAAGCTTTCGGGCTTGAACCCTATCCACTGGCTACCTGCGAAGGTATTGGTGCCAGTGTTCCCTCTAAGCTGAGTTAGTGTGAGCCAACTCACAGTTTTTTAGCCTCCAGCTCACAGATTTTTGTCTTAGCTCAGGAAGGAGGGCTCCAGAGCAAACTAAGTTATGCAGTAGCCAAAAAGGTCACTCACAACTTTAATGCCAACAGCTCACAAAGTAGAATTTTTGCTCACAAGACTCCACAACTTAGAGGGAACTTTGATTGGTGCACCAGCGAATAAGAAGGTGAAGTGTTGTACTTGGCCATACACAGTGGGAACAATCTAAGCCTCCACCATACTACCCAGTGCCTCAGGGGTTCTTCTTGGATGCGTCTGGCGGCTTTGTCAGTCTGGGAAAATGGCGATGGGCACAAGCCCATGGCCTTTCCATGGTGCCAACCTCAGCAGTGCCTCCAGCACCACATGGGCACATTTCAGTCACCAGGGGAACCGAGTGTCACTTGGGGAGTCACCTAAGCGCCAAGGAAAAATTAAGTTGGGATGCTGCTGTTGGGCATCTGAGCCAGCTGGGGAACCGAGTGTCACCTGGGGAACCAGGAGTCACTTGGGGAGTCACCTGAGCGCCAAGGAAAAATTAAGTAGGGATGCTGCTGTTGGGCATCTGAGCCAGGGTCTGCCTAAACCCGACCTACGGTGATGATAGAAGTCTATGCGGTCAGTTGGATGGAACTTTGGACTTATGTCCAGGACTCGGGTTCAAGTCCTACCCGTCCCGTGGACTTCCAGCCTGTGGGGAGTTGGAAAAGCTGCTCTCTCTCGGTGTCACTTCTCCCTGTCTATAAAATGAGAATAAAAGAGATCTATCCATGGGTTTGTTGTGAACGGCAAACAAAGCAACGGTTGAAAGATATTGTCCAGCTCAGTGGTTTAGAAATGAGACGAGTACTAGGAAAATACAGCCTCCAGTCTCAGGTCAGCTATGGTCTCTCTGAGTAGCTTTAGACAAGATAATGCCTCTTAGGTTCTGCCAGGGGTCATTTCCTGCAGGAGCGCACAGGAGCGGAGCACCGGCAGTAAAGAGCCCAGGGGGCGGCCACATGCAACAAGCCCCACCCCCTGCTCCCAGCAGCCCTCAGTCAGAGCAAGAAGCAGCCAGGTAAGTTGCAGAGCTCCCCATGGCTCCAAAACAGTCCAGTGGCACCTTTAAGACCAAGTTTTATTCAGGTACGAGCTTTCCCTCCACTGCGAGGACAGATCTGCACGTTCCCCCCCCCCATAGCTAGCAATCCAAAACAGTCCAGTGGAGTCTGGGCGGTGGGTGTTGCCTTCTGACACAGGGGGTGTGGCATATGCAAATAAGCTATGCTAATGAGCTAATGAGCTCCTGTACCTCTTTTTCTATGAAATAACCCCTGGCGTTCTGTACTATGTGAAGCCTAACTTAAAGAGCTATTGCAAGAATTATTGAAATAATGCATGCTAAAGCACTGTTCCTTTGCTAAGAGAATTTGACCTCCCTACAGTGACTTGTCCCTGGGCATGTATTAGCCCAGGAGTCCCCAACCAGGGACACCTTCGGCATTTGGATGCAGGCTGGTGGGGGCAACCACAAAATGGCTGCCACAGGAAGCAGAGCCAATCCCAAAATGTCGGGGAGTTAGGTTATTACGGTTGCCAAGTTCTCACCTGTGTTCCAGCAGGGGGCGCCCACCTGGATCCTCGTCACCATAGAGTTTTTGCCCAAATGCTAGAGTGCCGCCCGCACAACATGCCCGGTGCAATGATGTCATCTCCAGGTGACTCCATTGCGGCGGGCACATCGGGGGTGACGGGGCTCTTTGGGGGCAGGGCTTCCCCCGCCGGCCAACTGGCAGATGGTAGATTGGGGGGCTGGAAAGTGGGGGAAACCCCACCCCCATCGGTTTGGGGTTTTTTTTGGCAACCCTATGAGTTATACATAACTCTAATAGTAACTCTTCAACATTTCAGGTGGAAGATCTGTTTAACGGGATGCATTTTCAAATTAATATGCTGTTTTTCCCCCTTCGGTATACAGTCTGACAATGAAGATCCTTGTGCTGTGAGGGCAGCTGCGAGCCAAGCAGCGCTTTTAAAGATCTGCAGCTGCTACCCAAGCAGCGCTTTTAAAGATCTGCAGTGCCAAACAGAAGCCCTGCAGAACACGATTCCGATCTGGCCCCAGCCACTTTCTAAAAACACCTGGCGGGTGCAATCGAATCTCATCGATTCCATTGACTCCAGAGGTCTTGCTGTTGAATATATTTCCAAATGATTATGAAAAAGAGAACAGGTATTTCCGGGACTGGGCGAGCGAGCAGGCGCCTTCGGACTCTCTCTCCCTCGCCGAGCTCCGGCCGCTCTTCTGCCGCGTCCTGCGCCTCAGCGCGGCTGACTCGGGGGCGAAGAGAGGCGGGCTGGCGCGTCGCTGCGGATCCCGACTGTGCCAGCCAAGCCCCCCCCGGGGAGCAGAGGATCGGGAGGGAGGGGGCCCGCAAAACGAGCGGGGAGGCCGGCCCCCGTGGGCCCCATGGAGGCTACGGGCCTGACTCTTAGGTTCTGCCAGGGGTCATTTCCTGCAGGAGCGCACAGGAGCGGAGCTCAGGCAGTAAAGAGCCCAGGGGGCGGGCACAATCAACAAGCCCCACCCCCTGCTCCCAGCAGCCCTCAGTCAGAGCAAGAAGCAGCCAGGTAAGTTGCAGAGCTCCCCATGTCCCCCCTATCCAAAACAGTCCAGTGGCACCTTTAAGACCAAGTTTTATTCAGGTACGAGCTCTCCCTCCTCTGCGAGGGCAGATCTGCACGTCCCCCCCCAATAGCTAGCAATCCAAAACAGTCCAGTGGAGTCTGGGCGGTGGGTGTTGCCTTCTGACACACTTCTGGTGATGTCAGGGTGTGTAGCATATGCAAATAAACTGTGCTAATGAGCTATGCTAATGAGCTCCTTGTTGGCATATGAGCGAAGTATTTGATTTTATGTGTTTGTGTTTGCTGACATACACACGTGCACATGGACTACAAATCTCAATGGACTTGGAAAAGCTGTGTGTCATCTGCTGTGACTGTCTGCTTACCTGACAGGCTTCCTGCCTGCTGTTTATGCAAATGGAGCTTCACACACACACATACAGCCAGCAAAGCATTATGGGAGCAAGACAACATGGTGGGTCCTTTGTTAGCAACAAACAACAACTTTTGAGTCGCATATCCTCCATTACTAGAGACCTGAGATGTCACAAAGGCAGGAACTGAATCTGCATCTCTATACCAAAGCATCCTGTTTACAGCTCCTGTGCTCCTGGGAAAGGCCAACTACCTTTGTACTTCAAAGGAGATGTCTTGAAGATGAGAAGTCGCACCCAGCCAAATGGTGACAATGAGCTAGGATCTAGAATCACAACATTGCCCCTCCCACAGGGAAAACCTGCCCCTTTACACCTGCAACCAATCCAGAGACACCATGGGTTGGGCATAGAGAAGGTGGGATCCAAGAGCAGGCTAGCGCCTCCCACCTAGAATATAACGCAGAGCACACTCTTAATCGGTGCACTTTTGCACTTTCTGGCACTTCTCTGCACTTTGGCTCTCCACCAACCCCCCCCCCCCACCTTTCCTTTAAGGCAAGGCTCTTTGTGCGTGAATATCTCTGGGATGCACAGAGTTCCAGAGATGTTTGTGCCCACGTTAGCTGGCTTGTTCTAAGCAATGTGGAAGAGCTATTAATTAGTCCTTATTCTCCAGTCTACTACTGCAACAGGACAGCTTCTGGATCAGGCAAGTATTTGACAAATGCCTACCCCAGACTCCAAAGTAACTAAATAACTATTTTATATTCTTTCTGTATTGCTAAAGGAACCTTGTCTGTTTGAGTGTATGATTCTGTTTTGTATGTATGTGAAACCAAGTATGATTTAGTAAAGAGAACAACTGATTTTACAGACACCTTCTCACGTTGTCTCTTTGGGTTGGATTCTCATTCGGATTCCGCTTCCTCTGTATACATTGGCCGTTACCCACTAGCCCCCGCTGTACATGAGGCGGAGTCAGGCTAACATCCTGTACCTCTTTTTCTACGAAATGACCCCTGCACTATGTGAAGCCTAACTTAAAGAGCTATTGCAAGAATTATTGAAATAATGCATGCTAAAGCACTGTTCCTTTGCTAAGAGAATGTGCCCTCCCTACAGTGGCTTGTCCCTGGGCATGTGTTAGCGCAGGAGTCCCCAACCAGGGGCACCTTTGGCATTTGGATGCAGGCTGGTGGGGGCCACCACAAAAATGGTGTCACAGGAAGCAGAGCCAATCCCAAAATGTCGGGGAGTTAGGTTATTACGGTTGCCAAGTTCTCACCTGTGTTCCAGCAGGGGGCGCCCACCTGGCTTCTGGTCACCATAGAGTTTTTGCCCAAATGCTAGAGTGTCGCCCGCACAACATGCCCGGTGCAATGATGTCATCTCCCGGTGACACCATTGCGGCGGGCACATCGGGGGTGACGGGGCTCTTTGGGGGCAGGGCTTCCCCCGCCGCCCAATGGGCAGATGGTAGATTGGGGGGCTGGAAAGCGGGGGAAACCCCACCCCCATCGGGGTTGTTTGGGTTTTTTTTTGGCAACCCTATGAGTTATACATAACTCTAATAGTAGCTCTTCAACATTTCAGGCTGAAGATCTGTTTAACGGGATGCTGTTTCAAATTAATATGCTGGTTTTCCCCCTTCGGTATACAGTGTACTTTCAGTCCGACAATGAAGATCCTTGTGCTGTGAGGCAGCTGCTACCCAAACAACATTTTTAAAGATCTGCCATGCCAAACAGAAGTGCTGAACACGATTCCCATCTGGCCCTAACAACTTTCTAAAAACACCTGGCGGGTGCCAAGAAAGGCGTCGGCGGGGGTCATGGTGCCCATGGTGGGGATCGCTATGATAGCCGCTCCTGCAAAAAGTTCTCCTGTTCTTTTGATAGAGCTGCTAGGTGCATCTGATGTCCAGGACTCTTTTTGTAGCAGGAGCTCCTTTGCATATCAGGCGACACCCCCCCTAATGTAGCCAGTCCTCCAAGAGCTGGCAGTAGCCCCTGTAAGAAGAGCTCTGTCAGCTCTTGGAGGATTGGCTACATTAGGGGTGTGCTGCCTAATAAGCAAAGGAATTCCTGCTACAAAAAGAGCCCTGTATATAATTTGAAGTGTCACAAGGGAATGTGGGCAGGTTATTTCCCAACCCATAGGTGGGACCCCTAGGAGAAAAGCAGGATAAAATGCATTAAATAAGTTAGTAAGTTGGCAGTGTCCTGCTAGATCAGACCAGGGGTCCACCTAGTCCAGCGTCCTGTTTCACCTAGTGGCCAACCAGTTGCCCTGCAGGGCTCTCTACCAATATGGCAGATAAACCAACTAGGACTCCAGAATAACCACTGACTTTTTGTGTGTGTGAAGAAAGAGAAATTTTACAGTAAGAAACCCTAGAATTATAGCTTATCAAATGCTGCAATGGTACAATTCCTAGAAAATATAGCCGGAGGCCTGCAGTCAAAGAGCAGACTGGTTATTTCGAATCGATATCTGGATGTCATAATTTTTGTGCTTTTGGAGGAGGAGGAGGAGGAGGAGGAGGAGGAGGAGATTGGATTTATACCCTGCCCTTCACTACCCAAAGGAGTCTCAGAGCGGTTTACAAACTCCTTCCCCTTCCCCTTCCCACAACAGACACCCTGTGAGGTAACTGGGGCTGAGAGAGCTCTTTCAAGAACTTCCCTTTCAAGGACGGCTTTTATCAGAACTACGGCTTGCCCAAGGTCATCCAGCAGGTGCAAGTGGAGGAGTGGGGAATCAAACCCGGTTCTCCCAGATTAGAGTCCACACACTTAACCACTACACCAATCTAGCAATATCAGGATGTGACCCTAGGTCTCCCAGATGATCCTAATTTGACATTCCTAATCACTATGAGTAGTTCTCTCCCTGTGTTTGGTTCCTCTTTGATTCTTCCTCTGGAATTTCTCCCCCTTCACATTCCTTTGGACGATTCCCTTTTCCTCGCCGTCTTTTCTTAGGCCTTCAGTGCTTCAGTTCTTTCTTTCTTAAGCTATTATGACAGTGATAGCTGCCAGTAGTAGACAGAGGCAAATCTGCTTGCCTTGCCCTTCTGTGACATAGAAGAAGCTCAGCCAATCACTGACAGAGGCTTCACAGCTCTCATCATTACTACCCACACAATGATGCAACTGTAATTTAACATAGATTAGCATAGATCCAGGAATTTCTCCCCACAGGGGTAAGAGAGGAAGGGGAAGAGGAAGAGATGAGACCTCTGTTTTCCCTTTCCCCCCGTCCATGTTTTTTTGCTCCACGGTGCTGGGGGTCTTGCAGAATTACAGCGGATCTCAGACTACAGAGATCGGTTCCTCTGGAGACAGTGGAAGCTTCAGAGGTGGACCACATGGTGTCACATCCTTGCCGAGTTCCCTTCCATCCCCAAACTCCACCCTTCTCAGGCTGCACCCCCAAATATCCAGGGATTTCACAGCCTGGAGTTGGCAACCCTATGCTGGGGACAGCACTGACAGCCCCTCTGCTTAAGCCAAGAAGCACCAAGAAGCACCTGGCTTAAACAGAAGGGCCGCATCACATCTGTGCAGACTCAGTTCACTGGAACCTGTGAACAAGAAGACCCAGCAACAATCCTCATCTGGTGGTCGAAGTCGGCAGTGCTTATTTATATTCAGACAAAGAAACAGTTCTCGCTTCTTTTTAGTGGTGGGAAGGCAGGTTCCCTTGTAGCTTGAAGAATCCTTTGTGTGTGTGCGCGCATGCGCGTATGGGGAGTATTCGTCTCAGCAGGGGTCATTTCGTAGAAAAAGAGGTTCAGGAGCTCATTAGCACAACTCATTTGCAAAACTTATTTGCATATGCCACACCCCCTGACATCACCAGAAGTGTGTCAGAAGGCAACACCCACCGCTCAGGCTCCACTGGACTGTTTTGGATTGCTAGCTATTTGGGGGGAACGTGCAGATCTGTCCTCCCAGAGGAGGGAAAGCTTGTACCTGAATAAAACTTGGTCTTAAAGGTGCCACTGGACTGTTTTGGACCGGGGGCCGGGGGGGGGGCTCTGCAACTTGCTGCTTCTTGCTCTGACTGAGGGCTGCTGGGAGCAGGGGTGGGGCTTGTTGCATGTGCCCGTCCCCTGGGCTCTTTACTGCCGGAGCTCCACTCCTGTGCGTTCCTACAGGAAATGACCCCTGGGTCTCAGAGATAAGACTGTGTATCCTGCAAGGGCCCATTCTCCAAGGATAATTCTCTCACCCCTTTGGGTGTCAGGCTGAAGGGAAACAAATGACAGATGGCTCTTTCCCCTTTGGCCTACATGATGGACCTAGCTGAGTGTAAGTTCATACCTGCATATGGCTGTCTCCTACCAACTTGTTATTTAGCTTTTCACTTTGCATAACTTGAACATCATCATGTTACATGTTAATTTGCTGTTAAATCCCTGTCTATAAGTTTAGAGCTGCGGTGGCTCAAGTGGTTAAGACGCTGAACTGCAGGCTGTGGAAGGTCGGTAGTTCAGCAGTTCGAGACCCGGGTGCCACATGACGGAGTGAGCTCCCGTCTCTAGTTCCAGCTCCTGCCAACCTAGCAGTTCGAAAGCAAGAAATTGCAAGTAGATAAATAGGTACCGCTTCGGTGGGAAGGTAACAGCGTTCCGTGCGCCTTGGTGTTTAGTCATGCCGGCCACATGACCACGGAAACGTCTTTGGACAGTGCTGGCTCTTCAGCTAGGAAATGGAGATGAGCACCACAACCCTAGAGTCGGACCCGACTGGCTTTCGAGCAAGGGAACCTTTACCTTTACCTTTATAAGTTTAGAACCTCATCTTCCATCCCAATGTATTTGAAAAAGTGTGCCTTGCACATGAAAGCTCATACCTTGAATGAACTTTTTGTTGGTCTGCTTCAGACCAAGACGGATGACTACCTGGATCTAGTCTCTGTTCTTGATGACCATAACATGGCTTTCTTGAGAGCGATGGAGAGCCCAGTGTAACCAGGTTTTCTTCCTAGAGAGTGTACATCTATCCAGGTCCCTCTGGTGGGCTCCAGAGATACGGTTTTGCTCACAAAATAAAACGTTTGATTATATATTCTTGTTAGCCAAATTGCTTTGGTTTATTAATAGAGATGGGGAATTTGAATATATTAAATGGCAATTGGCAAATAGGGAACAATAACCTCTGTATACAGGAGTCCCGCTTTTGTCAGTTTCGCAGAGCAGCACTGCTTTCAGTGGCTCCAGAGCAAACCAATTTATGCAGCAGCCAAATCGCTGGCTCACAACTTTAATGCTGGTAGCTCACAAAGTAGAATTTTTGCTCACAAGACTTCACAGCTTAGAGGGAACATTGATTACCACTATCGCGTACTGCAGAGCAGTGCCGTCGGGGTGGGCTGATTAGCCAACTGGGACATCTCAGCCTATGGCACCCTCCCTTTCTGTTAACATCACGTGATATATAATAATGAGTGAGTATTTTAACTACCGATGCATCCTGTAAGATTGAAGTGTGTTTTAAGTGGCTAACTGTGTAATTTTATCGCACTTTGCGTGCCTAAATGGTTTTAATGTGTTATATTGCACTGTTTATTGCACTGTTGTGCCTGTGTAAGCCTGCTCTTCTTCCAAGGAGCTCAGACTCATGTGCACCCATTTAGCCTTACATCAACCCTCCAAGGTGGTTGAGGCTGAGAAAAGTAGCCCAAGGTCAGCTTCATGGCTTAGCGGAAATTTGAACCTGGGTCTCCCTGGTCAGAGTCTAACACTCTGAGCACTCTGCCAAGATCCAATCCTAAATCAGACCTGGCATCACCAAGCTAAAGATATCCAGTTCACGTAGCCCTTCGAGTCCCTGGTGATTGTGATGTTCCAGAGACTCTGGCTCAGAAGTTTCCTTCCAGCTGCTATTGGAAACAGGATGCGGCAGTGGATGGACCTTTGGTCTGATTTTAGCACTACTGAACTACCAAAAAAAAGGTACCAATGTTCCCTCTAAGCTGTAGAGTCCTGTGAGCAAAAATTCTACTTTGTGAGCTACTGGCATTAAAGTTGTGAGCAGGTGATTTGGCTACTGCATAAATTAGTGTGTTCTGGAGCCCTCCTTCCTGAGCGGAGACAAAAATGTGTGAGCCGGAGGCTAAAAAATTGTGAGCTAGCTCACACTCGCTCAGCTTAGAGGGAACGCTGGTAGGTACAATGCCTAGCGTTGTCTATTACAGAGTTGTCAGAGTATGATGTGAGACTATTTGGTTTTGGGCCTATTATGGCTTGCATTCTGCTGGCAGCTTTAACCTGTGTTATGTGTTCAGCTATTTTTTTCAAATGGGATTTTAATTGAGCATGTACATATGCTCTTTTAGGAGCTGCGGTGGCTCAAGGGGTCAAGACGCTGAACGGCAGGCTGCGGAAGGTCAGTTGTTCAGCAGTTCGAGACCCGAGTGTGCCGCATGATGGAGTGAGCTCCCATCTCTAGTTCCAGCTCCTGCCAACCTAGCAGTCCGAAAGCAAGAAATTGCAAGTAGATAAATAGGTACCACTTCGGTGGGAAGGGAACAGCATTCCGTGCGCCTTGGTGTTTAGTCATGCCGGCCACATGACCACGGAAACGTCTTCGGACAGCGCTGGCTCTTCGGCTTTGAAACGGAGATGAGCACCGCAACCCTAGAGTCGGACTCGACTGGCTTTTGAGCAAGGGAACCTTTACCTTTACCGATATGCTCTTTTGCCCTGACCTGGATAGCTGAGGCTAGCCCGATCTTGTCAGATCTTGGAAGCTAAGTAGAGTCAGCCTTAATCAGTATTGGGATGGGAGACCACCAAGGAAGTCCAGGGTTGCTATGTAGAAGCAGATGAAGGCAAACCGCCTGTGAACGTCTCTTGCACTAAGCCCCCTACGGGGTCACCATAAGTTGACCGCAAGTTGATGGGAACACAAGGGCTTTTAAGAGTGATTCTTGCACATTGTGATCTTTGGAGACTGGATATTAAAGGTCGGGCTCCATAGATCCCTTCTGCTATTGGTGGTACTCAGGGCTCTTTTTGTAGAAAAAGCCCAGCAGGAACTCATTAGCATAACAGGCCACACCCAACAGCAGAAACTCATTAGCATATTAGGCCACACCCCTGACAGCACAGCTCACAGTGCCTTATGTGAGCCGCCCTGAGCCCGCTCGCGGGGAGGGCGGGGTATAAATGTCATAAATAAATAAATAAGCACATTAGGCCACACCTCCATGTTACCAGAAGTGTGGTTTTCCAGCCACACCCACCTTTTGCTTCTTATTCTGTTTACCTTGTTTGTTGTCAAAACCCAGGGCCTTTTTTTGTAGCAGGGACCCCTTTGCATGTTAGGCCATACACCCCTAATGTAGCCAATCCTAAAGGGGTTTCTGCTGTTGGGTGTGGCCTGTTATGCTAACGAGTTCCTGCTGGGCGTGGCCAACTTGGGAGCCAGCCGGAACTCCGTTCCTGTGCGTTCCTGCCCAAAAATAGCCCTGGTGGTACTTCCCTTTGGTATAAGATGACTTCCCTTCACACAAGAAGCTCCTCCACCATTGGAAGACCGTTTTCCATCGGGGGAAACCCCCCTGCACCACTACTGGAGCAGATCCACAGAATCTAACCGCAGACATTTATATATCGTCTTTGCAGTTACATAGAGATTACCTTAACAGAAACCTGGGCCAACAAATGACAGAAAGTTCAGTAGAAAGCTCGAAAATTCCAGCAAACTGCAAACGGTCACTGTCTGCTTAAAAAGTGATCTCATCCCTTTCCCTTGGTTCCAGAATGGAAACTGCGTCGATGCAGGAGGCTGAGCACTCAAACTTCTGAGGGTAGATGTTTGCCTAATTAATATTAACTGGCTACTCAAAGACGTTTCACGCAGCACCTTTGGGCTTTTTCTCCATCCCTTTTTACAAACCTTTCTTTCGCAAGTTTGAAAATCCTTTTGAATCAGTCGATTCCGAAATCACCACCTCCATCGACAGTAACTCAACATGACCTCCGCAGGACTCGAGCAGTGGCATGCTCCCCGGCTGAGAGTAAGCAGAGCCGGGAGCCGATGTGTAAATGTGTGTAACCTCTTATCGTCGGCGATCGGCTCGGCGCTGGAGTGACATGGATATCACCGGTGTAGCTGTTTCTTTTAACCATGACATCACGGATTTAAAAATAAACCCAGACAACACACATGCCCCAATGCTACACCGTGACGACTGCGATGGGAAAGCGCTGTCAAGGGAACAGGGGAACCCATACAACAGGGACACAGTGCCATGACTAGATCGGTTTTATTTGACCTGTCCCAGGGTTTTATTTGACCTGTCCCAGGGTTGTTTAAAGAGGCAGATTTGAAGATCCTCAAGGTTTTGGGGCCCAGTTTGCCATTACCGTCGTCCCTCACGGTTTTGGGGCCCAGTTTGCCATTACCGTCACTCCAGCGGCCCAACGTTCCTTTGTGTGTCTTTCACCTGGCTCCTCTCCTGTTCCATCTTCCCTCACTGAACACCTGTCGATAGGTGATGTGAGTGATTATTTTTGTGGCCATTAAGGGAAAGCGATCGGAGCATGCAAGGGAAGTGGCCAGCCTCCGAGGAAAAGGACCGGCTCTTTCATTCAGCTTGTCTCCAGGCACACTGAAGGTGTCGTTTTGGACAGGACGTGTTCAGTGACGGTATCTGAGTCTGGGGCTTTCTTTTAACCCTTTTGCAATGCTGCAGCAAATTCTGCGGGACATGTACATCGATCCGGAGCTCCTGGCCGAGCTGAACGACGAGCAGAAGCACATTCTCTTCTACAAGATGAGGGAAGAGCAGGTCAGGCGATGGAGGGAGAGGGAGGAAACGATGTGCGAGGAAGAGGCGGGTCCGAAGAGGATGGCGAGGCTCAAGCTGAGTAAGATTTCGGGAGCTTTTCGTATTTCTTCTCCTCTATATGCATTCTCATGTGTCAAGCTGTATAAATTCTGTTATGTCGTGAGACCTTGTCTCGAGAAGTCAATCTCAGAGAAGGCAGGGAGTGAGATGTTCAAGGCAACCTTGTACATTTCAGGATACAGTGGACAGGAACCCAGGCCGGCCCAATTTAGGCCAAGCATTTCAGCTCCAGTAGCAGCCCTTTCAGACATTACAAGTGCACATACTGGGAACCTTCCAACCAACACTTACCAGAAGCATGAGCTACCCCTGGTACTGGCGGTTGCTGTATTGTGCGTGAACAGGAACAACGTGCATATTTACTGTGCATGTTCAGCCTCGATACATGTGAATGCAAACTCTGAAAAATCCCATTCACACACGCCAGAGTCGCTAGTGTATGGCACATACTCACATGTGTCGGGAGTCCTGGGAAACCTGGTTGTAATGTCTGAAAAGGTCTTCAGGACCCTGACTGTAAAGTCTGAAAAGGTCTTCAGGAACCACTCGCTGCACTTCAATGAAAGCAGCAATTTATTTCGTTATTTAGGGGATTTCTAAGGTGTCTTTCGCCGAAACGAAAATTCAGTTATGTGTACGTTGCTCCTCCTGAAGTTTTTGGTGGGACTTCGGTGTGCGTCTATGCCTTTGAAAAGCAGTCTCTGAAAAGGTCTTCAGGACCCTGACTGTAACGTCTGAAAAGGAACCACTGGCTGCACTTCAATGAAAGCAGCAATTTGTTTAGTTATTTAGGGGATTTCTAAGGTGTCTTTCGCCGAAACGAAAATTCAGTTATGTGTACGTTGCTCCTCCTGAAGTTTTTGGTGGGACTTCGGTGTGCGTCTTATGCCTTTGAAAAGCAGTCTCTGCTTCTGTCCAGCGGAGGGGAGGGAAGTGGCGCCTGCAGGGATGGAGGCCGCTCCAGCCCAGGGGAGCACATGTGTTGGGCATCCCCTGTGGCCAGCCCATCTCCTGCTGGGCCCAGCTTTGCCACCGCTGCCGGAGGATTCCCAACCCACGTGGTACTCGGGTTGGAGTGGCCTCCTTCCCTGCCTGTGCCACCTCCCCCGCTTTGGGCTCCTGGGGTGTTCCTGACTGCTGTACTGCTGTCATAGCCTGCCGCTGTGGCCCTGCCGCCCCCGCGTGGCTCATTGTGGCTGGCTCCTCTGCCTTGCTGCTGACTGCCTCAGCTGGCCACCACTTTCCC
>NW_015163757.1:55931-56058 GCF_001447785.1 Gekko japonicus | reverse complement strand
CGGGGGGTGCTTTGGAGAAACAGAAGTCCCTCCCCAGGAACTGCCGGCAAATCTCCAGGAATTTTCCAAGCCAGAGCTGGCGACTCTAGACCTTGAACCTAGTGCCAAACTCGGTGAGAGTGTCAAC
>NW_015163757.1:55275-55512 GCF_001447785.1 Gekko japonicus | reverse complement strand
TATTAGGCCACACCTCTGCCACCACCGGAAGTGTGTCATAAGGCCACACCCACCACTCAGTTAGTCTTAGTCTTAAAGGTTAGTCTTAAAGGTGCTATTTGTTAGTCTTAAAGGTGCTATTTGAACTCTTGGACTATTTTGCAGCAACAGACTAACACAGCTAATTCCTCTGAATTTAAACCCACCACTCAGCCTCCACCCCCAAAATTTCCAAGGTATTGCCAACTCAGAGCTGGC
>NW_015163757.1:45147-54865 GCF_001447785.1 Gekko japonicus | reverse complement strand
GAAATTTTGCTCACAAGACTCCACAGCTTAGAGGGAACATTGGTAGGCAATTCCAGGGAGAAAAAACAGCTATAAACCAAGACCAGCTATAAACCAAAACAGCTATAAACCAAGCATGGGGGCAGATGACCACATTGCTACGGAAAATACACAGAAAATCAAGGCATTTATACTTTGTTTTCACTCCCTCCCCCCAACAATTCTGGCGGCCGCCCTGGTTTCAGCTCTCGCCAAGCCCCCGTCAAGCTTGGCGTTGGAGCTGCAAGGCCGGCGGGGGCGAGGAGAATCCCTGCCAATGGTCCCAGCCGCCGCCACTGCCAGGCTTGCGGCTCCACTGCCGAGCCCCATTAGGGGCCTGGCGGTGGACCTGTAAGGCCGGCGGGAGGGCGAGGAAGCCCCGCCAAGGCCCTCCCTGGCCCCAGGCAGGCAGGGGTGGGGAGAGGCGGGGAGGAAGCAACTTACCCTCCCTCTTCTCTTGGTTCCTCCTGGCTGAATGAGGGCCGGAAGCAGGGCATCCGGAAGCAGGGGGCGGGGCTTCGTCGTGTGCCCCGCCCCCACATCTCACCCGGGGGAACGGCGATCCCCCGCGATTCCCCCCGAATCGACCTCTGCTTGGACCTGCGCCTTACATTCATCGAACCATGGCTGAGAAAATATTCAGGGAAACCTGATAAATGTAAGATTTACTTTTTGCTGACAACCCAGAATCATGTAATACTTGAAACTGTTGCAAAATTTCTGTATGAAGCTTCAAGAAAGTGTTCAGTGCTCCTTGCAAACTGAGTCTTCTGTTCTGTATATTATGCCAATAAAGATCGACTGATTGATAGCAGAGTACCTGCTTGGCATGCAGAAGATCCCAGCCTCAATCCCCAGCCTGTCTAGTTAAAAGGAGCAGGCAGGAAGTGACGTGAAAGACCTGGAGAGCTGCGGCCAGTCTGAGTAGACAACAGCGACCTTGATGCACCGAGGGCCCGATTCGGTAGAAGGCAGCTTCATGTGTTGTCATGTGTGTTCATGTTGCCCCTGAACTCACGCAGTTGCCTTCACTCTGAGTCGGACTCTTGGTCTGCCAAGGTCAGTATTGTTTCCTCTGACTGGCAACCGAGCCCCAGAATCCTGGACAGAGATCTTTCACATCACCTTTTTGTTGTTGTTCAGTCGCACAGTCGAGTCCGATGCTTCGCGACCCCATGGACCAGATCACGCCCGGCCCTCCTGTCTTCCGCCGTCCTCTGACGTTTGCTCAATTTCATGTTCGTTGCATCTATGACACTGTCCAACCATCTCATCCTTTGCCGTCCCCGTCTTCTTTGACCTTCAGTCTTTCCCAGCATCAGGGTCTTCTTCTCCAGGGAGTGCTCCCTTCTCATTTGGTGGCCAAAGTATTTGAGCTTCAGTTTCATTATCTGGCCTTCCAGGGAACAGTCAGGGTTGATTTCTTTTAGGATTGACTGATTTGATCTCCTTGCAGTCCAAGGGACTCTCAAGAGTCTTCTCCAGCACCATAGTTCAAAAGGATATATTCTTCGGCGCTCAGCCTTCCTTATAGTCCAACTCTTGCAGCTGGACTACATCACCTACTACCTTTTTAAACCTGGAAGAACCAGGGTTGAAAGTAGGACCTCTTTTAGGCAGAGGTGGTGCTCTATTACTGAGCCACGCCCTCTCCTCTAGAAATGAATGGGGGTGAAGGGGATGAGGAGGAGCTACAATCATTCTGCCCTCCCTTCTCCTCCCCACTGGTGAGATGAGGGCAGGCCGGAGCCTCCTCTCGTTCAAGAGTTTGATAGGGTTGCCCACTGTGAATGCAAACTCTGAAAAATCCCATTCACACACGCCAGAGTCGCTAGTGTATGGCACATACTCACATGTGTCGGGAGTCCTGGGAAACCTGGTTGTAATGTCTGAAAAGGTCTTCAGGACCCTGACTGTAAAGTCTGAAAAGGTCTTCAGGAACCACTCGCTGCACTTCAATGAAAGCAGCAATTTATTTCGTTATTTAGGGGATTTCTAAGGTGTCTTTCGCCGAAACGAAAATTCAGTTATGTGTACGTTGCTCCTCCTGAAGTTTTTGGTGGGACTTCGGTGTGCGTCTTATGCCTTTGAAAAGCAGTCTCTGCTTCTGTCCAGCGGAGGGGAGGGAAGTGGCGCCTGCAGGGATGGAGGCCGCTCCAGCCCAGGGGACCACATGGGTTGGGCATCCCCTGTGGCCAGCCCATTTCCTTCTGGGCCCAGCTTTGCCACCGCTGCCGGAGGACTCCCAACCCACGTGGTACTCGGGTTGGAGTGGCCTCCTTCCCTGCCTGTGCCACCTCCCCCGCTTTGGGCTCCTGGGGTGGTCCTGACTGCTGTACTGCTGTCATAGCCTGCCGCTGTGGCCCTGCCGCCCCCGCGTGGCTCATTGTGGCTGGCTCCTCTACCTTGCTGCTGACTGCCTCAGCTGGCCACCATTTTCCCTCTGCTGGCCTGTCCTCCTCCACCGGCCTCTTCTCCTCCACCGGCCTCTTCTCCTCCACCGGCCTCTTCTCCGAGTTTCCGCTGGGAGGTCTGGATGTCAGGGCGATCCTCAGGTGATGGGGGGAAGGTGGGTAAGAGCCCGGGCTGTCCTGGGTCACTGGGCAACAGTCAGGGGCTTCTCTTGTTGAAGCGGTGCCCAGCCCCGGCCCCAGACAGGCTGCTGCCTGTTTTCTGGCTTTTTTGTGCAGTCCCTGTAAACTTTAAAGGGACTGCACAAGAAAGCCCAAACCTCCTGAGCGGCTGGGAGCGCTCCCGCCACTCAGCTATTTTTGTGGCCTTCTGAAAATCCTGTTTAAAGGGACTAACACTGCAGCTCGAGTTTCCACACTTCCAGGCGGAGGCTGGAGTCCTCCTGGCATTCGAACTGATCTCCAGATGACAGAGATCAGTTCTCCTGGAGAGACTGGCTGCTTCGGAGGGGGCTTTGGAGAAACAGAAGTCCCTCCCCAGGAACTGCCTGCAAATCTCCAGGAATTTTCCAAGCCAGAGCTGGCGACGCTAGACCTCGAGCCTAGTGCCAAACTCAGTGAGAGTGCTTTTGGCACATGACCCGTTACTGGAGACCACTGTCCGTCAGCAATTAGGGATGCCCACTCTCCCGCTATAGCAGGATACCTCCCAGCAAGCCCCTTTGATGCCTACTGATGCGTCAGGCACTTGCGAGAGGATTTGGGGGAGGAAAGAAGAAGAGGAAGAGCTGGTTTTTATACCCTGCTTTTCTCTTCCCCAAGGAGCCTCAAAGTGGCTTATTCAATGTTCCCTCTCAGCTGTGGAGTCTTGTGAGCAAAAATTCTACTTTGTGAGCTGATGACATTAAAGTTGTGAGCCAGCGATTTGGCTACTGCATAAATCAGTTTGCTCTGGAGCCCCTCCTTCCTGAGCTAAGTAAAAAAATCTGTGAGCTGGAGGCTAAAAAATTGTGAGCTAGCTCACACTAACTCAGCTTAGAGGGAACACTGCTTACAATCTTATGTTCTTATGAGGAGGAGAAGAAGAGATTCCTTAAGGCTGATCTTGAGAGACCAATGGTATGCCTCGTGGCTTCAACCTTCCTAGTCCCCCCAACTCAAATAGAGGCCTGCTTGATTGACGTGTACTTTGGTGGGAAGGGACGAACCGAACTCAGAACGTAGCGCCTCTCTGCGTACCAAAACAACATTAGGGAACGGCGATTGCCTTGCTCTAGAGACGAACTCCGTGCATGCTAACTCGGGAGGGGGGGGGGAAACAGCAACATTTTAAAATTGTAATTTGTCACACGTCTGACAGCAGCATTTCCATATATAAATTATACATTAAACCTATTCTGCTTTTCAGCGCACAGAATTGTTTTCCGGGTAATTAATTTTCTGGTTTGCGAAGGAGGATGGGGAAAAGAGGAACGAACAGTCACAGGAAACGGTAGACCGTCTGTCTCCCGTCTTGGAAGGAAGGCACCGAGACCCTGTGTCTGCTCCTATCCATTTGCCTCCCGTTTTAACTGCTAGGGTCTTTGGGGAGAAAGGAAAGACAGGTGAAGTGTTTTCTGTCCTACATAAAAGAGAGCAGGTCTGTATTTTTCATCTCCTTTAGAGATAACGTTAGCCTGATTGATAAGGTTGCTAATTCTGGGTTGGGGAGTTCCTGGAGACTTGGTGGTGGAGCCTTGGGAGGGTGGGGTTTGGAGAGGGGGCGGGGCCTCAGTGGGGTGCTGCCATTTTTTTCCCAGGGGAGCTGAACCAGTTTGGTGTTGAGAGCCAGTTTGGTGTAGTGGTTAAGTGTGCAGACTCTAATCTGGGAGAACCGGGTTTGATTCCCCATGCCTCCACTTGCAGCTGCTGGATGACCTTGGGCAAGCCATAGTTCTGTCAGAGCTGTCCTTGAAAGGGCACTCCTCGAGAGAGCTCTCTCAGCCCCACCTACCTCGCAGGGCGTCTGTTGTGGGGAGGGGAAGGGAAAGGAGTTTGTAAGCCACTCTGAGACTCCTTTAGGTAGTGAAGGGCGGGGTATAAATCCCATCTCTTCTATTCTGGAGATTAGTTGTAATTCTGGGAGATCTCCGGGTCCCACCTGGAGGCTGGCAACTCCACATGATTAACTTGTCCATTTGGGGGCAGAACCATCGTGGACAAAGTCGCTGTTTTGTTATGCCAGTGCTCTAGAAGAGATGAAAGGATTGTGTTTGGAAAACTAAAATAAGGAGGTATATGGAGAAAGGGAGTTTATTACAGCTCTGCATTTCAGAGGCAGTCTCGTGCCAAAAGCCCTGTGTCAGCATCCCAAAACTATACACATGTCGAAGGGAGTGGGAACTTATCTCCTGACTCCTCCCAATTATGCTAATCCAGTTGAGCTTTTCCAGAGAACTAGGGTCAGTTCAACCTAGGGGTGTCTCTTGGTATGGCTTGAAGCCTCTCGCCAATTGTTGCTGTGGCCCACCGCCATTTCCAGTGGCGGGGGGAGAAAAATAAAAATGCTGCCAGACTCTGTGCTGCGATGTCACTGGGTAGCCCTAGGAATCGTTGGTAAAATGGTTTTGCCATTGAGTTTCCTACAACTCCTAGAGCTACCCACTGCATCGGTTGTACCGATATCACTGACATCAAATACCCCCATGTCCCCATGTGCCTTTATAAAACTTTTTCTTGCATACAAGAGAGCCAGTTTGGTGTAGTGGTTAGGAGCGTGAACTCTGATCTGGGGCAACCGGGTTGAACCCCCGCTCCTTCACATGCAGCTGCTGGTGTGACCTTGGGTCAGTCATAAGTTCTTTCAGAGCTGTTCTCTCAAGGGCAGTTCTCTAGAGAGCCCTCTCAGCCCCACCTACCTCACATGGTGTCCGTTTTGGGGGGGGGAAGGGAAAGGGATTGTAAACTGCTCTGGAACTCCTTCAGGTAGTGAAGGGTGGGGTACAAATCCAATCTCTTGTCTTCTTCTTCTACCTTAAATCACACGGTGAAGATCCTTGTTCTGTTGTGGCAGCTGCTGCTGAAGCAATCATTTATTTATTTATTTGTTTATTATTTATTTATTAGATTTATACCCCGCCCTCCCCAACGGGCTCAGGGCGGCTAACAACAGAGGCAATTGCCACAACAACAGTTAAAACAACATAAAAACAATTATTAAACAGTATAAAACAATCATTAAGTAACGTGCGGTGTTCTTGATGTTAAATTTTCTTAATCCAAGATGGGTTCCAATTTGTCAACCTAACCTGACAACATAAATTCTTCGGTGAACTAGGCGTCTGCCCAGGGCCAGCTCACCTCCAGATCTAATCCACCGTCGAAGATGGCAACTCGGTGGTGGTACAGTGAGGGCGGCGGCCCCTATGCCTGGCGGAAGAGCTCCATCTTGCAGGCCCTGTGGAACTGCGCCAGGTCCCGCAGTTCCCGAACCTGCTCTGGGAGCTCATTCCACCAGACAGGAGCCACCGCCGAAAAAGCCCTGGCCCTGGTTGTAGCCAGCTTGATGTTCTTGGGGCTGGGAACCACCAATAGGTGCTGCGACCCTGACCGTAGAGCTCTTGGGGGAACATATGGAGAAAGGCGGTCCCTTAGGTATGCTGGACCCTGGCCATTTTAAAAGTCTGCACAGCCATTCAGAAGCCCTGCTGGGCAAAAGCTCTATCTGGTCCCACCCATTTCCTCAAAACGCAATCCCTGGCGTATAGTTTCATTTCCCCCAAATCTCCATTTTTGACCAACCACAAAGCCTTCAAAAAAATAATCCCATGAATACCCAGAAATGTTTCATCTCTAAGCCGAAGGCAGGTCTCTCTGGGCCCTGTGACGCAACAGCATTTCTCCGAGCCCATTGCCCTAGTTTCTGTACATAACCTGGGGCTTAATACCGTGCACTCGCTGCATTAAGAGGATATTATTCCCTTCTTCAAGAATGTTGCTTGCAAAACAATATGCCGGTCAAGAACGGGCCCCCTTGCTGTGCGTCCCAAAGTCGTTTTGTGCAATGCAGGCAACGGGACGAAACGCAAAGGGCTATTAAACGGTACAAGCCAGGTTTAATTTGCTAGTTCAGAGTGGTCAGGTACAGGTTTTTAGTGTGGCGGGATACAATTAGGACTCCCCGCTCCACTCTGGGAACAAGGCAGAAAAGGTCGAATGGAAATTTAATGTTGTATTAAATAGAAGCCCCCCTTTTTTCCAGTAAAACAAGATAATGGGTTCAGCTGACCGTACAAAGTGGCAGACTGCACATTCCTGGCTGCACCATCATATTGTGGGCCCTCGGCAGCTGTAGCTGAATCCAGACCCAGAGGGTGAGATTTCTAGCACAGAATCCCAGAAACCTGTGGGGTAGGGTTGCCAGCCTCCAGGTAGAGCCTGGGGGGGGGGTCTCCTGCGATTACAACTGATCTCCAACCAGCAGAGATCAGTTCACCGGGAGAACATGGCCCCTTT
This sequence comes from Gekko japonicus, assembly GCF_001447785.1. Taxonomy (NCBI): domain Eukaryota; kingdom Metazoa; phylum Chordata; class Lepidosauria; order Squamata; family Gekkonidae; genus Gekko; species Gekko japonicus. The sequence continues at coordinate 47,942 of NW_015163757.1, read as the reverse complement.
GGAGGGTGGACTCTATGGCATTATACCCTCTTGAAGTCGTTCCCCTCCCCAACCCCCACCCTCCTCAGCCTCTACCCCCAAAATCTCCAGGTATTTTCCACCCCAGACCTAACAACCTTACAATGGCTGCGGTCACACGGAGCATTAGCCACGCTACAGAGATGGAAGATAGGCAGATTTTCCAGGCGCGATCACACCGCCACATCTGGGAAGCGTAGAGCTCCCGTGGTGAACCCGAGGCTTCCCGCTGAAGATGTGGAGATAAAAACTAGTACCTCCGAGGCAAGAGCTGGCGTCTGATCGCGTTTCCGGTGGTGGCATCCGGTGACCGCCCATGTCCCTTCGCAAACAGTTCCCCCCCATGTCTCCACAAGATGCACACAAGCACCCAACGGCACATGCGCACAAACAGGAAAGCGAAAGTGCCGTTTCAGCTTTTTTAAAAAAATGACCCCGTTTGTCACAGCAGTGGTGCCTAGCCATTGCTGGTGTGATCGCGCCCCACCACTTCTTTGCCGCACTGCAGGATCGTCGTGTGATCGCCACCCTCGTTTACCTGCCGGCGCCGAGGGAAGGACCCGTGGTGTGCCGCCGGCATGTCTGATCGCATAATCGCGGATCAAAGTGCACTGGGGCAATTAGCTGCGCCTCCCCCCCCCCGCGATATCCGGCCCGTGTGACCGGGGCCACTGATGGGAAACTGCTGTACAAGAAAGAAAAGGCACTGCTGTTGGTCAGGAAAATATAGATAGGACTGCGGTTTGATACTCCCCACCCCCTGCCGGCACGTAACAGAGAGATGGGTAAGGGAAATGGGGGATAAGGTCACTGTGCCTCTCTAGGAATCCTCTCAAGCTCTATGGTCTTTTACCACAGAGATTGGGGAAATTCCTAGACCATTTCTCAATGCGGTGATGTAACTTCTGAGTCTCTTGCTGTGTCAAGAAACACTCCCCCTCCCAATGCCCAACCCCCCAAAAGATCCTGCTAGTGCCAGGCGCAGAGCCAAACTAAGCATGACGGTGGCCACGGGTCCATCCTGTGGCTGCTGACACCATTTTGGAAGCAGCTGTAGTTCTTTTAAAAAAAATTGCCACAAGGCCCCTATCTGGATTGGGTACACAGTAGACCCAGACGCTCTCGTCCCCCGCAATGTGCCCTTTCAGGTGGCTGTTTGGGCGTATAATTTGGCTCCAAGACCAGGATAGAAGAAGAAGAAGAAGAAGAAGAAGAAGAAGAAGAAGAAGAAGAAGAAGAAGAAGAAGAAGAAGAAGAGGAGGAGGAGGAGGAGGAGGAGGAGATTGGATTTAAACCCCGCCCTTCACAACCCAAAGGTGTCTCAGAGCGGCTTACAAACTCCTTTCCCTTCCCCACCCCACAACAGACACCCTGTGAGGTAGGTGGGGCTGAGAGAGCTCTGACAGAAACTGCTCTTTTTCAAGGGCAGCTCTGACAGAACTATGCCTTTCCAAGGTCATCCAGCAGCTGCAAGTGGAGGAGTGGGGAATCAATCCCGGTTCTCCCAGATTAGAGTTCGTGCAAGTGAGACCAACCAATCAAGATCTGATTCAAACCATGCCTATTGTTTAATATCAGAAGTGCTCAAAGAACGAAGAATGTTATTTTCAACCCTCCTTTGTGTTTGGAAACGTTCCAGTCTGACAGTCTGGCACCTCACTGTCTGATTTCAGTTGTCCGGGCAGCAGGAGGGACGCGGCGAAGGCAGAGAGACAGACATAGCAGAAATGTACCTGACCTGGGTGTCATCCAACCAGAACAGGTTGTCAATATCCCGCCCAACAGGATCATTCTGACTGGCATTTCTGTCCACTGCATTTCCATTTCCCACCAATTACTGTGTTTCCTCATCTTAGTGGCTTTATGCAGGGGTTTCTGCTTCTATGGAAAACCCTCGCTTGCATGGATTATTTTGTTTTCTGGGGTCGAGCTCGCTTCCTATGCTAGCCTGACTAAATCTCCCTGAGTCACAAGACAGGTATCGCACTGCTTCTGGAGGGGAGAAAGGCAAACATGTGTCAGGTACTGTCAAGAAGGAGCAGTGCTTCAGGGGAGAGGCAAGTCCGATTGCTTCTGCCCTCCATGACAGGCACAACCGCTTGCCTGTGGGAAGAGAGAAGAAAAGGTTGCACTTGCGCACTCTCTCCTACTGGCCGGCAGGTCAAGATGTGCTGCAGCCTGGAAGGTGAGGCAAATGCCAGGCGAGATGAGACGAAAAAAGAGAAGAGATACAAGATAAACACAGACCCGAGTTCCCTTTTTATGAGAGATCATGACCACGAAGCAGAAGAGTTTTCGGCTCAACGTTAGGAAGAACTTCCGGACGGAGCAGTTCCTCTGTGGAACGGGCTTCCTCGGGAGGTGGCGGGCTCTCCTTCTCGGGAGGCTTTTCAAACAGAGGCTAGATGTCCATCTGACAGCAATGTTGATTGTGTGAACTCAGGCAGATCATGAGAGGGAGGGCAGGCAGGGTCGCCTCAGTGCTTAGTTCTTGTGGCCCTTTCTTACACGCCCAGGGAAATGCCAATCACCACTTTGGGGTCAGGAAGCAATTTTTCTCGGCTTCCGGTCTGGCTCCCGCGAAAGGCGGACGCATCCTTGGGTCGCTCCCGAGGGGCGTCTCGCCCGCCCGTGGTGGAGGAGGAAATCCGCGTGAGCGGAGACCCGAACGAGCCCCTCAGGATGTGAGGAGCTCGGATCCGGGGCGCTTTAGGGCGCTTGAGGGGGGAGTCTCGCTCTCAGCCGAGAGGTTGGAGACGAGGCGCCCGCCATGCCCT
>NW_015163757.1:28780-44816 GCF_001447785.1 Gekko japonicus | reverse complement strand
TTGGGGACCTCCAAGGCATGAAAGGAAGAGGATTTATAGTGCATGAACTGAGTGTGTTAACAGCAACCCGAAGGAGGATTTAACAAGCCGGAAGTAGAAGACAACAGAGGAATCCCCTTCACGTCAGCGATAGAAAGTGCCCAGCACGCAAAGAAGCGGTTCTGACTGTGTCCAGAAGAGATTTTTCTTTTTTTATTAACAGAAACTCAAGGGAACTCAAGGGAACATTAACAGAAATTCAAGGGAACATTACTAATATACTAACAGAGAATTATATGTGACTGGACTAAGAAAAGAAGTTTGACAACACACAGAAGAAGCCCAAGAAGATTAATTGGACATTACTAACAGTTTAATTTACCAGTTTATATATCACTCAGCTTTCTCTTTCTCCCGCTGTCTACCCTTCCCTTTTTTTTCTTTTAAGCGAAATACCTCCCCTTTTTAGGGGAGCTAATAAAATCTTTACAAAAAAAAAAAAAGGAAGCAATTTTTCTCCAGGTCGGTTTGGCCAGGGGTCCTGGAGGTTTTGTGTCATCTTCTAGGCATGGAACTGTCCATGGGGTTTTCTTGAGAGTCCCTTGGACTGCAAGAAGATCCAATCAGCTAATCCTCAAAGAAATCAACCCTGACTGTTCCCTGGAAGGCCAGATAATGAAACTGAAGCTCAAATACTTTGGCCACCCAATGAGAAGGGAGCACTCACTGGAGAAGACCCTGATGCTGGGAAAGACTGAAGGTCAAAGAAGACGGGGATGGCAAAGGATGAGATGGTTAGACGGTGTCATCGATGCAATGAACATGAAGTTGAGCAAACTTCAGAGGACGGCGGAAGACAGGAAGGCCTGGCGTGATCTGGTCCATGGGGTCGCGAAGAGTCAGACTCGACTGTGAGACTGAACAACAACAACAACAACAACAAGGCATGGAACAGCGGTCACTGTGGGTATGGAGGGGGAGGTATTTGTGAATTTCCTGCATTGTACAGGGGGTTGGACTAGATGACCCTGGAGGTCCCTTCCAACTCATTGATTCTATGCTGAGTCAGAGCACTGATCCATCAAGGTCAGGACTGCCTACCCAGACTGGCAATGGCTCTCCTGGGGTCCTTCGCATCACCTCCTGCCTGATCCTTTCAACTGGAGATGCCAGGGGTTGAACTGGAGGCCTTCTGCATGCAAAGTAGATGCTCTGCTACTGAGCCATAGCCCCTCTTCTCCCCTAAGATTAGTGATGAGGATCACACATCTGAGGTCTTACAGTTGATGTGTCCTATAAAAGCAGATGCACCCTTTGGTGTAGTGGTTAAGTGCGCAGACTCTAATCTGGGAGAACCGGGTTTGATTCCCCGCTCCTCCACTTGTACCTGCTGGATGACCTTGGGCAAGCCATAGTTCTGTCAGAGCTGTTCTTGAAAAAGAGCAGTTTCTGTCAGAGCTCTCTCAGCCCCACCTACCTCACAGGGTGGCTGTTGTGGGGAGAGGAAGGGAAAGGAGTTTGTAAGCCGCTCTGAGACTCCTTTGGGTAGTGAAGGGCGGGGTATAAATCCAATCTCCTCCTCCTCCTCCTATTCTTCTTCTTCTACTACTACCACCACCACCACCACCACCACCAGGGGTGGCCTAGGATGGTGTATAAATCCAATCTCCTCCTCCTCCTCCTTTGGACAATCCTTCTAAGGAGCTCAGGGCTGCAACCCTGGCTCTCCCTTTTCCATTTTATTCTCACAACACGCTTGCAAAGGAGGTCAGGTTGAGAGTGACTAGCTTAAGAAGAAGTTGGTTTTTATACCCTGCTTTTCTCTGAGGAGTCTCAAAGCAGCTTACAATGGCCTTCTCTGCTTCTCCCCACAACCGGCACCTTGTGAAGTAGGCGCAGCTGTAGGGTTGACCGCAAAAAGAAGAAACTGTGAGGTAACTGCGCTAGAAAATATTTCAATAACAATAACAAAATTTATACAAAAATGTGTACGAAAAATCATATAAATGCACAAGGCAGTTGAAAATGGTGTCGGTGTGACGATGGTCTCCGGAATGTTCTATCGTTTCGATACCATTCTTCTTCCGAAAGTAGATGAAAGCAGTGACTCTTGGTCTGTCATTTCAACAAGCAGGTATCAAAAATTTCATTAATATTCACCGATGTCTCATAATTTAGTTGCAAGAAATTCTCTGAAAGAATGTTCCTAGGGCAAAGTGCTTGTATAATGCCTTTAGGGGTTGGAGCCCCTTCCCTAGGAGGAAAGGTTGAAGAATCTGGGACTTTCCAGTTTAGAAAAGAAACAGCTAAAGGGGGGGGGGACTTGATAGAGAGGTTTATAAAATTATACATGGAGTCAGGGCTATTTTTATGCAGGAACGCACAGGAATGGAGTTCTGGCTGGCTCCCAAGTTGGCCACACCCACCAGGAACTCATTAGCATAATAGGCCACACCCAACAGTAGGAACTCATTAGGATTGGCTACATTTGGGGTGTGTGGCCTAACATGCAAAGGAGTCTCTGCAAAGGAGGATGTAGTGATGGCCACACCACAGAGTTTAAAGAAGATTGGATTTATACCCCGCCCTTCACTACCCAAAGGAGTCTCAGAGCGGCTTACAAACTCCTTTCCCTTCCCCTCCCCACAACAGACACCCTGTGAGGTAGGTGGGGATGAGAGACCTCTGACAGAGACTGCTCTTTTTCAAGAACAGCTGTGCCAGAAATATGGCTTGCCCAAGGTCATCCAGCAGGTGCAAGTGGAAGAATGGAGAATCAAACCCCGTTTTCCCAGATCAGAGTCCGCACACTTAACCACTACACCATACTGGATTAGACATAGGCCTTTTAAAAAGGATTAGACAGATTCATGGAGGATGTCCATCAATGGCTCCCAACCAAGGTGACTGAGGGGAACCTCCACATTCAGAGGCACTAAGCCCGAATCCCAGAACCAAGAGGCAACATCAGGGGAAGGCCTTGGCCTCTATGCCCTGTTGTTGGCCATCCAGAGGAACTGGTTGGCCCCTGTGTAAGACACGATGCTGGTCTAGATGGACTATTGGTCTGACCCAATGGGGCTCTTCTGATGTTCTTATGCTTTAGGCAGGTTTGTCTTCCTGTTGGTTTATCTGTGTTGTTTCCCCCAAGTCTGTCATCCGGATCCTCTTGCACGGTTTACTCAATGTCTTAGGCCGCCTGATTGAATTGTTTTTGTTCTGTACTTCGTAATGCGCTTCGAGTCTGAGAGATAGAGGCAGGCTATAAATGAAGCTCGTAAGCAAATAAGCAAATAAATAAGTGCATAAATCAATAATTTAAAATCAGAATCAAGGCTAAACATTTGGGGGAATTAATCTGATAGCTGTGTTCATTAGTTTAAATGCGAAACACATTTCATCGGTTAACTCTCCCTCCACTTGTCTCGAGGAGCCTACCCTGCGTGTTTCTGCATGAGTCACTATTCTGGGTGTAGATTCAGGTGGGGTAGCCATGTTGGTCTGAAGCAGCAGGTCAAAGTTTGAGTCCAGTGTGGCACCATCATCATCATCATCATCATCATCATCATCATCATCATCATCATCATCATCATCATCATCATCATCATCATCATCATCATCAATAATAATAATAATAAATCATCTTTCACTTTATTGATTGCTCAATCCTTGCAGAGCTGCCGGCTCTGAGCGATTTACAGTTACTCATGAATTCACATGGGACTAACAATGATAGGGGTAAGGGAGGACAACATATATCTTTTTTAAAAATTATTTTATTTTCGTTATAAAGTAGGATACATAAAAGTTCAGAATAATGACAGTAATAACAAGCTTATATCAAGATAGGTAACATCAGAAGTCAGAAAAAGTACAATTAATTGTTTCAAAAATAGAAGAATATACTTTCCACTCTAAAATCAAAGAATAGAGCAAAGATCAACAAAATTTTGGCATATGGGTGCTAACTAAGTTCCATTGTTTGATAATTATCCAGTATATGTACAACTAGCGAATTAGTTTTATTTTTGCTGCCAATGTCGGGAGAGGGTTTATATCCATTCCCTAAATTGCTGCCAAGAGGAGGGTTAGAAATCTTCTGTTACTAAGAATTCCAATATAGGATCCCATTTTTCCATTACAGGTTTTTCTATGGGTTTTTGGGTTAATCTATTAAGTTTGTTGGTAACTGAGTATATATCTTTTTAATTCACACACATTTTCGCAGTCGACGGGGAGTTTGGTCAGCTGTAAGCTTCAGACGTGTTCCAGCAGCATTCTCACTCGGCATTTTTCTCAGTCACAGCACAGCACTGCCACCGTCTGGCTGGAATGGCCCATTACAGGCTCCTTTTTTGATGCTGCGTAGATCTCTCTCAGCTTTTGATCTTATGCGCGGAACTTCCGCTCGTTGGCTAACACCACCCCCACCAGGGGTTTAGACCAAAAAAGTTTAATTCTGGGTATAAGTTTTTGTGTGCATGCTCACTTCTTCAGATACACTGAGACAGACTTCGCCAACCATTACATATAAGCAGGTGAGGAGGGTGTTGTCAGGAAGGGCCAGTTAGAGTCAAGATGCATAAGTAACTAAGCAGTAAATATGGCTAAAACTGGCCCGCTACCCATATGTAATGGTTGGTGGTTTCTGTTTCAGCGTACCTGAAGAAGTGTGCCTGCGTACAAAAGCTTATACCCAGAATAAAACTTTGTGGGTCTTAAAGGTGCCACTGGATTCAGATTTTATCCTGTTGTCCTGGGTGTGTCTGCTGATTAAAGTAAAGATAAAGGTTTCCCTTGCTCGAAAGCTAGTCGAATCCTGGGGCCAGAGACAGGAGCTCACTCCATCACGCAGCACTAGGGTCTCGAACTGCCCGACTACAGACCTTCTGGTCTGCAGCTCAGCATCTTAACCTCTGAGCCACTGCTCTGCTGATTAGGACATGACAATAGAAAGCATTTTAAGATTTTGCTGTTTCCTGTTATTGGGAGTCTTCAACAGTGGAATCCTGAACAGGGTTACACCCAGGGGTAATTTCCTGCAGGAGCGCACAGGAGTGGAGCTCCGGCAGTAAAGAGCCCAGGGGGCGGGCCCATGCAACAAGCCCCACCCCCTACTCCCAGCAGCCCTCAGTCAGAGCAAGAAGCAGCCAGGTAAGTTGAAGAGCCCCCCCAGGCCCAAAACAGTCCAGTGGTACCTTTAAGACCAAGTTTTATTCAGGTACAAGCTCTCCCTCCTCTGCGAGGACAGATCTGCACGTTTCCCCCCCCCCCAATAGCTAGCAATCCAAAACAGTCCAGTGGAGCCTGAGCAGTGGGTGTTGCCTTCTGACACACTCCCGGTGATGTCAGGGGGTGTGGCATATGCAAATAAGTTATGCTAATGAGCCCCTGTACCTCTTTTTCTACAAAATGACCCCTGGTTACACCCTTTTAAGCACAGTGACTTCAGGAGACTCATAAAGGTATAACTCTTCTTGGGATTGCTCTGTGAATCTTCTAGCTGCACTGGAGGCTTCCTGTCCAAATACTATCCAGGGCCAACCCTGCTTAACTTCTAAGGTCTGAAAAGCCTAGGACATCCAGGTCAAGGGGCTGAAGGAATAGAACTGGCATAAGCGCCTGTTCCCTGTGGAAGCCCATTGCAAGGTGGTAAGGGGCCAGAGCAGGGAATCGTGCAGATCTGCAACGGACAACCTCATCAGTACAACAACAACAAGCCTTTATTACGGTCATAGACCAGTATAATAGAAGACAGATAAGTACAGATAGGGGATCAAGTACTCGTCAGTACTTCTTGCTCGGCAGAGTCATTAATTATTTCATGCAGTTGTTTTATTTCTCATGCTGCACTCGTGTAGATCAGCACACGGTGTGAGACTTGCCGTTCTAGGAAGCCGCCTCCCTTCCCTGTTTAAGGGGAGAAGGCCTAGGACAGAACTCTGCAGGGCCCCCTAAAGGGAAGTTCCCGGGAGACATAGCAGGACTCTCCATCAGCATTCTTTAGCGTTTCCGTGCCAAGAGCGAGAGGGACACGCTGAGCAGCTGCCGAGGACGCGTCGTGATCAAAGGTGAATGGGATCAATAGGGTATCGTTTCCCCTCTTGCTCTCTAAGTGTAGATCAATGCCTGAGGCCGCAGGTGCGACCTCAGCGCCGTTCCCGGGTTGCAAACCCTGCCGGCGGGGGGGGGGGGAAGAGGAGAGACAGGTCCATCTGTGCCTGAAGTTGCATAGCAACAATTCAAGAATCAGCCTCTCAGAAGAGATGTTGACTGAAATAAAACAGAGGAAGAGGCACTCGTGAGATCACCGCATAGGAGCCGTACCGAAAATAGCGGGATCCAGATGATATCCTGAGCGTGGCATTCATTAGCTGCCCACGCACTTCTCTTTGTCGGCTGCACATGGGCGTTCATCAATTATGGATCACGCAGCCCTTCATCAATTATAGAAGTGGCACCTCTGCGGTGTAAAAACAAAAATTAACATAAAATTGACACCCCCCCCCAGCAGTGATCACATAAAAGCCCCTTTCCAGGACAATCAAAGCACCTTTACTGATGCCACAAGAACTGTTGCTCTGGAACAGAGGTCCCCAACCTTTTTCAGCCCATGGTCACCCTTTAGGGTTGCCCCCCCCCCCCGGTTTGCCAGGGGTTCCCCCTTTTTGGGGGGGGTTCTACCTGCTGCCGGCCAGATGGCCGGCGGGGGAAGCCCCACCTCCAACACCCACAGCCACCCATCTCTCTCCCTTTAAGTGTGTGAAACCCGTGTTTCCTCCCAAGCCGGATCTCCGCAAGCTTGTGTGGGTGGGGTGGCGGACGTCCGCAACGTGACGTCATCACGTCGGGGATGCCCCGCCCCCTCCAGGAACGCCCCCAAAGTCCCTCGCTGGGGGTGGAAGATGGACTTGGCAACCCTAGCACCCTTGGAATTCTGGAGCCACAAAATGGCTGCCACAAAAGGCAGAGCCAGCCACAAAATGGTGGCTGCAGCTTACCTTCAGTAACACACTGAAGATCCCTGTGTTGTGGTGGCAGCTGCTGCCAAAGCAGTGTTTTTAAAAAATCTGAACAGCCAATCAAATGTCCAGTGGCCAATCAGAAGCCCTGCTGAGCAAAAGCCCCACATGTCCACACCCACTTTCTAAGAACACTTGTGGGCACCAGAATAGGCACAGGCACCATTTTGGGGACCCAGCTCTCAAAGATAATCTCACTGACGTCAACTGCTCTCCAGCTATGTGCCTTTTGAGAAAGACACCAATACGAGTTGCGGCTGAGAGAATATTCTGTCCCTCTGAAAGCCTCCATTATGGTCACAGGGAAGTTGCTTTCCGACTACATGTTGGACTTTCAGATGGCATAGGACTAAGAGTTCCCTAATCAGCCTCTACTGAGGAAGACTACTCGAAACGAAGTTATGGAATCCGGAGTCTTCATCATCCAGTGTAGACTTACCTGTTGGATATATTGTTTACTTACCAGTTGGACTGTTGAAAACTTACTTGTATAAATATTGGTTTCACCTGTGGGATTTTTGTAAACACTGTATCTCTGTTGTATTATTGATAAATTGTAGACTTACTTGTTGGATTGTTGATATATTGGAACAGAAGGGACCAGCTATTACACGATATATTGAAACTTACCTGTTGGACTTCTGAAAAAAAGTTGGGATTTACCAGTTGAATTTTTGTAAATGCTACTTAAGTGGTATTCCTAGTTGTATCACTACCAGTTATACTTGTGTTACTCATTAGTAAATTGTTCCATATTTTTTCTTAGCATTTTTTTTGCACAGTTTTCGTTGATCTTTTCATAGGACTAAGAATCACACATCTTTCTGGCCAAAATTTGCTAGTTGCTTCCATTCCTGAAAACCTTTAATCTGGACATCCCCCCAAAATAGGTATTTGCTTTGCAATTTAGCATGTAGCTTTCTTTTCACACACACACACACACACAAATGCTAAAGCAAATTGGGATTTTGCTTTTACTGTGTATAAGAAAATGCAGAGTGGATGCATTGCCAATGACCACCAGGTCATTGGCAATGGCAGTTTTCCATGCATAAAACCTCTTGATCCAAATGATTATTTGTAGTGTATTCAGATGCTGCCCTGAATATGCTAGGATGAATGTGAATCATCCCCATAGAGAAGCTATGTTAAGCTTCAGGCTTCGGCAGGGATTCGCGCCGAAGACTTTGCGGCCAATCACATTTGAACTGTATGTAAGCGGGAAAGCTTATGATTGGTTTGTTATGCGATCAACCTGATAGGTTGAAATATGTATAGTAGGTGTGGCTACATTAGCCCGGAATGTTTAAATACCGAGCAGCTGAAATGGACAAGCTGTTCGGGCTATGAGGAGTTGTACCGTGTTGGAGAAGTCGATTATCGAGCTGAATAAACCTGAGTTTTGCTGAAATCACTCTCTGACTTATTGTTAAGCGCCGGACTTAAGATTATTCCTGCATTTTCTTCGTGGTGATGTACATGGCTGGCTCCTTTTAATTGTCACAGCCACTCTGTGAGGTAGGTTAAGCTGCCCTTGGGGAAGGGGAGGCGGTGGCGAGTCCCCTGGGCAGCTCAGAGAGTTGGTAGTCCTCCAGGTTGGGGGGGGGAGTGAGTGCTGGATGGAAGTTGGGGGGCCTTGGCAGGAAGTCGGGGGGCCAGGCCCCAAAATGCTCCACTGTAGCTACAGGACTGAGAAGAGTGATAATGACTCACCCAGTGAACCCAATGATAAAGCAAGGTTAGGTACACTTGTCTAGTCTGCCTAACACTATTATACCCATAGAAAAGAGCAAGAGTCCGGTAGCACCTTAAAGACCTTTGTGTTAGTCTTTAAGGGGCTACTGAAATCTTGCTCTTTTCTGCTGATACAGTAGGGTTGCCAACCCCCCCGGTTTACCAGGGGTCCCCCATTTTGGGGGAGGTTTCTACCCGCCGCCGGTCAGACGGCCAGCGGGGAAGCCCCACCCCCAACACCCACAGCCACCCCCCTCTCTCCCTTTAAGTGTGTGGTACCCGTGTTTCCTCTCAAGCCTGTGTTTCCTCCCAAGCCCAATCTCTGCTTGAGATCAGGCTTGCAGGGAAATGCCAGCTTCGTGCACTTAAAAGGGAAACGTGGCTGCTCTTAAAGGGGTAACGCCGGCTCCTGTGCTTAAAAGGGAAACGCCGGCTCCTTTAAGTGCAGGGAACTGCCGTTTCTGGAGATCTGGCGCGCGGGCAGGTGGGGTGGGGTGGCGGACAACTCTATGATACAGACAAACATGGCTACCCTTCTTGATCTATCACTACTGTACCTTCAGCTGGCTTAAAGACAGAAATGCCAGTCTCAGTAGGACATTATGCACACTTCAGGATTCGTCCGTTTGCAGCAAGCGGCGAAGATTTGCTGTACCCCAGCTGAGTCGCTTCGTGTTCCTTTATTTCCGTTCGATGGCGGTACCGCTGTTCCCCTTTCTAGCCTCCATCTTATTTATTTGTTTTTATTGATAAATCTTTTTAGCTGCCTCTCTATAAAAGGCCCAAAGTGATGTACAATAATAATAAAAAAAGAATTAAAGCGTATCAGTTAAAAACACCACCCCCATACACGACATTTAAAGCGAGCCGTAGTTTAGAATCATGGGCGATAAAATGCCAATATAAAGTCCAAACGTAGAACAATACTATTTTAAAAGGGCTATTGGAATAGAAATATGCTGGGTAGGCAAGGATTGACCTTGGCCTAGGTGGTGTGGCAGTGTGCCCAATAGGGTTGGCACCACAAGTGTGAATGCCCTGCATCCAGTGTTTCTGTGTGTGATGACCTCGTAGTTCTAACTTCAAGAATGGAAGGTACTTAGAGCAAGACCTCAGTTGCTGAGGGGTTTTTTTGGTCTCCTAATGGTTTTCTTGGAATCACAAAGTTGTTAATAGCAACATAAATGAATAAGGATAAGTGGGTGTTGGACGGAGAAACTTGCCCGTATCTGAGGAACAACCATCTGGCAGTGGCTGGTTCCACAAGGGGATTTTTCCTTGCAGGGAAAGCAGAAAGCTTCTGAATTAGGAGGGACATGTACATCATGTTCTCATGCCCAGGGGTCATTTCGTAGAAAAAGAGGTGCAGGAGCTCATTAGCATAACTTATTAGCTTAACTTATTTGCATATGCCACACCCCCTGACAAAACCGGAAGTGTGTCAGAAGGCAACAACCACTGCTCAGGCTCCACTGGACTGTTTTGGATTGCTAGCTATTGGGGGGGGGGGGAGACGTGCAGATCTGTCCTCGCAGAGGAGGGAGAACTTGTACCTGAATAAAACTTGGTCTTAAAGGTGCCACTGGACTGTTTTGGACCGGGGGGCTGGGGGGGGGAGCTCTGCAACTTACCTGGCTGCTTCTTGCTCTGACTGAGGGCTGCTGGGAGCAGGGGGTGGGGCTTGTTGCATGTGCCCGCCCCCTGAGCTCTTTACTGCCGGAGCTCCGCTCCTGTGCGCTCCTGCAGGAAATGACCCCTGCGTCATGCCAAAAGCCTCTCCGCATCTGCCTGCCACTCCGGATTTTCTCATGTGGACCTTTCTGCATTCTTTTTTAAATCCACGTTCACTGCAGTGTCCTCCAAGCAATTTTGCACTAAAATCTAATTCAACCTTTTTTTTGATCCAGGTTCTTTCCCCATCCTGCACTAAAATTGAATTCAACAGTCTTTTTATTTCGGGGTCCCCCCCCCCATTCTGCATTACATTACCTACCTTAAGTGGTCAGCCCGGGTTCAGCCTCCCGTTGCCCCGGGTTATTTGGATGTTGTTTCGCCCTGGACTTAAATTGCCTCGAATCAAACACTGAGAAAATCTGGAGTGGCAGGCAGATGCGGGAAGGACCAAGGTGTTCCTGGGGTTCCCCCCTTTAATCCAGAGTAAAACAAAACCAGGTTTTCTATGGTTTACAAGGGCCCCGGTCACACGAAAGGTTTTGGGCTGGGAGAGGGACGGATCGGGGGCGGAGCAAACGGGCGCGATCCCACCGCAACATCTGGGAAACGTTGCGCACCCGTCCCCGATCTGGCCCTTCAGGCTGAAAAAGGTAAAGGTAAAGGTTTCCCTTGCTTGAAAGCCAGTCGAAGCCGACTCTAGGGTTGCGGTGCTCATCTCCGTTTCCAAGCCAAAGAGCCAGCGCTGTCCGAAGACATTTCTGTGGTCATGTGGCTGGCATGACTAAACACCAAGGCGCACGGAACGCTGTTACCTTCCCACTGAAGTGGTATCTGTTTATCTACTTGCAGTTTCTTGCTTTCGAACTGCTAGGTTGGCATGAGCTGGAACTAGAGACGGGGGCTCACTCCATCATGCGGCAACTTGGGTCTCGAACTGCTGAACTACTGACCTTCCACAGCCTGCAGGTCAGCGTCTTAACCACTTGAGCCACCGCAGCTCCTTCAGGCTGAAAAGCCACATCTAAAATAAACCACTGAGAAGCAGGGTTGCTTCTGCAACGGACTAACCAGTGCCTGGCAACCAATGTTCCCTCTAAGCTGTGGAGTCTTGTAAGCAAAAATTCTGCTTTGTGAGCTACTGACATTAAAGTTGTGAGTGAACAATTTGGCTACTGCAGAAATCAGTTTGCTCTGGAGCCATCCTTCCTGTGCTTCGACAAAAATCTGTGAGCTGAAGGCTAAAAGACTGTGAGCTAGCTCACACTAACTCAGCTTAGAGGGAACACTGCTGGCAACTGGCAGGAGGGTTGTGAGGAGGGGCAGCATCCTAAGGGGAAAAAAAAATAGAAATAAGGTCTTGTCTACTTCCAGGAAGTTCTTACCATAGTGATCTTTGGGAGTCCTAGAGCTACCCTTTATCACTTCTGGGTAGCTTCTGCGTAGCTCTACAAACCACCAGGAACTCTATAGTAAGAACTTCCTGTACATAGATGAAGCCTTATTTTTATAGAAGGGGGGGCATAATTGGTGTCAGGGATTCCCCCATCTCCACTCAGGGGTTTGGCAGCCCAAGCGAGAAGAGGTAGCGGGTGCCACCCTAAAACATCTGCCATGGGGCATGCAGCTAACAATAGAATGGCTGCCATATGGAAGTGGAACCAATCACAGCATATTGGGACTTTTCGAGACCAGGATTACCTGTACCTGTGATAGAGGTAGGCTTGCCAAGTCCCCCTGGGGGGTGGGGAAACCCCCGCCCTAGAGGCCCGTTCCCCACCGCCGGCGGATCGGGCCCTGGGGGGAACCCCACCCCGACGTGCATGTCACCCAGAAGTGACGCGACCATGTGGGGCACGCTGGGGGCGGGGCCATGGTCATCCGAGGGAAATCTCTATGGTTTTCCCTCAGATGGTCGTGGCCCCACCCCCAGCATGCTCGGCGCCGTCACGTCACTTCTGGGTGACGTGCATGCGGGGCGCTCTTGGCGCGTGCACATGCACTCCAGCCGCCAGGCAGGAGTCCCCCGCTGCGGCGAAGATCACACTTGGCAACCCTAGACAGAGGTGTCTGTTTCTGAACGGGTGTTCCCAGCAGGGACAAAGGTGGTGCCTCCTAGGCTCTTCTGAAGCACCTTGTGCTCTGGTGAAGGAAAGCCAGGGCTTGCCATCTGTATTCGAACAAGGAAGTGGGCAACAGGAAGCACATCTGTGGTATGGGAAGATCTGCTGGGTTACCACAACGTACAGTTTCTATTAGGGTTGCCATTCTCCAGGGGGCAACTGGAGAGCTCCCACTATTACAATTGATCTCCAGATGAGCAAGATCAGTTCCCCTGGAGAAAACGGCTGCTTTGGAGGGTGGGCTCGGTGGCATTGTACCCTGCTGAGGTCCCTCCCCTTCCCAAACTCCGCCCTCTTCAGGCTCCACCCCCCCAAAATCTCCAGGTGTTTCTCAACCCAGAGCTGGCAACCCTTGATTCTACTCATACGATGTACTAGTTTCTGGAAAACGTGGGGCAAGGGCGGGCATCTGATCGTGTTTCCGCTGGAATCCCGTGGCATCCGGCACCCGCCCATGTCCCGTTGCAAACTGGATGTTTTTTTAAAAAGACTCCACAGGATGCGCACAAACGCCCACCGGCACATGCGCACACTGTGGTGAGGGGAGAAAATTCCTGTTTGCCACGTAAGCGGCGTCTAGTGATTACCAGTGCGATCACACCACATCTTTGACGCACTTCAGGATAGCCGTGTGTTCAGCACCTAACGGCATACCCACGAGACCTCCACGGGACATGTGATCAGGCTGCCACGCGTTACTTTGCTCTGGGGCAAACAGCCACCCCCCCCCCACATATTCCAGCCTGTGTGACCGGGGCCACAGTTACTTAAAACTTTATGCTGAGAGGCTTTTGCTTCAGTGTTTTCCCAAACACTCTAGTAAACTTTTTTGAGTATTCTCTGCCTCTTTTGGTTTCCAGAAGGCTGGCACGCTCTTTCCAGTACCCAAACCCTTTCTTTTGAAACACCACTACTCATCTTGAGTTTTTAACTGATTCTTAAGGTCTCCAAAGGCAGTTTCTAACCACACCAGAACAGGGAATCTCTGCACTCTTCAGAGCTAACTCCGTTTGACCGGGTAGGGAAACTCTTCTCTCATTAGCAGATCTGTCCCCTTTCTTTGGCCTGGATGGGAGTCTCAGTCTAGCTACCCACTCATCTTCCCAACTTTCCCCAGTTCTCCTGTCTGTGTTAAACTGCTCACAGTCAGGGCTGAATTCCAAAACTGTCAGTACTGAACTCTTCTCAGTAGGGCAGAAATCAGACTGAATTTCTCCTCAGCATCCAGTTCAGAAGTATTTCTCTGATCACTTGATGTTAACCAATCAGTTCTCTATCACTCAAGGCTCTCTGGCTCTGTGAAGAATTAACCCTTCACAGTCCTTTATCTGTTTACACAGCACTTTAAAAAGACTTTAAAAGTGCAGACTGTCACACCCTCGTTGACACAAGGTGGACAGTTTGTGGACTAGGTACCTTCAATTAAAAGACACCTGCTCCTTGGGAGGAAAGCGATGGCGAACCTAAACAGCATGATAAAAAGTAGAGACATCACCCTGCCAACAGAAGTCTGCATGGTCAAAGCATTGGTATTCCCAGTAGTCATGTATGGCTGCGAGAGTTGGACTATAAGGAAGGCCGAGCACCGAAGAATAGATTCTTTTGAACTATGGTGCTGTAGAAGACTCTTCAAAGTCCCTTGGACGGCAAGAAGATAAAATCAGTCAATCCTAAAAGAAATCAACCCTGACTGTTCCCTGGAAGGCCAGATAATGAAACTGAAGCTCAAATCCTTTGGCCACCCAATGAGAAGGGAGCACTCACTGGAGAAGACCCTGATGCTGGGAAAGATTGAAGGTCAAAGAAGACGGGGACGGCAAAGGATGAGATGGTTGGACAGTGTCATCGATGCAACGAACATGAAATTGAGCAAACTTCAGAGGACGGTGGAAGACCGGAAGGCCTGGTGGGAGCTGGTCCATGGGGTCGTGGAGAGTCGGACTCGACTGTGCATCTGAACAACAACAACCTTCAATAAATTCTGAGATGATGGTGGGAGAAGACAGGGAGGATCATGCCGGGAGAGACGGTCCAAAAGGTATGAGGGTCTCAGGCTGTTCAGGGCTTTAGTGACTTTTCAGTGTTTATGAATGTGTCCTTGCTCTCTTTTTAATTAAAATCCTCTGAAGAGGACATTTGAAATACAAATTTGAGATGCCATTTGACATCCCCCCGACCAGAGCGTGTGTGTCATTTTTCACTCAACCAGCCATCCTTTGATTAGTTTGGCTGAAACACAAAGCCACTAGGGGCCTTCTAGTTGGCATTCTGACATCTCTGCAATAACAGAGCTGACGGCGGAGCAGCAATGAGATTTCGGATTGTATCAGGGCCTGAAGAACTGAAGGATAGGTTTGTGGGATGGAAAAGATTATGGGCTCGTTTGCTGCCCGCGGACTCCAATATTGGCGTGAGCCGCAGTGGATTGTGTTGAAACAGAAACGGCCTTGCGGTAGCTGTGGCCCAGTTCTTCCTTAGAGACTTTAGATTAGGCCGGACTCAGCGAGGTGGTTTTAACACAGGCTTGCCAGCCTCCTCGTGGACCTGAAGATCTCATGGAATTACAACTGATCTCCAGACAACTGAGATCAGTTCGCTTGGAGAAAATGGCTGCTTAGGAAGGCGGACTCTGTAGCCTGTTCTTGCCCTCCTTCCTTACAAGTGAACCTCTGGCCAAGATTAGGAACAAGTGACAAATATTTACCTCACAAAAATGAAGGCAGCTTTTGAGAACATAAGAACATAAGAGAAGCCAGTGTTGGATCAGGCCAATGGCCCATCTAGTTCAACACTCTGTCACACAGTGCCCAAAAAATACCAAGTGCCATCAGGAGGTCCACCAGTGGGGCCAGGACACTAGAAGCCCCTTCCACTGTTGCTGCCCCCCCCAAAGCACCAAGAATAAAGAGCATCACTTGCCTCAGACCGAGAGGTCCCATCTATACTTTGTGGCTAATAGCCACTGATGGACTTCTGCTCCATATCTATATATCTAATTCCAACAGGGGGCGGGTTGTGCAGATACTTATTTCTGCCAACAGAGGGCTCACTCTCCCCCAACAGCTTTTCCTACATAGTCAGTAGACTTCCTGTGTCTGCAGAAAAATCCAAGAAGTTAAAAAATCCCTTCAGGGAGGGTTGAATTCCCCCCAATACCTTTTGAAATGGCCTCTGCCGGGATCTAACTCCAGGCAACAACGGTGTGAGAGAGATTAGAACGTTCAGGGCGGCGGGGAGGCTTCTAACTGGCTCTGTCAGTAAAAGGGTGGGGGAAGGGCCCTTTCCTGGCCTCTTTTGGCCTGGGAGGGGGGAGCCTTGGGGCCAGGCCTGACAAGGGCTGCCAGTGCCAGCCTGGGGAATCCCTAGAGGTTTTGAGGTGGCCTCTAAGGAGGGGTGGGTTTGGGGAAGGGAGAGGCCTCAGCTGGGTCTAATGCCACAGAGTCCACCCTCCAAAGCAGCCATTTTCTCCAGGGAGACAGATCTCTGCTGTCTTGAGTTCAGTTGTAA
>NW_015163757.1:23993-27950 GCF_001447785.1 Gekko japonicus | reverse complement strand
ATTCAGCCTAACCAACCTCACAGGGTTGTTGTGCAGATAAAAAGGAGGAGATAATAATGTAAGCTGTTTTGGTCCCCACTGTGGAGAAAGACTGTAATTTTCCTAGGCAGAGGCTGTGGGGGAGGGGTGTGGAGATGGAAAGTTTCAGACAGAGAGGCAGATAAAGGTAGGTTGGCTGTTGGGTGGGAAGGAAATTGTGTTGCCAACTCCAGGTTGGGAAATTCCTGGACATTTGTGGGGTGGAGCCTGGGGAGGGTGGGATTGGAGGAAGGAAGGAACTACAGATCAGTATAATGCCATAGACTTCACCCTCCAAACCATACATGGAGGAGAGAGAGAAAGAAAGAAAGGGGAGGCAGAAGGGAGAAATAGCGTGAGAGAGGTAGGGGGAGACAGGAGGAAGCAAAGGTGCAAGGAATAGGATAACCATCCCGCAAGTTTCTTGTGGGTCTCCACTTCTGCTTATCTAATTCCCTCTTGAAGCCGTCCATGCTTGTAGCTGCCGCCACCTCCTGTGGCAGTGAATTCCATGTGTTAATCACTCTTTGGGTGAAGAAGGACTTCCTTTTATCCGTTCTAACCCGACTGCTCAGCAATTTCACTGAGTTCCCATGACTTCTTGTATTGTGAGAAAGGGAGAAAAGTACCTCTTTCTCTGCCTGCTCCATCCCATGCATAATCTTGTAAACCTCAATCATGTCACCCCTCAGACGTCGTTTCTCCAAGCTAAAGAGCCCCAAGCGCTTTAATCTTTCTCCATAGGGAAAGTGTTCCAACCCTTTTATCATCCAGGTAGGACAGCTGGATTATAGTGATGTCAAAAGTAAGAAACACTGTGAGGATTGGAGATCAGACTTTCTGTAGCTATGCCAGTCCCATGTAAGGAGAAACCAAGTAATGTGGAAGGGTGTCTTTCACTGGTCATCTGCTTCCTCCTCCCCCCAAAAAAGGTGGAAGGAAAAATTAGAGTCTGAGGTATTGGGCAGAAGGGGAAATCAATATTGTATTGCTAGGCTGGTGTCTTTCCGTGTCTGCCGTCCAGTGCTCCCTCTAAGCTGAGTGAGTGTGAGCTAGCTCAAAGTTTTGTAGCCTCCCGCTCACACATTTTTGTCTCAGCTCAGGAAGGATGCCTCCAGAGCAAACTAATTTATGCAGTAGCCAAATTGCTTGCTCACAACTTTAATGTCAGTAGCTCACAAAGCAGGATTTTTGCTCACAGGACTCCACTGCTTAGAGGGAACATTGCTGCCGTCTATCGATGGACAGAAGCAAGACGTTACTAATGATGCTGTGAAGACACGGTCCCTATTCTGTGAAATTAATGGCATCCATTTTGCCACCCTAAGTGGGCCATTTCATATTTTTTTGTGTTGTACCTTGGAACTTATTCTCGAGCAGGCTAATAGGATAATTTATGAATGGCATATAAGTTGCAATGCTTGCTGGGAAAAGACGCGTCCGCTGCATTCGACCCTGATCGGGGCACGGTTTGGAGGGACCTGGCCTGCAGATGCCATCATTTATACATGTGTCTGCCATTCATAAATAATGCTGTGTGTATTTCATACTCAGGAATCATTCCCCCCCACCCCCCGTAGGGAAAAATAAAAACGAACTGGCCCTGAGACATGTTTTTTTTAATAAAATATGTCACCTAGCAGCCCGAACTCCCCAGGTTCCAGCCATTCTAATTTGGTGTGTCTTCTTCTTCTTCTTCTTTTTTTAAAAGATACCTATGAATGATTTTCACTGAAAGAAAAGTTTACGGCCTTTGATGAACTAGAGGTTATGCCAGAGCTATCAAGCCCGTCTGACGGGAGATGGAAAAAGCATTTTGAAACATGAGCAAAAACTGTCAGGCGTTCTGGCAGGGAGGGATGGAAGCATCGGTTACACTATTGAAAAGTAATAAACAAGGACGGGGTCATGGGGTGGGTACCGATACTCGGCACAGCGTGGGCAGGGTGTGAAGGTGGCGTCGATGTTCACGAGACACATGGGCAGCTGTTCGCAAAGGATGCCGAATTGTGTAAAAGTTTCCGAGGAGGGCGGATGAAAAGCCGGGTATCAGCTTATTTGGGAAGGAAGTCTGTTTCTGTTTTTCCGTGCCTCTCTGCCTATCACCTGCTCGGGAATGGTTCAAGGTATTCGGTTACCCCAAGCAATGATACCCATCACCTCTTCAACCTGTGCCACTGCTGGTCAAATCCAAGCTAATTTTCTTGGCCGTGGGCCCAGCCAACGACAGGCAGTAAGTCAGCCCTTGAGCCGCTAGCTGGGAATGAGTTGGGCACCTGCAATGAATCGGTGCCCTCCTTATTGGGGTGCCCGAAGCAGTGGTTTGGCTGGCTGGGCTTGAGATGGGATTGCCACCCTCCAGGCGGCACATGGAGATCTCCCACTGTTACAGTCACTCTCCAGGCAACTAGATCCAGCTCCCCAGGAGAAAATGGAGGGTGGATTCTGCTGAGGTCTGCCCCCCTCCTCAAGCCCCGCCCTCCTTAGCCCACCTCCGGAAACGCTCCAGGTGTTTCCCAACTCAGAACTGGCAAGCCTAGCTGGAAGCCTAGCATTGAGCCTAGCAGGGGTCATTTCGTAGAAAAAGAAGTGCAGGAGCTCATTAGCATAATTCATTAGCATAACTCATTAGCACACCTTATTTGCATATGCCACACCCCCTGACATCACCGGAAGTGTGTCAGAAGGCAACACCCACCGCTCAGGCTCCACTGGACTCTTTTGGATTGCTAGCTAGTGTGTGTGGGGTGGAACGTGCAGATCTGCCCTCACAGAGGAGGGAGAGCTTGTACCTGAATAAAACTGGGTCTTAAAGGTGCCACTGGACTGTTTTGGACCGGGGGGCTGGGGGGAGCTCTGCAACTTACCTGGCTGTTTCTTGCTCTGACTGAGGGCTGCTGGGAGCAGGGGGCGGGGCTCATTGCATGTGCCCGCCCCCTGGGCTCTTTACTGCCGGAGCTCTGCTCCTGTGCGCTCCTGCAGGAAATGACCCCTGGAGCCTAGCAACATAATGTTTCTTTGACCACTGAATTTGGCTAATGGGGCAGAGGACAGGTTTTGGGTTTTGCTTTTCCTGCAAATCAGACCTGTGATGGTTCAACAGCAGTCACCAGGATCTTTTGTTCAGGAGTACGTGAGTTGTGAGAACTTGTCGTTTTTGCAGCAGTGTTCTGAAATTCGGTACCTAGCTATATGTTGCTTACAGATTTGTCCTGGGTCCTGTCAACCAGATGTGCTTGGGGTTCTGTGTTGCAACTTAACCCCCAGGTATGTGGTGGTGGTGGTGGTGGGGTCAGTTTGGATTAGAACTGGTGAGTTGGTGTGAGCTAGCTCACAGTTTCTTAGCCTCCGGCTCACACATTTTTGTCTTCGCTCAGGAAGGATGGCTCCAGAGCAAACTAAACTATGCAGCAGCCAAATGGCTCACTCACAACTTTTAATGCCGGTAGCTCACAAAGTAGAATTTTTGCTCACAGGACTCCACAGTTTGGAGGGAGCATTAGCTATGGCACATGGGAACAGGGGGAGGGTTAAGCCTTCCAGCCCCTATGTCACTTTCCCAACCTGAAATGGCTCCTGGGACCTGCCTTTTGGCCTATTGGGGAAAATGTACTGAAGCTCTCCTCTCCAGTAAAGTAAAGGTAAAGGTTCCCTTGCTCGAAAGCCAGTCAAATCTGACTCTAGGGTTGCGGTGCTCATCTCCGTTTCAAAGCCGAAGAGCCAGCGCTGTCCGAAGACGTTTCCGTGGTCATGTGGCTGGCATGACTAAACACCAAGGCGCACGGAACGCTGTTACCTTCCCACCGAAGTGGTACCTATTTATCTACTTGCAATTTCTTGCTTTCGAACTGCTCCAAATCGGGCCCCTGTACACTTGGGATGTACGGTAAATAAATAAATAAATAAATAAATAAATAAATAAATGTACGGTTTGAAAGA
>NW_015163757.1:20769-23391 GCF_001447785.1 Gekko japonicus | reverse complement strand
TTGAGAGTCCCTCGGACTGCAAGGAGCTCAAATCAGTCAATCCTAAAAGAAATCAACCCTGACTGTTCCCTGGAAGGCCAGATAATGAAGCTGAAGCTCAAATACTTTGGCCACCCAATGAGAAGGGAGCACTCACTGGAGAAGACCCTGATGCTGGGAAAGACTGAAGGTCAAAGAAGACGGGGACGGGCTAACTTCAGAGGACGGCGGAAGACAGGAGGGCTTGGCGGGAGCTGGTCCATGGGGTCGCGGAGAGTCGGACTCGACTGTGCGACTGAACAACAAAAACAGCAGAAACTCATTAGCATATTAGGCCACGCCCCTGACAGCACAGCTCATTAGCACATTAGGCCGCACCCCCATGTTACCAGACGTGTGGTCATCCAGCCACACCCACCTTTTGCTTCTTATTTTGTTTACCTTGTTTGTGGTCAACACCCAGGGCCTTTTTTTGTAGCAGGGAATCCTTTGCATGTTAGGCCACACACCCCTAATGTAGCCAATCCGAATGAGTTTCTGCTGTTGGGTGTGGCCTGTTATGCTAATGAGTTCCTGCTGGGCGTGGCCAACTTGGGAGCCAGCCGGAACTCCGTTCCTGTGCGTTCCTGCCCCAAAATAGCCCTGGTTAGAATCCGTTTGGGGTTGTTGCCTTTAGAACTTCTTTGTGTGTGTGTGGAGAGCTGACCAGTTGCTTCCGGATTCTGGTGATCCTATGAATGAATGTCCTCCAGAATGTCCTTTTGTTAACAGCCTTGCTCTGGTCTTGCAAACTGAGGGCCTTTGTGGCTTCCTCGATTGAGTCAATCCATCTCCTGGTGTGTCTTCCTCTTTTCCCACCGCCTTCTGTTCAATTATTATCTTTTCCAGTGGCTCTTGTCTCCTCAGTAAGCCTCATTCAATCACTTTAGCTTCTAGGGAGAGTTCTCCTCAGAATGATAGCCTCAGTTCAGTCATTTTAGCTTCTAGGGAGAGTTCTCCTCAGCAATGTTCCCTCTAAGCTGAGTTAGTGTGAGCTAGCTCACAGTTTCTTAACCTCTTGCTCACACTTTTTTGTCCTAGCTCAGGAAGGATGGCTCTGGAGCAAACTAATTTGTACAGCAGCCGATTTGCTCGCTCACAACTTTAATGCCAGTAGCTCACAAGACCCCACTGCTTAGAGGGAACATTGCTCCTCAGTATGATAGCCTCAGTCTACTCATTTTAGCTTCTAGGGTGAGTTCAGGCGTCAATCGATCTGGAACCCACCGGTCTTTTCGATGATCCGTGGAATCTGTAAAGTTCTCCTCCAACTCCCTGTTTCAAATGAGTCAACCTCCTTCCTGTCAGCTTACATAGTAATGGGGGAATGCTATGAACTCCTTTGTGGGAGAGCAGAATTCATGGATGGCCTGGCCTACAGGTTCAGAACAGTGGACCACACGGGGCTGAATAGGGACCTAGGATTCTTATCTCACCACAGATGCTAATTTTCTGCCCCCCCCATGCATTTCCCCTGTGCCCTAATCAAGCTGCTGACAATGTGAATGGTTCCTCTTCCTCCTGAGTTACTTCTTTACAAAGCCCCTCCCACATTCTGACTGGAATATAAAGACTTACATCTCTATTCTATCTGATGAAGGGAGGTTTGACTTTCAAAAGCTTATACCCCAATCGTGTTGGTCTCCAGGGTGCTACTGGACTCGAATCCAGCTCTTCTGCTGCAGACCAACATGACTACCATCTGAAATTGGCCATCTGAAAATGGCCAGTTTGGTGTAGTGGTTAAGAGCGTGGACTCTAATCTGGGAGAACCGGGTTTGATTCCCCACTCCGCCACATGCAGCTGCTGGAGTGACCTTGGGTCAGTCACGAGTTCTCTCAGAGCTGTTCTCTCACAAGCAGTTCTCGAAAGAGCTCTCTCGTCCCCACCTACCTCACAGGCAGTGTTCCCTCTAAGCTGAGTTAGTGTGAGCTAACTCACAGTTTTTTAGCCTCCAGCTGACAATTTTTTGTCTCAGCTCAGGAAGGAGGGCTCCAGAGCAAACTAATTTATGCAGCAGCCAAAGCTCCTGCTCACAACTTTAATGCCACTAGCTCACAAAGTAGACTTTTTGCTCACAAGACTCCACAGCTTAGAGGGAGCATTGCTCACAGGGTATCTGTTGTGGGGAGGGGAAGGGAAAGGGGATTGTAAGCTGCTCTGAGACTGAGACTCCAACTGAAGGGTGGTGGATAAGCCCAATCTCCTCCTCCTCCCCCTCCTCCTCTTCCTTATCTTAGAGCCTCATTTCACCTTTTCCTTATGTTCAATTAACAGAAACCAGTGGGGGGGAAATCAGAAAATTAAATTCTATTTCAAAAATATTTAATGTTAATTAAAAGATTCTTGTTTTGCGCTTGCGGCACATTGCTCTTGTCTGGATTGTGCTAGATTGTCAGCAGTAGCCTTATAGAATTTCTGGAGGTCTATGAGTTATTGATTTTTTTATTTAATTAATTCATTCAGAACATTAATTACCCACCTTTCATCCTTACGGAGCCCAAGGCAGCTTAAAATATGAACAAAATACATAAAATAGAGTACATAAAAATACACCCCCCCCCCAAGTTTTAAAACCACAATTTAGGATTGCTTTAATAAAA
>NW_015163757.1:15907-20046 GCF_001447785.1 Gekko japonicus | reverse complement strand
TAAATAGGTACCCCTTTGGTGGGAAGGTAACCGCGTTCCGTGCGCCTTGGTGTTTAGTCATGCCGGCCACATGACCACGGAAACGTCTTCGGACACCGCTGGCTCTTCGGGTTTGAAACAGAGATGAGCACCGCAACCGTAGAGTTGGATTCGACTGGCTTTCGAGCAAGGGAACCTTTACCTTTACCTTTTACCTACATGAATATGTCATGTAAGAAGTGCTTCTATTTTTGTAAGTAAAATTTCTTTCTCTTGTTACCATTGGAGTTGGATCATCTTTGTAATTTGCTTGAACTGCATTTTCCCTTTAACGGAATTGTGGAGGATCAGGGATACTGCATAAAACTTTTGTGCTTTCAATTCAAACAGGTTTTTTTTTAACATTTAACCCAATACAAATGAATTCCAGCCTTTCCTGTGTACAGAATAAACAGGTTAGGAAATAAGACCAGCATTATTATAGAGCCTTGGGGAAATCTATATATCTAATAGCCAAGGCGCCCCCTGCATGTGGATATCTAAATCCGCACATTGGGGGCACCTAGGGGGCAAAGAGATTTTCCTGCATATTTGAGGCAATCCCCAGATGTGCAGAAAAATATGAAATCTATAAAAAACTATAGGGGGGATACTTAAATCCCCCCCCCCAAATAAAAGTGTGTTCCCTGCTGGGGGGGGGCGGGAGAAGGCTTGGCAGGCTGGCCTCGCCACCACCACTGGAGAGGGAGAAAGCTTGGTGAGCCCGTGGCTGTGAGCCGCTCAGGCCTTGCTGGGGGGGGGGGGAGAAGGCTGAGCTCACCTGCTGCTGCGTCTCCTGCTTCTGTAGGCCAGGAACAGTGGGGAATACTTCACACCCCACGAGTATAGCGGGTCCCACTTCTTGTATACTTACTAATATCACAGAGTATGTATTCAGATAGTCACTATCTCTCATGATATACCTAAGTGATGAGCAGGTCAGAGTTAACAAAGGAAGTTGCACGGTCCCCAGGTAGTATCTAGGTTTATTTACAAGTTGTGTATTGCCAGCTTCTCACAGGGAACTCAGTTAGCAGGGTCTCAGATGTTCCGTTTGGATCAGGAAAAACATGGTATCTGGGGACAGTGTATTAAGGTCCCCTGCCCAACACTTTCCCCAGTCCTCTTCCCAGTGAGGAAAACAGCACCTTGGTAGATGTTTCAAGTTGGGAAAATGGCATGAATGTACAGAGGGAAGACTTAACTACCCTCTCCCTGCGTGTCACAGCCTCGATCAAAATCAGACTCCCTCATGTAAGACAGAAACTCCGTCACGGGTTGTGCTTCCCCAGCCAAATTTGAGAAAGCACTCGGCAGTCTTGTAGAGTAGAATCCAAGCTGAAAAACTTTATTAATAAAAGAGGGCAAATACAGGCACAACAAGGTTTTGAATCCTCGAGTACCCACAGCTCTTCCCTAAGGTTACAATGGGAGACATAAGGTTTTATACCCCCTATGACAGTTAGAAATGAATCATAATTATTGGTTCCATCAAACTTTGTCACATATCCGACACACCATTCTGATTGGGCCCGAACCTATGGGTTGGATTTTCACAGGCAAAAATGTACCTCCTACAGCTAAACAAGATGCTTTCTTTTCAGGCTGTGAAGTTAACAAAAAGTATCTTAATGTAACAGATATGGGTGCACCATGCAGTATGTTGTCCGTCTAACGCAAGTGAGCTGACATCAGGAACATGCGTAGTTACAGCTACCCATCATGAGCAAGGTCATAAGCAATCAGTTACTTGCCTGTCAGCATTTAGCATTTTCCCCAGAATGCATTTAAGCATTGAACCAAAGTGAATACCTGAATATATATTCATAGTTGATTTCTATCTC
The DNA here is from genome assembly GCF_001447785.1 of Gekko japonicus. Classification (NCBI taxonomy): domain Eukaryota; kingdom Metazoa; phylum Chordata; class Lepidosauria; order Squamata; family Gekkonidae; genus Gekko; species Gekko japonicus. Next base: position 18,184 of record NW_015163757.1, on the reverse strand, counting down.
TGTAATTAGAATCATAATGGCACTTAACATATCTGTATGTCTGTGTGTGTCATAGGTGCTAACTGAGTCCACTAAGGTTAGTCTACTAAGGCAAGACAGAGTGCTGAGTGCATAACAGTGTCACATATAAACTGTGCGTACAACACTCACGCCTGGGGACTGAGTTCACCGTATGTCTGATCGAAAGCCCTCATGGTGGAAGGCAGACATGACCCAAGGACATCAAGGGAATCAAGGGAACGCTGTCGATGTTGTCTATCTGGATTTCAGTAATGCTTTAGACAGGGTTTCCCTTGATGTTCTGATGGGTAAACTGGAAGACTGTGGACTGGACTCTAGGATAGTTAGGTGGATGGGGAACTGGTTGGAGAACCGCACTCAAAGAGTAGTTGTCCATGGCATTTCATCTGAATGGAGGGAGGTGTCCAGTGGGGTGCCACAGGGCTCGGTTCTGCACCTGGTACTTTTTCAATATTTTTATAAATGATCTGGATGAGGGTGTGGAGGGGCTATTCTTTAAAATTGCAGATGACACCAAATTGGGAGGAGCAGCAAACACACCAGAAGACAGAGGTAGAATTCAACGAGATCTGAACACACTGGAAAAGTGGACAGATGTGAATAAGATGCGTTTTAACCAGGATTTTTTTTTAAAAAAAGAAATTATTAAGAAAAATATTCAAAGATAACATCCGTCAGTGACAAAACATCAACCAGTAATATTGAACAAGGATAAGTGCTGAGTTCTAACAAAAATGAGGGACACGCATACTTGACGGAGGATACACTTCTGGGCAGCGGTGTGTGAACAAGATCTTTGGGTATGGGTGGACCGTAAGTTAAATAGGAGTAGCCCGTGTGATGCAGTAACCAAAAACGCTAATGCGATCTTGGGGTGTATCAACCAAGGCATAACTTCCAGATTGCAAGATGTCATCGTCCTGCTGTACACTGCATTGGTCAGGTCGCACCTGGAGTACGGTGTGCAGTTCTGGAGGCCTCGCTTCGAAAAGGATGTGGACAGAATGGAGCCGGGGCAGAGGAGAGCAATGAGGATGATCGGAGGCCTGGAGACCAAGCCCTGTGAGGAAAGGCTGAGGGACTTGGGGATGTTTAGTCTGGAGAAGAGGAGGTTGAGGGGGGACATGGTTGCTCTCTTGAAATCTTTGAAGGGCTGTCAGTTAGAGGAGGGCAGGGAGCTTGTTCCTGTGGGCAGCAGAGGAGAGGACTTGGAAGAATGGGTTTAAATTAAGGGGGGGAAGGTATTGGCTGGATACCTTTTTACAGTAAGACCTTTTTACAGTAAAACCTTTTTACAGTAAGAGTTGTTCAACAGTCAATTAAGCTGCCTGGGGAGATGGTGAGTCACTGGCAGTCTTTAAGCAGTGGCTGGACAAACACTTGTCAGGGATGCTTTAGGCTGATCCTGCATGGAGCAGGGGGTTGGACTAGATGGCCCGTATGCCCCCGTCCAGCTCTGTGGTTCATAGAATCATAGCATCATAGAATGTTAAGAGTCGGAAGGGACCTTGCAGGTCATCTAGTTCAACCCCCTGGACTCTGCAGGAGCATTGCTGAAAGAGAGCCCTACATACCTACAACATACCCGAAAGATGGTCGTCCATCAGTATGGCCCCTTCCAGCTCTGTGGTTCATAGACTCATAGAATGGTAAGAGTTGGAAGGGACCTTGCAGGTCATCTAGTCCAACCCCCTGGACTCTGCAGGAGCATAGCCGAAAGATAGCCCTACATACCTACAACATACCCAAAAGATGGTCATCCAGCCTCCGCTTGAAAACGTCCAGCGAAGGAGCATCCACCACCTCCCGAGGCAGACTGTTCCACTGCTCAACCACTCTTACAGTTAGGAAGTTTCTCCTGATATTGAGCCAGTAACGACTCCCTTGTCATTTCCACCCATTAGATCTAGTCTTGCAATCTGGATCAAGAGAGAAGAGATCCGCTCCGTCTTCTACATGACAGCCCTTCAGATACTTGCTGGCTCTATGATACTATGACAGCATAATGTGTATCAGGCCCTTAGCCACCTATATCCTCTGCTACACTGTTCTTATGACATTTCCAGCCCAACTACCATGTCAGTGAACGGCAGAGAGTATTTATCCTGTCACCTATTCAAACACCGGCTAAACTTGAGCTAGGCAAGCAGCATCTGCCTGTGAAGGCCAAACCAAAGGGGACAAACAAAATGGTGGAGAGATGAAGGTTGTACTTGGCTACACATGGTGCTTGAAGGTGGTTGGCAGTTGTGTGGT